>NC_053037.3:517644679-517947709 GCF_002575655.3 Aegilops tauschii subsp. strangulata | reverse complement strand
TGGGAAACAAACAGTAAAGAAGCCATTATCTGTATTTTTTAACTGAAGCCATTATCTGCCTGCCATTAATGGTTTTGGGTCTATCCACAGGTTGCTACCATCAATTTGGATTTCTGCATGCACTCCTTACATAATCTCACTATGTTTTATTCCTATGCATGACAGTTATTGTAAACAATGGAACTGAACATGTAGAGAAAAAGAGACGAGCCTTGCATGGCAATAAAATTCATGTAGACGTCGCTCCATGGTAGGCGCAAAGGCAGCCCCCCTCCACGCATTTCGGATTGTAATCGAGAGGAAGATATCTGTTCTGAGGGGGATTCAGAAGGAGAAGACAACTCCTATTTACCCCCTGAGGTCTTCGCTCTAACTTGGCATGCTGATGTTGGTTATATCATGCATATGGTGTCTTGCATTGCTTACTTTATACATCAAATATGTCATCTGCTTAGTTTAGACATTGTGCGAATGCCATCTGTTTAGTTTATTCATCGTTTATGTGAATTATGCAACGCCATCTTGTTTAGCCAGGCATCATATATGTGAATTTTGCAATGCCATCCTGCTTAGCCAGTCATCTTATATGTAAATTATATCAGGCCATCCTTTTTTTCGTTACATATTACATTTGTCAACAATGTTAGTACATTCAACTGCTCTTCCTGTGCATCAGCCATTTGACACGGTGATGGCAAATTCTGGAGTGAAAACAAGGTCTTCAAAGCAAACTATGCTATCTGACGAAGCGCATATCTCGCTGGTTACGGATAGCTCCTCAGAGGAGGATTCAGAGACAGATGACCAGTCCTATTCCCCCCCCCCCCGAGGTGTATGCTCTAACTTGGCAGGGTTATGTTGCTCATATCGTGCCTATGGTGCCTCGCATTGCTATGCCATTTGATTAGTTTAGACATGCTTTGTGTGAATGCCACCTGTTCAGTGTCTAATTACCATATATGTGAATTATGCATTGCCATCTTGTTGCAAGACATTATATATGTGAATTATACAATGCTATCTTGTTGCAAAGGCATTATATATGTGAATTATGCAATGCCATGCTGTTTAGCCAATCATCATGTATGTGAATTATATCATGCTATCATTTTTTTATATTACGTGTTCCATTTGTCGACAACGTTTGTATATTCAACTACTCTTCATGCGCATCAGCCATTTGAAGCGGTGATGGAAGTATCTGGAGTGAAAACAATGTATTCAGAGCAGACAATGCTACCTGCTGAAGCAGACATCTTGCTGGTTACAGAGAGCTCCTCAGAGGAGGATTCAGAGACTGATGACCAGTCCTATTTCCCCCCTGAGGTCTATGCTCAAACTTGGCAGGGTTATATTACCCATGTCATGCATGTTGTCTTGCATTGCTTAGTTTTTACATCATATATGGATTGCCATCTGCTTACTTGCTTACTATATAAATCATATATTTGAATTATATCATGCCATCATGTTTACATAGTACATACACATCATCTATCTGAATTATGGCATCGCAACCCATTTAATAAAGACATCATATAGTTATATCATATCATCCTGTTTAGTGTTTATAGTCATCATATTTTGAATTATGGCATTCTATCCGTGAATGTATGTGAATTATGGCATGCCAACCTATTTAATGAACACATTATATAGTTATGTCATGTCATCCTGTTTACATAGTCTCATATTTTGAACTATGTCTTTCCATCTTTTTTAGTTAGCCATCATAATGTAAAATTGTGTCATGCTATCCTATTTAGTTAGCCATCATATATGTGAAATTGTGTCATGCTATCCTGTTTGGTTAGACAACATAAATATGAATTATTTCATGCCCTCTTTTATTCCCCACTATCCATTGCACCTGTCTATCATCCAATGTCTATACTTTCAATTACTTTTCATGTTTATCAGCCATTTGAATTGGAGAGCGTGATGGCAGTATCTAAGGGAGTAACAACACGGTCTTCAGAAAAGATAGTGCTACCAGTTGATGCAGATAGAACCACGGTTGTACTTGCCCAAGGACCAAATCCACCACACATAACCCAGACTCTCGCAGATTGTACCCCTACCCAGTTGGACAGAGAACCAGCTACACCCCTTCTAACCCCAACCCCGGCAGATAGTAACCCAGTTCCAGTTGACACAGCACCGTCTCCACCACAGAGCACCCAAACACGAGCAGTTAGTAAGGGAACTGCAGTGCCCAAACCACGAGGACCACCACTCCGAATCCCAACTCAACGCTTAAAGGAGAAGAAGATTTGTTCTCAGGTCAGGTTTTGTAGCTATGGTTCATACTCCTTTGCTCTTGCATTACTGTATTTACTCATACCAACTATTTTCAATTTTGAAGCATGGAATTGAAACTCCAATAGCGCAACAGGTATGTTTTAAACCTGTTTCTTTAACTGGTTTGCTGTTGTAGCCTGCTCTATGTTGATTTCAGTTTCAATTGAATAAATAGTTATGTTCTCATGTCATGCACATTACAAGTGTTGTTATTGCTCTATAGTTACCCACACTTATATTCTGTCTATTCTGCTTTGTCTTGAACAAATATTATTTGAACTGTGTCTCTATCTTGATTTGGCAACAAAAACTAGAATGATATAGACCATAAAGTGACCATGGTACATAGATATATGTTTGTTTCATGCTGTTATCCTATCCACTTTACTACTGAACTCATTTACCAAAATGAGTTTCATATACAACATGGTAAACATGTGATGTGTCTGCTTGTTTCTCTTTTAGAATGCGGACAAAATATTGGAGAACAGCACCGCGTTATCCAATGGTAAAGGAAGTAATGCAGATAAGGTTCAAGATAGTGAGACATCCCTGTTGGTCTCCAAGAAAGCTGATAAAAACTATCTTGACGACAGTGAGGGAACCCAAAAGTCCTGTCTTGATGTAGTGTTCGAGTTACTGGCCACTACTGCTGGCACAAGCTCTTCGAACTCGCTTCCTGAATCAGTTCGTCTTCTTGAGTCTCAACTTCAAGTTTAAAGACATCGATCAGATGTGCTACGACAGGAAGCTGAAGGACTGAGGAAGTCCCTGCAGAATTCAGATGCATATTTTCTGGTGCAACAGCAAGCACTGGAGGATTTAAGCGCCAAACAAGAGAAAGTTAATAAGCTTGCTAAGCATCTTGCCAGCATTGGTACCCAGGATATTGTTTCTTGAGATCTTCTGAAGTGGTTTCAGTTCTGGATTTGTTTTGCTGCGGCGTTTATTTGCGCTGGTCGCCAACTTTGACAACCACTGTATATGATATGCTGCTTTGTTCCCTATATTTGCACTGGTGGCGAACTTTGATGCCCAGTGGATGTAATATGTGTAATAGCCGTGATAGCCTAGCGTTATTTGCTTGCTTATTTATTTCCTTGTTGTCTTGTTTATTTGTTTGCTTGTAGTCATTGCAGTTCTTTTTCCGCGGTTAGCTAGTGGCTGCAATAACCTATTTTTTAAAACTAGGCCACAATAACCATGGGCTAATATTTACTATAGTGACACTGGGCCTCCTACTGGCCGTAGAAACAGTGGGCCTTCTATGGGCCGTAGAAACAATGGGCCTTCTGTGGGTCGTATCATCAATGGGCCTTATACGGGCCGTATGATCGATTGGCCAAACATGGGCCAAACAGACCGCATTATGGCCGTAAACGGGCTAGAGTTGGAATCGTCCGTTCATGGGCCGACCATAACGGGCCATCGTTAATAGGCCATATTCGATGACGCAATGAAAATGGCCCAACGTATTAACGGACCACAAACGGGCCGACTGTAACCACGGGCTGAATTTGGCCCACAAGCAGAAAATGATAGTAACGGGTCGTAAGTAAACGAGTGCTGGAAATGAGCCCAAGAATAAATGGGCTCTGAGAAGGCCGAAAGATAACATGGGCTGGAAATGGCCCAACGGAATAACGGGCCGTTAATGGGTATAAAGTGATACACTGTTCATTACGGGCCAGTTTCACCACGGGTCGTTAATGGGTGTAAAGTGATACACTATTCATTACAGGCCAGTTTCACCACGGGCCGTTAATAGGCCAAGCGTTACATAGGGCCTCATATGGGCCGAAAGACGTCATGGGCCATACATGCGCCAGAAGTGAAAACAGGCTGGAATCATATTGGATGGCCCAGATGACGCTACTGGGCCTAATTCGGATAGAGCGTAATGGGCCCTGGGTTAGCGGGCTGTAAATGGGCTATATGCGAACAGGCCGTTAACAGGCTTTCCATGGGCCGACCCGCCACCTTTTGACCAAGTCAAACGGGCCGGCCTTTCACAGGCATGGGCCTCTGTTGGGCCGTGCCACGTGTCGACGTATCATAGGCGCCTTCCGTCCAATGAGTGGATGACATGTGTCCCAACGATGAGCCGACACGTGTTTCCTCCAGCCAATGATGATTTTACACGTGGAAAATCCCCATTGGTCGGGGCTGTTAACGGGTTATCAGATCCAAAACCCGACCCGATAGCTTAACGGCGTTCCGTTACGGTGGATGCCACGTGTCGGTCACCCTTGACGAAAGCACTTCTGTGACGCGCGATTTATCGTCATGGAAGTGGACACTTCCGTGATGATAATTTTGGCAATGTCATGGAACACTTCTACGACAGCACAGGTATGACTATCTTGATTCTGTCATAAATTTGTCATGAATGTACATGCATGACAGAAAACACGACCTACTGTGACAAACACGTATCATCACGGAAGTGTATTTTTTTGTAGTGGCTGGCGCCCGCCTGGCGCCCGCCTGGTGCCATTCGTCATGGCTCACGTCACGAGGGCCTCGTGAGGTTTGCCCTGCCTTGATATTTCCGCTCCTCGTGAGCCTGCCTGGCTAGGCCACTCCAGGGGAGGTCTTGCGTCGTCCGCCTCGCGAGGGTCTTGGATGCCTTGTTGATGAAGATGGGCCGTATGGCCTGCTGGCTACGCCATGCTGTGGGCCGCAGGCAGGCAAGTCTGGGGACCCCCGTTCCCAGAACACTGATAGTAGCCCCTGGGCCCAAGGTGCACTTGGGCTTGGCTTCGCGTCGAAGCCAAGGGTCAAGTTCGGAGCACCGCGGGCCCCAAAAGCCTGCAGCCTCGTTTGACGCGTGGCGGTTGATTGGACGTGGGCGTCTCCGCTTCCCCACGCTGCCTTTGAATCCGCCTAGCTATGCGGCCCCCAGCGGCCTACACAGTTATTCCCCGTCGCCTGCACCTTGCTCCCCCAATCCCCCTGCTTCCTCGAGACTCTGTTTCTCTTCTCCAATCTAACTTGCGCTCCGCCTGCTCCATCGCCATGGCGCCAAAACAAGCTGAAAAGGGGAAGAGACCTCTGTCTCTGCCAGCTATGCCTCCGTCCTTTGCGCCGGCGCTCGGCCGGTCTCGGGTGCTCAACGACGAGGCCATGGACAAGGTGTGCCCGATGCTTGCTTCCAGCTTCAATGAGTGGGGGGAGACGGTGGCTTGGCCTGCGTCTCGCACTCGCACGGCTCAGGCGGCCACTGAGGTCCCAATCTTCATAGAAGCCCTCTGGGCTGGCCTGATTCCTCCCTTCTCCGCCTTCTTCAATGCGGTGCTTGAGCATTATCAAATCCACATGCTGCATCTTGACCCTCAGTCTGTGACTCTCCTCGCCGTCTTCGCCTTCGTGTGCGAAGCCATGGTTGGCATAGCCCCTTTTGTGGCCCTCCTCCGCCATTTCTTCTCATTGCATCTGCTCGACCCTCAGCAAAGCTCAGGGTGCGTGAGCTTCCAGGCCGTGGCCGCGACGGCGGGCGAGGGGATCGACTTCGAGCTTCCTCCATCCACGAGCGAATTTCGGACACGATGGGTGTTCGTCGATGCCGGCGTGCTCAGTCCTCTGCTCCAGGCTCTGCCAGGGCCCGCTGTTCCTAACTCCGGCTGGAGCCATCAGCGGCTCACGAGCCCCCGCCTCGCCCACATCTGGTTCAGGTTGAGGTTGCTGAAGGATCGCGGTGTAACCGCGCCGATGGTGGTGAAGGAATTCGTCAAGCGCCGGGTTGCTCCGCTTCAGTGCCATTCTCGCCCAATGTGGACCTTGCTCAACAGCTAGGGCCACATGAGGTTTCAGGAGTTTGGGCTCCTTCTCAGGACGCGGCAGACAGTGCTCAAGGTCCTGACGGGTGTCCCTTTGCCGGTTGAACTGCCTGGGAAGAATTGCTTATTGTACCGCTGCAAGAACAAGGATGAATTTGCATAGAACATGCCTCCTTTTGATGAATGGGGGTCGGGGCCGATCGGCCTGGAGGGGCCTCGTGAGAACCCGTCGTCGTGGTTCCCTTCCTTGCCGCTGGTGTCGAGCTCGCCCCAAGCGACGGTGCAGGTGGGCGAGCTCCGGCGGAGGCCGGTGGCTCGAGTGCTGAGGAGCGCATGTCGAGTGGTGATCCTGGGGCATCGTCTTCAGGAGCCTGCCACCCCCTCCTGAGGCGCCGGTTGGTGAGAAGACGCAACATGCGACTCCCGAGGCCAAGGCTTCAAGGGCCTCGGGGGGTTGTGGTGAAACGGTGCCTGGCTGTTCACCGCAACCAATCACCCTTGAAGACATCCTTCCACGCTCTTCTTCGTCTCCGCCGCGCACCGGCCGTCACGTCCAGCGCTTTGGTCAGCTTTGCGTGGACTTCGAAGAGCTCTGCAAGAGGAAAGGGTCCCCAGGTGCCAGCAATATCTTCGGGCCATTGAAGCGAAGGAAGTACATCGCCGTCGACGTGTAAGTACCGTGCTGCCATGGCTTATTACGCGCTGCTTTCTTCTTCTGACGCCAGTCTTTCAGGGCTCCTTCCACCGAGGCTGCCGAGTCTCCTGAGAAACGGCCTCCTTCTTCCTCAACTCTTTCGGCGGCCTCGAGTGCTCCGAGTCCGCTTGTCACCCCTGGTGCAGGATTGGTTGAAGGGGCACTCCTGCCTTCTTGGCGTGCTGAACCTGCGGCCCTGTCGCTCCTCCCCCCCTCCCCCGGGTTGGCGTGCAGCTTGGCAGGCGTACCCAAGGCTCCTCCTTCGCTCATGGGCAGCGGCTGGCTGGCTTCGATCCTTGGTTCCTCTTCAAGCAGCGGGCCCCGGTCAGCTTGGGCTCCTCGCGAGGACTGGTTGACGTCAGGCTCGGCGTCAGCCCCTTGCCTGGAGGGGGCGCTCCACTTGGCGCCACGCCCGCAGCCCCCGAGGCGGAGGACGAGGTGGACCGAGCGTTCGAGCTCGAGCGCGGGCGGAGCGTGGTTCATCACAAGCTCTTCCAGGAGGCGATGAGCGCAGTGTGTCGACTTGGTGAAGAGCTCGCGAGTGTCGATTCATGTCTTGAGGCTGAAGGTCTCCGGCTGGCGGAGGAGCGGTGCAAGCTGAAGGTGGCCATCAACCTCGGCCGCTATCAGCGCGACCTTGAGAACGCGAAGGCCGAGGCGTCTCTCAAGGTTTCCCATGAAGCCTGCTCACGAGCTTTGGACAAGGCTCGCGAGGCTGGCCGCCACCGCGAGGCTGCGGAGAAGCGCGCGTGGGAGCTCCAAGCCTGGAGCGCGTCTCTTGAGCAGTAGGTGGAGGCGCGCAGGGCCGCTCTTGGGTCGCTGAGGGGGGCGCCCATGGAGGAAGAGGAGGTCCGGAAGCGTGAGGAGGCGCTGGCCCTGGAGGCGGTGGAGCGCAGCCTCGAGCTCGAGCAACTGGATATGAGGGAGCGTCTAGTTGCCCAAGCAGAAGATGTCGTTGGGGCTCGCAAGGCCAGAGTCGAGGAGGAGGTTGATCGCCAGGTGGCCGAGGTTCGCGCGGTCCTGTAGGGCAGGTACGACCTGAAGCTGAAGCTCGTGGGTACGAAGGATGCGGGCAGGGCCGCTGCCCTTAGGCCCAGGTTGGATGAGGCTGAGAGGCGCGCAGAGGCCACGGCCGCTGCCCTGATTACGGCGCAGGCAGACTTGGCCTCCGCCCGCGCCGAGTTGCGCTCCCTTCGTAGGCGGGTTGATGATGCTGAGGCCGTCGCACGGCAGAACACGGAGGAAGTGCTCCAACGACGAACACTGGAGCGCGAGCATGCTCCTATGCTCCAGGATCTTCGGAACAGGGCCAACACCGCCCTGGGCCATATCTGCGACGCGGAGGTGCCGGCCCCTCACTCGAATGACTATGCCAGCCATCTGATCTTCTTCACTGAGGTTGTGACGCGCATGGAGGCTCAATCTGCCAGAGCTTGCGAGCTTGTGGAGGAAAGGGGGCGTGGCCTGCTCGAGCGCGCTTTCTCCCGTGTCTTCGGCCACCTTCTGAATGCCGACCCCAACTATGATTTCGACGCCGCCATCGCCCCCCGTTCCAACGGTCGTCCGGGATGACCTGGCGCGTTGGGTTGAAGACAACGTGGACACGTTGGTCAGGGCCTTCACTTCAGAAGATGACGGGGTGGTGGTCGCCGCAGACAAAGGCGACGTGGTGGACGATGGCGTCGAGGGCGTCGCCGGCGGTGGCGACGTTGCTGATGAAGACGATGATGACGAGAGTGACGCCTCCGCGAGTGATGTAGCGAGCGACATTCCTGGCCGATCCCATGTTCTCCTGGCGTTTCATCCTGCACACGAAGCTCGGGCATGGCCCTTGGAAAACTTGTAAGAGCATTTTGGGAGGGGGAGCCCCTCATGTAAGCAAACTGCAGTTTTTACTTTCCTATGCGATGCGAGTTTGTGTCCTCGTGAGCTCGTGAATCCGGGTGCGAGTTCTCTGTCGTGGTTTACCTTAGTTAGTGCCAGCTTTGAGCTGGGTCGCGACGCGTCGAGTTTCTGAGAACCCTGCGGAGCTCATCGCCCCGTTGGAGGGGGCCCCACTAGAGGTGAGCACCAGTTGTAGTGCTAGCGCGCACTTGGCGTGCGCGCTTCCCGCTGCCCCGCTCGCGAGGAGCTCGTGATGGGAAAGCGACGGACATGAGTCCCAGACAAAACGAGGTTCAGAAGGCAAGAAATTGCTTGAACGAGAAAAGGCTCCCCCCGCGCGCGTCAATAAAAAACTCAACTTCAACTCAAATCCAGATCCAGAAAGCAAAGCTACAGAGAAGGTGATCCAAAGCAAAAGGCCGCGTTCGGCACCTAGTATAGTCTTCTGGTCTTCAAGTCTTCTCACCAGCGCGGAGCTAAGTGCTGCCACTAGGCGTGGGAGGGAGCCCCAGGGCCTGAGGCCGGCACCCCCGAGACTCCGGGGCGTGTACAACCCCAACTCATTATTACGTGAGAGTGTCACGGGCGGCGAGCTTCACAGGCACTGGGCCTTCTTCACAGGTACTGGCCTTGCTTCATATCGCTAGACGAGGGCCCTGCCTTGCTCCACCCTTGACCTCCTTTGAGCCGACCGGTCACCGGGACGACACGAAGGAGGGAAAGGGGATGCCAGCGGTGCCCTCGGCGACCACAGGTCCTCTGCCGGGGGAAGGGTTGTCGAGGCCTCCCCGGCAGAGGGCCTACCTCCGGGTGTCGCTAGGCGTCATGCGCCGCGGGGAGGGGCCTTGCTCTTGGCTCCCTCCCGGCGGCCCCTAGCGTGTCTCCCTTGTTGGAATGGGTGCTGCCGTGCCAGGGTCGTCAATCGACGCTGCAACCTGATTCATCTGCAGCCCATGGTTAGCATAAGCCTGTTCCTGAGAGATTAGCGGTACCCTGTAGTTGCCATTGTCGGCGCGATCGTTGTGGTTCTCTGTTGGTTCTTGGAAGGCTTCGGCTCCTAGCGCCCCCTCTCCACAATCTTCTCCAATGAATGAGCCGGGGTCGTCCTCTGGTGCGTACTCTTGGTCCATCATGCGGGGCACGTAGGCTTCCGGGGCCGTCACCCCGAACACCTCGCCGTGGTGCCCCACGCTCCATGTCGCTCGGCCCAGGGTGGCATCCTGAGGATGGCAGCGTGGCATCCGGCTAGGACCATGGAGGGCGACGCTTGCGCTCGTGCTTGTCGCGGGCGGCATTGGGGAGTCGGAGCCCCCTACGCCGCTGGCCGTGCTGAGGTTGATGAAGCCCCCGGGCGTAGTTGATGGTGCGCGGATGTGGTGAGGTTCACCGCGCGGCCCTGTAGTGGCCTGAGGAGGAAGTCGATAGCAGAAGGGTGGTGCTCCTGACGCCGCTGCATCCAGCAGCTCGGCAACACGCTCCAGCAGCGTATCCCGGCCGCTCTCCATCAGTCTGCATCGCAGCAGCTCCCTTGCCACTGTGAGTGTCGCCCGCATGTTTGCTTACTCCCACCGTGAGTGCAGTGCCGTTTCCGCGCCATGACTCGCCGCTCTTGTCGCGGCTCGTACTTCCCGCGGGGTGAGGGTGGACGACGCCTGGCCGCGCTGCCCGTGACCGGCAGAGTTTGGCGGCGCTCGCACCGCCTGGAGTGCGGGGTCGAGATCTTCATGGGCAGGCGGCGCTGCCCGAGCCGGCCAGGCTGCCCAGCGATTGGAGCCGGCCCTTGAGTCGCCAGTCATCGTGGTTGTGGAGCGTCGGCGAGCTGGTTGGTGGAGAAGAAGCTCCGGCGCACCCCTACCTAGCGCGCCAAATGTCGGATGTGGGGTTCCGGCAAACCCTTAAGGTTTGAACACTGGGGTGCGCGCGAAGTCTTTCCCTCCTACCGATCTACGCTCTAGCTCGCTAAGATCTCGCGGGCGAACTCAACGAACTCGCAACACAGAAAGACACGAGGTTTATACTGGTTCGGGCCACCGTTGTGGTGTAATACCCTACTCAAGTGTGGTGGTGGTGGATTGCCTCTTGGGCTGATGATGAACAGTACAAGGGAAGAACAGCCTCCTGAGGTTGAGGTGTTCTTGTGGCTAGGCTCTCGATCGGGTTGGATCAAGCTAAGATGATCCCGTCCCCCTACTATGGTGGCTAGCTCTACTTATATAGGCCCTGGTCCTCCTCCCAAATATCGAGCGGGAAGGGAGCCAACAACGGCGGGCAAATTTGAAGGGGGACAGCTAGTACAAGTTATACTGACAAAAGCGGCCTTCGCCTGCGAAAAGCTCTGGTGGTGACGCTGCCTTGGGCTCCACGATGACCTTCGTCTTGCCGTCCTCCTGGTCTTGGTCTCGTTGCACCAATATAGCAACCTTTGCCTGATGCCTCAGTACTCTTCGCCTGCGCTGGCCTCCTTAGCACCAAACAGGAAATAAGGACGCTGCGCGCGCTAGCGCCCGCCTGGTGCCGTTCGTCATGGCTCACGTCATGAGGGCCTCATGAGGTTTGCCCTGCCTTGGTATTTCCGCTCCTCGTGAGCCTGCCTGGCTAGGCCACTCCAGGGGAGGTCTTGCGTCGTCCGCCTCGCAAGGCTTGGACCCTCGTGAGGGTCTTGGATGCCTTGTTGATGAAGATGGGCCATATGGCCTGCTGGCTTAGCCACGCTGTGGGCCGCAGGCAGGCAAGTCTGGGGACCCCCGTTCCCAGAACGCCGACAAGGAGACCCTTGGCCGAACTATGTCTAGCTAGAGAGGGATGCGGACGACGAAGAAATTCACTCCCCACCCACCACCCACTTAGTAGCCACTGTCGATGATTTAACCGATATGCTCGATTTCGGCTCCGAAGACATCGACGGTATGCACGACGATGCAGGAGAGGAACAGGAACCACCGCCCACAGGGTGCTGGACAGCCACTTCAGCACACGATATATATATATATATATATATATATATATATATATATATATATATATATATATATATATATATATATATATATATATATATATATATATATATATATATGGTGGATACACCCAAAGAAAACAACGACGAGGAACGGAAGGATGCAGCGAAGGATAGTTCCCTCGAGAAGCAACCAAAGTGACGGCGTAGGCACCGCTCCAAATCCGGCCTCGGCAAAAATAGCGACAACAGCGCAAGAAAAAATAACACCCCGGTCGACTCCAGAAGAAACAACGACCACATGGACCCAACGATAGAGCAAGACGAGCCAGCGGATGGCGAACATAGTACGGAGCCGCCGTCCGACAACGGTGACGCCGAGGGTAAAACTAATCAACCTGTCTCCAGAGAGGAGAACAGTCCGGACGACGATGCACACATCATCCCGAAAAGGCACTTGGAGCAAGAGAGCCTCCATATAAGGCTTATTGCCACCGCGAGGAGCCTAAAGAAGCAGAAACAAAGGCTCAAGGCCGCGCAAAATACACTCAACAGTAGATGGAACAAAGTGCTCGACACTGCAGAAAAGTACGGTGGCAGTCGCCACACAAAGAGCTATCCAAAGCGCAAGCTGCTGCCTGAATTCGATGACGAGGCTTTAGAGCCCACACAGCCGAAAAATAAAACGGCCAATCAGCCGGATCGACCACCCCGTGGCCGCGATAGGGCGGCTAACGATGTCGGTATGACCAGGTCCATCTACGGATCTAGGAAGCGCGCTCCGGAACAGAATCAAAACCGAACACTACAACCGTCAGAACGTCATGACACGTCCAAGTACAGGGGTGCCGTGCACCCCCTATGCTTCACCGATGAGGTGCTGGATCACGAATTCCCAGAGGGATTCAAACCCGTGAACATAGAGGCATACGACGGAACGACAGACCCTAGGGTCTGGATTGAGGACTTTATACTTCATATCCATATGGCTCGCGGAGATGATCTCCACGCCATCAAATACTTGCCCCTCAAGTTGAAAGGACCGGCTCGGCATTGGCTAAAGAGCCTCCCCGAAAACTCAATTGGAAGTTGGGAAGAGCTTGAGGATGCTTTTAGGGCTAATTTTCAAGGGACCTATGTCCGACCTCCGGATGCAGACGATTTAAGTCATATAATTCAACAGCCCGGAGAGTCGGCCCGAAAGCTTTGGAACAGATTCCTCACTAAGAAGAATCAAATCGTCGATTGCCCGGACGCCGAAGCTTTAGCAGCTTTCAAGCACAGTGTCTGGGACGAATGGCTCGCCAGAAACTTCGGCCAGGAAAAACCGAGGACAATGGCAGCCCTGACAAGCCTTATGACCCGCTTTTGCGCGGGCGAAGATAGTTGGCTGGCCCGTAGCGGCACCAGCGACCCAGGCACATCCGATGTTAGGGATGGCAATGGAAAACCACGACGCAAAAAAAGCAGGCATCAAAACAATGAAGACAGCCCAGACAACACGGCGGTGAACGCCGGATTCGGGGGCTCACGATCCGGTCAACGAAAAAAGCCATTTAAAGGCAGCAGAGATAGACCGTCCAGCCTAAACAAGATCCTAGACAAATTATGTCAGATTCATTGCACCTCCGACAAACCTGCGAATCACACCAACAGAGAATGCTGGGTTTTCAAGCAGGCCGGTAAGCTAAACGCCGAACACAAGGGGAGGGAGACACCAAGTGAAGACGAGGATGAGCCTCGCCATCAAAATACTGGGGGACAGAAAAAATTCCCGCCAGAGGTCAAAACAGTGAACATGATTCACGTAATGAAGAGGAGGAGCAAACGCGCACTCCGAGACGTATGCGCCGTGGAGCCCGTCACCCCCAAATTCAACCCTTGGTCGGCCTGCCCAATCACTTTCGATCATAGAGATCACCCGGATAGTATCCGGCACGGAGGATCTACTGCCTTGGTGCTAGACCCAATAATTAACGGATACCATCTCACCCGAGTCCTTATGGACGGCGGCAGTAGTCTCAATCTGATATATCAGGACACAGTCCGCAAAATGGGGATAGACCCGACAAGGATTAACCAAAGCAATACTACCTTTAAAGGAGTAATACCAGGCCCAGAGGCCCGCTGCACGGGCTCTCTAGTACTAGAGGTTGTATTCGGTTCTCCCGACAACTTCCGAAGTAAAAAGTTAACCTTCGACATCGCTCCATTCCGAAGCATCTATCAAGCACTACTCGGAAGAACGGCCTTCGCTCGTTTTAACGCAGTACCGCATTATGCTTATCTTAAGCTTAAGATGCCCGGTCCACATGGCACCATCATAGTTAGCGGAAACGCAGAGCGTTCCTTGCGTACGGAAGAATGTGTGACGGCTTTAGCAGCCGAACACTGACTGGCATCTCCAAACAGAATAAATGATCTGTCGTCAAGACCGCGGACACGGCTAGACGAGTCCGACGCAACACTGGCTGTAACAGCTTAGATAAACCTGAGATTGGGTTGATGGATATATCCCCATAAGTGGCGCTAGGGGCTTCCCGCATGTAAAAATGAACTACAGTTCGGGTTGCCCTTATTTAGATTAAATTTAAATGGTTTATTAAGAATAACCAATGTTTCGCACGAATACTTTCACCTGAGTTTTTCTCTTTTACAGATGATAATCGTGCTACACCCTTCCAGGATACGGCACAACGGAGACACAGGCGCAGACATGCAGCAGGGCCCCGCTCAAAGGTTTCTTTTTAGATTAAGACCCTGTGTAAACCTTTCTTACTGTCTCTTGTTGCTTTACACCCTCTGGATACTAAACACAACCGAGAGGGATGCTGGCGTTATTGGCATTTCGCCACGCCAGACTAATGCACGTACCTGGAAATTCAGGGTTCATTATCAAGGGCATTACTCAGCCCGGTATATGTTGTAAAGACCGAATACCTTAGGGAGTGTTCGGCGTCGCGAGTTTGGCCTTATATGCATCAGCTCCGAATCATGTCTTTGGTCAATAGTTGGGTTTGCCCGGCTCCCATGTTTTGGTACCTTACGTTCCGCTATATCGGCTAAGGTAGCACTGGGAGAACTACTGCGATTGTGCACTGGTTCATCCGGACGAGCACCTCAGTAGAGAAAGCCGAAAACTGACTGTCATGATACAGCGCGAGACTGGTCAACCACTCGATGACTCATCGGAATCTTCGCGATTCCTCCGCATTAACGAAGGACCGGTTTCCCGGTCATGTATGTACGCGCACCGTCTTCGGATAGACACGGAAGTACCAGGGGCTATATAGTAGCCCCACCGTCAAACTCCTATGGCTAAGTTAAAGTGTTAAAGCAATATAGTCTGATTGCCTTGTTCGCCGCGCTATCACCTCCTTAATGGACCAAGACGTTGGATCAAGTGTGAATACGCGCTTTTCCGAACACCCCCGCATTACATGCGTGGGGGCTGAAGCCGACGACTGCAAACTTTCTGGTTATATACATACATAAACGGCCGCACAGGAGGCATCATAATACTTTCAGGCAAAAGTATAAACACGGCCTTTATAATCCTAATAGCATTGTTTATACAATCGGGTTACACATAACTAGAACATGATACCCTTCGATCACTGAGCCTCTATTAAACGAGCGCCTTTTAGGACTTCTTCAAAATAGTGCTCGGCCGATGCCTGGCCTACGGCCGGACTCTCCATCTCTGCCCAGTATGTCTTAACACGGGCAAGAGCCATCCGTGCACCCTCTATGCACGCCGACCTCTTCGCAGCGTCGATATGCGGCACAGCACCAAGAAATCATTGCACTAAACCAAAATAACTATCCGGCCTTGGTCCTTCCGGCCAAAGATGATCCACGACAGACCTCATGGCAAGCCCGGACAACCTATGGAGCTCAGCCCACTCGGCCATTTGCTCATTCAGCAGCAGCGGACGCGTTGGAGCACTGAACTGTGACCAGAACAAATTTTCCACTTCATGATCTTTTTTATCTTTGAAAAAATTTAGTCGCATCAGCAGCACTCATTGCCAAGTCCACGTACGCGTGTGTAGCACTCCATAATTGATCCAGAGGGGCATACTTCGGATCTCCGAACTTCGTCCGCAACAAAAAGTGCTTCCCAGCCGTGATATCTCCGGCTTGACGAAGCTCCTCCTTCGCCGCTCTGATTTTCGAGCGGGTCTCCTTGGCTGCTACCATGGCTTTCTCCAGGTTCGCCGCTTTCGCTTGATTGTCCTTCTCGAGAGGCCCATACCGGTCGGCGGCATCCTTCAGCTCAACAGCCATCTTGGCTATTTTATCTTCGCTCTGGCGATGAGTAGCCTGTTCGGCTCTTAATTTTTCGACCGCCTTTAGGGCGGCCGCATCACTTCTCCTGGCTTGTTCCTTGGCTTGGGCAAGCTCCGCCCAAAGGGTCTCCACGGCTACAGCTCCATCTGCAGTCACAGCATATTATAGATACTAGCATCATGCTCCTCTTAATATCTGTTAACTGCTGGAGAATACATACCCTGTGCCTCGTCAAGCCGCTTGTTTACAAGCACGATGTCGGCATCTGGTGCATCAAGTTGCCGCTTCAGTTCAGCAAACTCACCAGTCCAGCTAGCCACCGGACCCTCAGCCGCCTGCACATAAAAGTAGCATGATCATTATCTGGGACTATGATCCTCTGTTTGCCGCCTTTGAACAGCAACCAGATTCTCAGGGGCTACTGTCTGCATAAGGGCACACCTAGCGTGTGCGGTACCATCAACAAATATATATACTACTTTGCGTACCTCAAAACCTCTTAGCAGGCTCATGAAAGCCTCATGCAACCCACTTTCGGCGGATGCAATCCTCTCAACCACCGTACCCATTAAAGTACGATGCGCCTCTGAGATAGTCGCTTGCTCTAGAAGTCCCATCAGTACGTCCGATTGTGCACCGGGCAGTCCCAACTCTTTCTGTTGCTCTCCTTAGGAGCCGAATCCTCCGGACTTCGGGTGGCCGAAGGGTTACCTTCCGGCCTTGGCGGATCAGGAGAAATTCTCCACGACGACACCTCGGGGTCGTCTGCCTCATGAGGCGAGGAGACAGGGGGAGGCGTTTCGTTCTCCATCATCTCCGGAGGAAGATCCCCCGAAGACGAACTCTGTCGAGAAGGGCTACGATCCGAACTGCAAGACATACGTCTCGGTTATTGTCCTCAGAGATGAAGCAGGATATATTTACCAAAAGTACTCTTGTTCACTTACAGCTCGATGGAGGGCTGATCCCCTTGCGGGCACTGTGCGGTAAGGATGCCCTCTGGGGCAGGACCCCCTGGCGGAGGTTTTTTCCCTCGTTTGGAAACCCTCGTTTCCAAATCTTTAGAGGCGGTCCTCTTTCGTCCTTGGGAAGAGATAATTTTAGATTCTTCTCCCCGGTTATCCTCCTTCGTGGAGACACTAATTCCCCCGGTTCGGATGAGTAATGCGTGAAGCCCGCTTTCGGCTTCCTTATTCTTCCCTTTATCTTCCTCTGATGGCACCTGGTGAGGTGCATACTCAAGCATCCTGGCTAGTACAGGATCCAGTGAGCCTTCAGGAAGGGGAGCCGAACACCTGATCATCTTCACCTTCTTTATCCAGTCCTGATCAAAGAGCAACTTTTCAGAATGATGTTGTGATAAATAAAACGACAGCGTGTTCGGCCGCAGAAATACTTACCTGGGTATCTGGACGATTGCAGTTTAGACCCGCATCCTCGGTGGTGTCCGGACACTTTATTCGTGGTCCGCAGAACGATCCATACATCCCTTCGAGCATCACCGCCGAAGAATTGTTGAATAGTTTGCGGTCCTTCCGGGTTGAACTCCCACATACGGAGAGGTCGACGTTGGCATGGCAGGACCCGACGAACTAGCATGACTTGCATTACCTTGACAAAGCTGACATCTCTCTCAAGGAGATCTTGGATGCGACTCTGCAGTATCGGCACATCGTTAACTGGCCCCCAGTCCAGCCCCTTGTTGACCCACGACGCCAGTTGTGGCGGGGGGCCCGAATGGAAGGCGGGGGCAGCTGCCCACTTAGTGCTTCGGGGAGCCGTGATGTAAAACCACTCCCGCTACCATAAGCTGGACATCTCCGGGAAGGAACCCTCCGGCCATGGAGCATCGGCGCCTTTGCTTATTATGGCGCCTCCGCACTCTGCGTGTCGCCCATTGATCATCCTCGGCTTCACATTGAAGGTCTTGAGCCATAAGCTGAAGTGTGGGGTGATGCGGAGGAAGGCTTCGCACACGACGATGAACGACGAGATGTGAAGGATGGAATCCGGAGCCAGATCATGGAAATCGAGCCTGTAGAAGAACATAAGCCCTCTAACAAAGGGATAAAGACTAAAGCCTAGCCCTCGGAGGAGGTGGGAAACAAATACGACGCTCTCGTTGGATTCGGGAGTAGGGATGACCTGCCCTGGAGCAGGCAGCCTGTGCGAGATTTCAGCGGTCAGATACCTGGCTTCTCTTAGCTTCTTGATGTCCTCCTCTGTGACAGAGGAGGCCGTCCACCGGCCTTGAAGGTTGGATCCGGACATGATTGAAGGTCCGAAGCGCTTAGCCAGAGCCTCGGGTGTTGGAACTCGAGGTAGGGGAAGGGAAGGATCGAGCGCGAGAAGAAAAGGACAGGCCTTGGCCCCTTTATAAAGGGGGTGAATACCGAGTGTCCTCCGCGTGGCCGTTTGGAACTTGCCTAAATCGAGGAGTCATACCAACAGGCACGATTGGGTTACCCGCACCCGTATTGATGAGAATCCCGTGATAAGAGGAACATGATCTCTGCTTCGACAAGACGTGCCAATAAAACCGCCTCGCAACACGTGCAGTGGCAGGCTGGGAAAAACGGTTCGTCATGACCAGACCACGGCAGAACATCACGCTATGAAAAGTTGTCAGTAGATTAGATTTGTGAAAATATTATACTCTCTACGGTGGTATGTGGAATTTATTTTACAGAGCCGGACACGATCCTTGTGTTCAAAATCTTCTATGGAGTATTCGGAGGAGGAACCCGCCTTGCAATGCCGAAGACAATCTGCGTGCCGGACTCATTGTCATTGAAGCCTGGTTCAGGGGCTACTGAGGGAGTCCTGGATTAGGGGGTCCTCGGATAGCCGGACTATATACTTTAGCCGGACTGTTGGACTATGAAGATACAAGACTCAAGACTTCGTCCCGTGTCCGGATGGGACTCTCCTTTGCGTGGAAGGCAAGCTTGGCAATACGGATATGTAGATCTCCTCCCTTGTAACCGACTCTGCGTAACCCTAGCCCCCTCCGGTGTCTATATAAACCGGAGGGTTTAGTCCATAGGACAACAACAATCATAATCATAGGCTAGCTTCTAGGGTTTAGCTTCTACGATCTCGTGGTAGATCAACACTTGTAATACTCATATCATCAAGATCAATCAAGCAGGAAGTAGGGTATTACCTCCATCCAGAGGGCCCGAACCTGGGTAACATTGTCTCCCCCGCCTACTATTACCATCCGCCTTAGAGGCACAGTTCGGGACCCCCTACCCGAGATCCGCCGGTTTTGACACCGACACCAGGCAAGCAAAACCCCCTTGTTCATTCCGATACAATCCCACTCTCTCGCTCCTGCTCTCTTTTACTGCATTAGGACAACATCGATTCAACTGTTACATGCTGCGGTAGCTGAACCCCTTTTCCTCTGCATGACCTGTCATTGCCACAGTAAATACATGAAACCCACTAGCATGAGTAGGAGTTGTTTGAGCCCTGATGTGCCTACTCATTCATGCTTGTTTGTCATGCCTGCTACTGCTTAGAGTTGAGTCAGGTCTGATTCATCGGGAATGAATTGAAATGGTGATGAACATGTCCTACTGTGTGTGAGCTAAGTGTGTGAACATGATTTGGTAAAGGTAGCGGTGAGAGGCCATGTAGGAGTACATGGTGGGTTGTCTCATTGAAACCGTCCTCAGGAACTGAGTTCTGTGTTTGTGATCCATGAACAGCTACTACCACACATTGGGATCCTTAATTGACTCTCTCGGCTTCTTAACCACCCTTGTCCTCTGTCCAGGAGTTGCAAGTAGTTTCTGGTGTTTGTAGTATGCTGGAGGCCGTGTGCAGCGCTGACCCGCGGGGTGGGCTGTGATGCGGTAGGCACATGGCACGGTGTACCGGGCGCCCGTTTGGTGTCTCGGGTACCCTGCTCACATCGTTCGGGGCCATATGTGGAAACTTCGGCCGGACTCCCTGTGGATGGAACCTGAATAGGCGATAAACATGGACTAGAGACTTGAGTGTTTAGGTTAGCCGTGGCCGACACCCTCGCCAGGCTTCCGCTTGAAGGTTGCCGAGATACATGACGTGTACATGGCGGTAAGTGGCGAGAGCGTGTGTGAAGAAGTACACCCCTGCAGGGTTAACATCATCTATTCGAATAGCCGTGTCCGCGGTAAAGGACTTCTGGGTTGCCTGTACAGTTCATAGACAAGTGAAAGTGGATACTCTAAAATGCGCAAGATAAGCGTGAGTGCTATGGATGGCGTTCTCGTCTTCCAGAAGACGGGAGCGGACCCATAGTAGTGTATTGATTGGTGAATATGTGGACTCGTGTGCGCCACCTCAAAAGAGTTACTTGCAGTCATAGTTTAGGACAGCCACTGAGTCAAAGCTGGCTTGCTGCAGTTAAACTCCACCACCCCCTTTGTTGATACTGATGCATATGTAGCTAGTTCTGATGTAAGTCTTGCTGGGTACATTTGTACTCACGTTTGCCTATTTTATGTTTTGCAGAGAGACGTCAGTCTCGCTAGTAGTTCCGCGTGGACTTCGACATTTAGCTTGTTACCTCAGCTACGATCTTGTACCCTTGGGAGGGTCTTGTAGATAGTCAGGCTTCTCAGCCTTTTTCATTTGTAGTTGTCTGTACTCAGACATGTTTATGCTTCCGCTCGATGCTTGTATGCTCCGTATGTTGGGTCATAAGACCATGATTGTAATACTTGGCTCCTCGGAGCCTAATGAATAAATACTTGAGTCGTAGAGTTATGTTGTGATGCCATGTTGTATTTACACATATCGAGCATATTGTGTGTATGATTGAAATGCTTGGTATGTGTGGGATCCAACAACCTAGTTTTTTATCCTTGGTAGCCTCTCTTATGGGGAAATGTAGTCTTGTGCTTCCATGAGCCATAGTAGTCCGCTACAGCCCGGTTCACCGGAGTCCTGCTAGCCCAGCACTACTGCTCCGGAACACTTGACTGGCCGGCATGTGATTCACTTCGTTCCTGTGTCTGTCCCTTTGGGGAAATGTCACACGGTGACATCCGGAGTCCTGGCTAGCCTGCTACAGCCCGATTCACCGGAGTCCTGTTAGCCCAGTGCTACAACCCGGATTCGCACGCTGCTGACCGACATGCTCGATGTCGATTCATGTATGCCTGTCCCCGTAAGTTAGTGCCACTTTGGGTTCACGACTAGTCATGTCGGCCCGGGTTCTCTGTCATATGGATGCTAGCGACACTATCATATACGTGAGCCAAAAGGCGCAAACGGTCCCGGGCCATGGTAAGGCGACACCCGTGGGAATACCTTGCGTGAGGCCGCAAAGTGATATGAGGTGTTACCGGCTAGGTCGACGTGACTTAGAATCGGGGTCCTGGCACTTTGTGATAAACTATAATATGCCAGGGATGGAGAAAACAATTCCCGAGCTCTTCGCAATGCTTAAAGCCGCGGAGGTAGAAATCAAGGAGCATCAATTGTTGATGGTTAACAAGACCACCAGTTTCAAGAAAAAAGGGCAAAGGAAAGAAAGGAAACTTCAAGAAAAATGGCAAGCAAGCTGCCACTCCCGTGAAGAAGCCCAAATCTGGACCTAAGCCTGAAACTGAGTGCTTCTACTGCAAAGGAAATGGTCAAGTGAAGCAAAACTGCCCCAAGTATTTAGCGGATAAGAAGGATGGCAAAGTGAACAAAGTTATATTTGATATACACGTTATTGATGTGTTCCTTACCAATGCTCGTAGTAGCACCTGGGTATTTGATACTGGTTTGGTTGCTCATATTTGTAACTCGAAACAGGAGTTGCAAAATAAACGAAGATTGGCTAAGGACGAGGTGACGATGCACGTCGGAAATGGTTCCAAGGTTGATGTGATCGCCGTCGGCACGCTACCTCTACATCTACCTCCGGGATTAGTTTTAGACCTCAATAATAGTTATTTGGTGCCAGTGTTGAGCATGAACATTATATCTGGATCTTGTTTATTGGGAGACGGTTATTCATTTAAGTCAGAGAATAATGGTTGTTCTATTTATATGAGTAATATCTTTTATGGTCATGCACCTTTAATGGATGGTCTATTCTTGTTGAATCTCGATAGTAGTGATACACATATTCATAATATTGATGCCAAAAGATGCAAAGTTGATAATGATAGTGCAACATACTTGTGGCGCTGCTGTTTAGGTCATATTGGTGCACATTGCATGAAGAAACACCATGCGGATGGACTTTTGGAATCACTTGATTATGAATCATTTGATACTTGCGAACCATGCCTTATGGGTAAGATGACCAAAACTCCGTTCTCCAGAACAATGGAGCGAGCTAATGACTTACTGGAAATAATACATAATGATGCATGCGGTCCAATGAGTGTTGAGGCAAGCGGCGGGTATCGTTATTTTCTGATCTTCACACATGATTTGAGTAGGTATGTCTATATCTACTTAATGAAACACAAGTCTGAAACATTTGAAAAGTTCAAAGAATTTCAGAGTGAAGTGGAGAATCATCGTAACAAGAAAATAAATTTCTATGATCCGATCGCGAAGGTGAATATTTGAGTTACGAGTTTGGCCTTCATTTAAAACAATGTGGAATTGTTTCACAACCCACGCCACCTAGAACACCACAGTGTAATGGTGTGTCCGAACGTCGTAATCGTACTTTATTAGATATGGTGCGTTCTATGATGTCTCTTACCGATTTGCCTTTATCATTTTGGGGTTATGCATTAGAGACAACCGCATTCACGTTAAATAGGGCACCATCCAAAACCGTTGAGATGACACTATATGAACTATGGTTTGGCACGAAACCTAAGCTGTCGTTTCATAAAGTTTGGGGATGCAATGCTTATGTCAAACAACTTTAGCCTGATAAGCTCAAACCCAAAGTGGAGAAGTGCGTCTTCATAGGTTACCCTAAAGAGACCATTGGGTATACCTTCTACCACAGATCCGAAGGCAAGATCTTTGTTGCCAAGAATGCGTCCTTTCTAAAAAAGAAGTTTCTCTTGAAAGAAGTGAGTGGGAGGAAAGTAGAACTTGATGAGGTAATTGTACCTTCTCCCGAATTGGAAAGTAGCACACCAGGAAAAACCATTTATGTGATGCCTACACCGACTAGAGAGGAAGCTAATGATAATGATCATGAAACTTCATATCAAGTTACTAATGAACTTCGTAGGTCAACCAGAACACGTACCACACCAGAGTGGTACGACAACCCTGTCCTGGAAGTCATGTTATTAGACCACGGCGTACCTATGAACTATGAAGAAGCTATGATGAGCCTAGATTCTGACAAATGGCTTGAGGCCATGAAATCTGAGATATGATCCATGTATGAGAACAAAGTGCGGACTTTGGTGGATTTGCCCGATGATCGGCAAGCCATTGAGAATAAATTGATCTTCAAGAAGAAGACGAACGCTGATGGTAATATCACTATCTACAAAGCCCGACTTGTTGCAAAAGGTTTTCAACAAGTTCAAGGGGTTGACTACGATGAGACATTCTCACCCGTTGCGATGCTTAAATCTGTCCAAATCATGTTAGAAATTAATTGTCGCATTTTATGATTATGAAATCTGGCAAATGGACATCAAAATTGCATTCCTTAATGGATTTCTTAAAGAAGAGTTGTATATGATGAAACCAGAAGGTTTTCTCGAACCTAAGGGTGCTAACAAGTGTGCAAGCTCCAGCGATCCATCTATGGACTATTGCAAGCATGCTTTGATGAGGTGATCAAAGCACATGGTTTTATCCAGACTTACGGTGAAGCCTGTATTTACAAGAAAGTGAGTGGGTGCTATGTAGCATTTCTGATATTATGTGTGGATGACATATTGTTGATTGGAAATGATATAGAATTTCTGGATAGCATAAAAGGATACTTGAATAAAGATTTTTTTCAATGAAAGACCTCGGTGAAGCTGCTTATATATTGGGCATCAAGATCTATAGGGATAGATCGAGATGCTTAATAGGACTTTCACAAAGCACATACCTTGATAAAGTTTTGAAGAAGTTCAAATTGGATCAATCAAAGAAAGGGTTCTTGCCTGTGTTATAAGGTGTAAAATAGAGTCAGACTCAAAGTCCGACTACGACAGAAGATACAGAGAAAATGAAAGTCATTCCCTATGCATCAGTCATAGGTTCTATTATGTATGCCATGCTGTGTACCAGACCTGATGTGTGCCTTGCCATAAGTTTGGTAGGGAGGTACCAAAGTAATCCGGGAGTGGATCACTGGACAGCGAACAAGAATATCCTGAAGTACCTAAAAAGGACCAATGATATGTTTCTCGTTTATGGAGGTGAAGAAGAGCTCACCGTAAAGGGTTACGTCGATGCTAGCTTCGACACAGATCCGGATGACTCTAAGTCACAAACCAGATACATATTTATATTGAATCGTGGAGCTGTCAGTTGGTGCAGTTCTAAGCAGATCATCGTGGCGGGATCTACACGTGAAGCGGAGTACATAGCTATTTCAGAAGCAGCGCATGAAGGTGTCTGGATGAAGGAGTTCATATCTGATCTGGTGTAATACCCAGTGCATCGGGTCCAATGACAATTTTGTGTGACAACACTGGAGCAATTGCCATAGCAAAGGAGCCCAGGTTTCACAAGAAAACCAAACACATCAAGCGGCGCTTCAACTCCATTCGTGAGTATGTCAAGGATGGAGACATAGAACTTTGCAAACTACATACTGTTGGGGAACGTAGTAATTTCAAAATTTTCCTACGCACACGCAGGATCATGGTGATGCATAGCAACGAGAGAGGAGAGTGTGTCCACGTACCCTCGTAGACCGAAAGTGGAAGCGTTAGACGCGGTTGATGTAGTCGTACGTCTTCACGATCCGACCAGTCCAAGTACCGAACGCACGGTACCTCTGAATTCAGCACACGTTCAACTCGATGACGTCCCGCGAGCTCTGATCCAGTAGAGCTTCGCTGGAGAGTTTCGTCAGCACGACAGCGTGATGACGATGATGATGTTACTACCGACGCAGGGCTTCGCCTAAGCACCGCTACGATATGATCGAGGTGGATTATGGTGGAGGGGGCACCGCACACGGTTGGGAGAGATCAACTGATCAACTTGTGTGTCTAGAGGTGCCCCCCTACACCCGTATATAAAGGAGCAAGGGGGAGGACGGCCGGCACTCTATGGCGCGCCAGGAGGAGGAGTCCTCCTCCTAGTAGGAGTAGGACTCCCCTCTTTCCTACTCCTACCTAGGAGGGCGAAAGGAAGGAGGAGAGGGAGAAGGAAAGGGGAGCGCCGCCCCCCTCTCCTAGTCCAATTCAGACCAGAAGGGGAGGGGCGCACGGCCTGCCCTAGGCCAGCCCTCTCTCTCTCTCCACTAAGGCCCATTATTTCTCCCGGGGGGGTTCCGGTAACCCTCCGGCACTCTGGTTTTCTCCAAAACCACCGGGAACACTTCCGGTGTCCGAATATAGTCGTCCAATATATTGATTTTTACATCTCGACCATTTCAAGACTCCTCGTAATGTCTGTGATCATATCCGGGACTCCAAACTACCTTCAGTACATCAAAACACAAAAACTCATAATACGATCGTCGCCGAACTTTAAGCGTGCGGACCCTACGGGTTCGAGAACTATGTAGACATGACCGAGACACGTCTCTGGTCAATAAACAATAGCGGAACCTGGATGCTCATATTCGCTCCCACATATTCTACGAAGATCTTTATCGGTCAAACCGCATAACAACATACGTTGTTCCCTTTGTCATCGGTATGTTACTTGCCCGAGATTCGGTCGTCGGTATCTCAATACCTAGTTCAATCTCGTTACCGGCAAGTCTCTTTACTCGTTCAGTAATACATCATCCTGCAACTAACTCATTAGTTACAATGCTCGCAAGGCTTATAGTGATGTGTATTACCGAGTGGGCTTAGAGATACCTCTCCGACAATCGGAGTGACAAATCCTAATCTCGATATACGCCAACTCAACAAGTACCTTCGGAGACACCTGTAGAGCACCTTTATAATCACCCATTTACGTTGTGACGTTTGGTAGCACACAAAGTGTTCCTCCGGTAAATGGGAGTTGCATAATCTCATAGTCATAGGAACATGTATAAGTCATGAAGAAAGCAATAGCAACATACTAAACGATCAAGTGCTAAGCTAACGGAATGGGTCAAGTCAATCACATCATTCTCCTAATGATGTGATTACATTAATCAAATGACAACTCATGTCTATGGTTAGGAGACATAACCATCTTTAATTAACGAGCTAGTCAAGTAGAGGCATACTAGTGACACTCTGTTTGTCTATGTATTCACACATGTACTAAGTTTCCGGTTAATACAATTCTAGCATGAATAATAAACATTTATCATGATATGAGGAAATAAATAATAACTTTATTATTGCCTCTAGGGCATATTTCCTTCGGTCTCCCACTTGCACTAGAGTCAATAATCTAGATTACACAGTAATGATTCTAACACCCATGGGGTCTTGGTGCTGATCATGTTTTGCTCGTGGAAGAGGCTTAGTCAATGGGTCTGCAACATTCAGATCCGTATGTATCTTGCAAATCTCTATGTCTCCCACCTGGACTTGATCCCGGATGGAGTTGAAGCGTCTCTTGATGTGCTTGGTTCTCTTGTGAAATCTGGATTCCTTTGCCAAGGCAATTGCACTAGTATTGTCACAAAAGATTTTCATTGGACCCGATGCACTAGGTATGACTCCTAGATCGGATATGAACTCCTTCATCCAGACTCCTTCATTTGCTGCTTCTAAACCAGCAATGTACTCCGCTTCACACGTAGATCCCGCCACGACGCTTTATTTAGAACTGCTCCAACTGACAGTTCCACCATTCAATATAAACACGTATCCGGTTTGTGATTTAGAATCGTCTGGATCAGTGTCAAAGCTTGCATCAACGTAACCATTTACGATGAGCTCTTTGTCACCTCCATAAACGAGAAACATATCCTTAGTCCTTTTCAGGTATTTCAGGATGTTCTTGACCGCTGTCCAGTGATCCACTCCTGGATTACTTTGGTACCTCCCTGCTAAACTAATAGCAAGGCACACATCAGGTCTGGTACACAGCATTGCATACATGATAGAGCCTATGGCTGAAGCATAGGGAACATATTTCATTTTCTCTCTATCTTCTGCAGTGGTCGGGCATTGAGTCTTACTCAACTTCACACCTTGTAACACAGGCAAGAACCCTTTCTTTGCCTGATCCATTTTGAACTTCTTCGAAACTTTGTCAAGGTATGTGCTTTGTGAAAGTCCAATTAAGCATCTTGATCTATCTCTATAGATCTTGATGCCCAATATGTAAGCAGCTTCACCGAGGTCCTTCATTGAAAAACTCTTATTCAAGTATCCTTTTATGCTATCCAGAAATTCTATATCATTTCCAATTAACAACATGTCATCCACATATAAGATTAGAAATGCTACAGAGCTCCCACTCACTTTCTCGTAAATACAGGCTTCTCCAAAAGTCTGTATAAAACCATATGCTTTGATCACACTATCAAAATGTTTATTCCAACTCTGAGAGGCTTGCACCAGTCCATAAATGGATCGTTGGAGCTTGCACACTTTGTTAGCACCTTTTGGATCGATAAAACCTTCCGGTTGCATCATATACAACTCTTCTTCCAGAAATCCATTCAGGAATGCAGTCTTTACATCCATTTGCCAAATTTCATAATCATAAAATGCGGCAATTGCTAACATGATTCGGACAGACTTAAGCATCGCTACGGGTGAGAAGGTCTCATCGTAGTCAACTCCTTGAACTTGTCGAAAACCTTTAGCAACAAGTCAAGCTTTGTAGACAGTAACATTACCGTCAGCGTCTGTCTTCTTCTTGAAGATCCATTTATTTTCGATGGCTTGCCGATCATCCGGCAAGTCAACCAAAGTCCATACTTTGTTCTCATACATGGATCCCATCTCAGATTTCATGGCCTCAAGCCATTTTGCGGAATCTGGGCTCATCATCGCTTCCTCATAGTTCGTAGGTTCGTCATGGTCTAGTAACATGACCTCCAGAACAGGATTACCGTACCACTCTGGTGCGGATCTTACTCTGGTTGACCTACGAGGTTCGGTAGTAACTTGATCTGAAGTTTCATGATCATCATCATTAGCTTCCTCACTAATTAGTGTAGGTGTCACAGGAACCGGTTTCTGTGATGAACTACTTTCCAATAAGGGAGCAGGTACAGTTACCTCATCAAGTTCTACTTTCCTCCCACTCACTTCTTTCGAGAGAAACTCCTTCTCTAGAAAGGATCCATTCTTAGCAACGAATGTCTTGCCTTCGGATCTATGATAGAAGGTGTACCCAACTGTTTCTTTTGGGTATCCTATGAAGACACATTTCTCCGATTTGGGTTCGAGCTTATCAGGTTGAAGATTTTTCACATAAGCATCGCAGCCCCAAACTTTAAGAAACAACAACTTTGGTTTCTTGCCAAACCACAGTTCATAAGGAGTCGTCTCAACGGATTTAGATGGTGCCCTATTTAACGTGAATGCAGCCGTCTCTAAAGCATAACCCCACAACGATAGCGGTAAATCAGTAAGAGACATCATAGATCGCATCATATCTAGTAAAGTACGATTACGACGTTCGGACACACCATTACGCTGTGGTGTTCCGGGTGGTGTGAGTTGCGAAACTATTCCGCATTGTTTCAAATGTAGACCAAACTCGTAACTCAAATATTCTCCTCCACGATCAGATCGTAGAAACTTTATTTTCTTGTTACGATGATTTTCAACTTCACTCTGAAATTCTTTGAACTTCTCAAATGTTTCAGACTTATGTTTCATTAAGTAGATACACCCATATCTGCTCAAATCATCTTTGAAGGTGAGAAAATAATGATACCCGCCGTGAGCTTCAATATTCATTGGACCACATACATCAGTATGTATGATTTCCAACAAATCTGTTGCTCGCTCCATTGTTCCAGAGAACAGCGTTTTAGTCATCTTTCCCATGAGGCATGGTTCGCAAGTACCAAGTGATTCATAATCAAGTGATTCCAAAAGTCCATCAGTATGGAGTTTCTTCATGCGCTTTACACCAATATGAACCAAACGGCAGTGCCACAAATAAGTTGCACTATCATTATCAACTCTGCATCTTTTGGCTTCAACATTATGAATATGTGTGTCACTACTATCGAGATTTAACACAAATAGACCACTCTTCAAGGGTGCATGACCATAAAAGATATTACTCATATAAATAGAACAACCATTATTCTCGTATTTAAATGAATAATCGTCTCGCATCAAACAAGATCCAGATATAATGTTCATGCTCAACGCTGGCACCAAATAACAATTATTCAGGTCTAAAACTAATCTCGAAGGTAGATGTAGAGGTAGCGTGCTGACGGCGATCACATCGACTTTGGAACCATTTCCCACGCGCATCGTCCCCTCGTCCTTAGCCAGTATTTGCTTAATCCGTAGTCCCTGTTTCGAGTTGCAAATATTAGCAACAGAACCAGTATCAAATACCCAAGTGCTACTGCAAGCTCTAGTAAGGTACACATCAATAACATGTATATCGCATATACCTTTGTTCACTTTGCCATCCTTCTTATCCGCCAAATACTTGGGGCAGTTCCACTTCCAGTGACCAGTCTGTTTGCAGTAGAAGCACTCAGTCTCAGGCTTAGGTCCATACTTGGGTTTCTTCTCCTGAGCAGCAACTTGTTTGTTGTTCTTCTTGAAGTTCCCCTTCTTCTTCCCTTTGCCATTTTTCTTGAAACTGGTGGTCTTGTTGACCATCAACACTTGATGCTCCTTCTTGATTTCTACCTCCGCAGCCTTTAGCATCGCGAAGAGCTCGGGAATTGTCTTATCCATCCCTTGCATATTATAGTTCATCACGAAGCTCTTGTAGCTTGGTGGCAGTGATTGAAGAATTCTGTCAATAACACTATCATCCGAAAGATTAACTCCCAGTTGAATCAAGTGATTGTTATACCCAGACATTCTGAGTATATGCTCACTGACAGAACTATTCTCCTCCATCTTGCAGCTATAGAACTTATTGGAGACTTCATATCTCTCAATCCGGGCATTTGCTTGAAATATTAACTTCAACTCCTGGAACATCTCATATGCTCCATGACATTCAAAACGTCGTTGAAGTCCTGGTTCTAAGCCGTGAAGCATGGCACACTGAACTATCAAGTAGTCATCAGCTTTGCTCTGCCACATGTTCATAACATCTGGTGTTGCTCCTGCAGCAGGTTTGGCACCTAGCGGTGCTTCCAGGACGTAATTCTTCTGTGCAGCAATGAGGATAATCCTCAAGTTACGGACCCAGTCTATGTAATTGCTGCCATCATCTTTCAACTTTGCTTTCTCAAGGAACGCATCAAAATTCAACGGAACAACAGCACGGGCCATCTATCTACAACAACATAGACAAGCAAAATACTATCAGGTACTAAGTTCATGATAAATTTAAGTTCAATTAATCATATTACTTAAGAACTCCCACTTAGATAGACATCTCTCTAATCATCTAAGTGATCACGTGATCCAAATCAACTAAACCATAACCGATCATCACGTGAAATGGAGTAGTTTTCAATGGTGAACATCACTATGTTGATCATATCTACTATATGATTCACGCTCGACCTTTCGGTCTCAGTGTTCCGAGGCCATATCTGCATATGCTAGGCTCGTCAAGTTTAACCCGAGTATTCTGCATGTGCAAAACTGGCTTGCACCCGTTGTATGTGAACGTAGAGCTTATCACACCCGATCATCATGTGGTGTCTCGGCACGACGAACTTTCGCAACGGTGCATACTCAGGGAGAACACTTGTACCTTGAAATTTAGTGAGAGATCATCTTATAATGCTACCGTTGATCAAAGCAAAATAAGATGCATAAAAGATAAACATCACATGCAATCAATATAAGTGATATGATATGGCTATCATCATCTTGTGCTTGTGATCTCCATCTCCGAAGCACCGTCATGATCACCATCGTCACCGGCGCGACACCTTGATCTCCATTGTAGCATCATTGTCGTCACGCCAACTATTGCTTCTACAACTATCGCTACCGCTTAGTGATAAAGTAAAGCAATTACAGGGCGATTGCATTGCATACAATAAAGCGACAACCATATGGCTCCTGCCAGTTGCCGATAACTCGGTTACAAAACATGATCATCTCATAAAATAAAATATAGCATCATGTCTTGACCATATCACATCACAACATGCCCTGCAAAAACAAGTTAGACGTCATCTACTTTGTTGTTGCAAGTTTTACGTGGCTGCTACGGGCTGAGCAAGAACCGTTCTTACCTACGCATCAAAACCACAACGATAGTTCATCAAGTTAGTGTTGTTTTAACCTTCACAAGGACCGGGCGTAGCCACACTTGGTTCAACTAAAGTTGGAGAAACTGACACCCGCCAGCCACCTGTGTGCAAAGCATGTCGGTAGAACCAGTCTCAAGTAAGCGTAAGCGTAATGTCGGTCCGAGCCGCTTCATCCAACAATACCGCCGAACCAAAGTATGACATGCTGGTAAGTGATACGTCTCCATCGTATCTACTTTTCCAAACACTTTTGCCCTTGTTTTGGATTCTAACTTGCATGATTTGAATGGAACTAACCTGGACTGGCGCTGTTTTCAGCAGAATTGCCATGGTGTTATTTATGTGCAGAAACAAAAGTTCTCGGAGTGACCTGAAACTCCACGGAACTTATTTTTTTAAAATATTGGCGAAAGAATCAAGGCCAGGGGGCCCACCACCTGTCCACGAGGGTGGGGGGCGCGCAGGCGCGCCCCCTGCCTCGTGGGCCCCCTGGAGCTCCACCGACCTCAACTCCAACTCCATATATTCGTGTTCGGGGAGAAAAAAATCAGAGAGAAAGATTCATCGCGTTTTACGATACGGAGCCGCCGCCAAGCCCTAAACTCTCTCGGGGGGCTGATCTGGAGTCCGTTCGGGGCTCCGGAGAGGGGAATCCGTCGTCGTCGTCATCATCAACCATCCTCCATCACCAATTTCATGATGCTGACCGTCGTGCGTGAGTAATTCCATCGTAGGTTGCTGGACGGTGATGGGTTGGATGAGATTTATCATGTAATCGAGTTAGTTTTGTTAGGGTTTGATCCCTAGTATCCACTATGTTCTGAGATTGATGTTGCTATGACTTTGCTATAATTAAATATATGCAAGAGGCAAAGAAATCTATGAAATAAAAAGGTATTAAAGCTGAAGATGTTAAGAATTTACCTCCTATTGAAGAAATACATGGTCTTAATTTACCGCCTGTTGAAGAAATATTTGATCTTAATCCATTACCTATTGAAGAAACACATGGTCTTGATAACCCGACACAGGTAGTAAAGGTAAATTCTCTCTATAGATATGATAAAGCTGAAATCCCTCCTACTAAGTTTGCTAGCCAATGTTTGGATGAGTTTGATAACTTTATGGTTAAGCAAGAAGATTTTAATGCTTATTTTGGTAGACAATGAAAACAAAATGCTTATATGATTGAACACTTGGGTGATTATATGTCTAGAGTTAAAGGTGAACTTAAACTCATTAGTAAACATGCTTCTATGGTTACCACTCAAGTAGAACAAGTACTTAAAGCTCAAAATGATTTGCTCAGTGAATTGAATAGTAAGAATAATGACTATGCTGTTAGAGTGGCTACTAGAACTGGTAAAATGACTCAGGAACCTTTGTATCCTGAAGGCCACCCTAAGAGAATTGAGCAAGATTCTCAGAGAAATAATATTGATGCACCTAGTTCTTCTAAAAGGAAGAAAAAGAAAAATGATAGGACTTTGCATGCTTCTAGTGAACCTATTGCTGAACCACCTGAGAATCCAAATGATATTTCTATTTCTGATGCTGAAACACAATCTGGTAATGAACATGAAACTAGTGAAAATGTTAATGATAATGTTCATGATGATGCTCAACCTAGTAATGATAATGATGTAGAAATTGAACCTGTTGTTGATCTTGATAACCCACAATCAAAGAATCAACGTTATGATAAGAGAGACTTTGTTGCTAGGAAACACGGTAAAGAAAGAGAACCTTGGGTTCAGAAACCCATGCCTTTCCCTCCCAAACCATCCAAGAAAAAGGATGATGAGGATTTTGAGCGCTTTGCTGAAATGATTAGACCTATCTTTTTGCGTATGCGATTAACTGATATGCTCAAAATGAATCATTATGCTAAGTACATGAAAGAAATTGTTACTAATAAAAGAAAGATACCGGAAGCTGAAATTTCCACCATGCTTGCTAATTACACTTTCAAGTGTGGAATACCTAAGAAGTTAGGAGATCCAGGAGTACCCACTATACCATGCTCCATTAAAACAAATTATGTTAAAACTGCTTTGTGTGATCTTGGAGCCGGTGTTAGTGTTATGCCTCTCTCTTTACATCGTAGACTTGATTTGAATAAGTTGACACCTACTGAAATATCTTTACAAATGGCTGATAAATCAACTGCTATACCTGTCGGTATTTGTGAGGATGTGCCTGTTGTGGTTGCAAACGTTACTATTTTAACGGACTTTGTTATTCTTGATATTCCCGAGGACGATAGTATGTCTATTATTCTTGGAAGACCCTTTTTGAATACTGCAGGGGCTGTTATTGATTGAGACAAAGGCAATGTCACTTTTCATGTTAATGGTAATGAGCATACGGTACACTTTCCGAGGAAACAACCTCAAGTCCACAGTATCAATTCTATTGGAAAAATTCCATCGATTATTTTTGGAGGGTTTGAATTTCCTCTTCCTACTGTCAAGAAGAAATATGATATTCTTATTATTGGGGATGTGCATATCCCCGTTGAGGTAACATAGTGTTTTTCGAAATTTCTCCGGTTTCATGTTAGTCGAAATGAGTTTGTTAACAAGACTTGATCAACCTTGTTAGTGGATTCCTTTTGATGAGCATGAGATGGATGAACTTAGAAAGCACAACCTTCTGTACCCTCCTTTTACTTTCTGTTATTTAGTTGAAATGAAGATAGTATTTTCTGTCAGTTTTCTGAATTATCCGTGCAATAAAAAATACCCCGAAAATAAAAGTTCTCCAAATGCCCCGAAATTGAAATATGATTTTTTCTAGAATATTTGAGAATATCTGGCACTAAGAACACAGCAGGGGGAGCAAGCACCTGGCCACGAGGGTCCAGGGCGCGCCCACCCCTACAGGGCGTGCCCCCTGCCTCGTGGGCCCATGGTGGCTCCCCTCCACTTATTCCTGCATCCACACACTTCTTCTTCCTCCTAAAAAATCACCATCCAGCTCAAGCACGAGTTCTAGCTCATTTTGCTGTGTTTTTCGATCTCCTTGCTCAAAGCACCTCTCTCAAAACTGCTTTGGGGGATTGTTCCTTGGTATGTGACTCCTCCATTGGTCCAATTAGCTTTTGTTCTAGTGCTTTATTCATTGCAAATTTGTGCTTCCTAGGTGACCATGTTCTTGAGCTTGCATGTCAAATTTATATGGTTCCAAGTAGTTCTAATGCATGATATAGGCCCTGGGCACTTGTAGGAGTAGTTGCTATCAATTTTGTTGAGTTTGGTTCACTTTTATTTGAAGTTACTAAAAATTTCAGAAATTTTGCAGAGGAAGAAATATGTTTAGGAAAATGTACCAAGGTGCTCCTTCAAGGAAGCAAGGACCCAGGCTTGCAATGCGTGATGCCGATGATGAGCCACCAAGGAACGCTCCAGTGCGGCCTTGTGAATGGCCTTAGAAGACTTTATGGATCGAGCGGGAATCAAGGAAGAATTTAACGCGTATTTGCGTAACGCTGATCTTGTGAACTTCGAGGCAGAAAAGTGCCGCCAGTACCACTATCTCACTAGTTCATTTGTGAGGAGGTTTGAATATTCATCTTCACGCAATTCTCAAACTGTCTTGTTTGATCTCTATGAAAATTCTTATACTATGGACTTAGAGGATTTTACCACTGCTTGAAAACTTCCACAATGAGGTAGTACTAGTGAACCTCGCAAATCGGAATTTAGAGAATTTCTTGCTAGTATAACTGTGGGGGAATCTAGAGATATAGCACAAGCTACCATAGGGAGCATTCATTTTCCTGCTATACATTATTTTGTTCTCTTTATAGGTAGGAGCATAAATGGTAAAGATGAAGCATGTCACATGTGTGTCCCTGACCTCAGTGTTCTTAGGAGTGCTGTGTTAGGAGATAAATCTTATAATATGGGAGCCATTGTTGCACGTAGGTTGCATCATAATAGATTTAATGGAGATTTCTTTGGCGGAATTTATGCAACCCGCTTAGCTGATTTTCTTGGTGTAACCATACGCGATGATGATATTGAGTTGCCTCCTACTTATCTAGACTTTAATGCTATGGTTCACCATCAGGTTGTCGAGAGGAATGAACCACCTCTCCAGTACTGACTAATCTTTGACAGGCGTCACGCCGTCAATATTGTTCTCCCTGCCCCTACTCTCTTTGACTTTCAGGCAAAGGGGAGACATTTTATAACCAGGGAGGAGGCAAATGAGTACGAAAGGAGGGCGAGGGCAGCTCGCCTCCAAGCTGCAGCCCACGATGCTATAGCCGCTGCATCACCCCAACTACAACTATGGATATCTGCCAGGCCATCCGTGGCAATAAACCAACTTAGGCCAAAAGCCTAAGGTTGGGGGAGTACGTATTTCCCACCGACATCACATTTATGTTCACACACTCATTGCTAGATTTCGGTGTTCATACTCTTTCACTGTAATATCCATGCTAGTTTATTTTCTTTTCCTGCTTTCTTCTTGTGTGTTTGAAAAAACCTTAGGAAAAACAAAAAAATTAGTTGTGGCTTTTAGCTAGTTTACTTTCTTGCTGTAGTAGTAATAATTAAAACGAAAACCCAAAAAGATTTCCCGTTCTTCTTTTGCTTGTTGGGAGCTTTCCCGTGTAAATAGTTTTATTTCCTTTCTTTTCTTTGGGGGTCGATAGGAGAAGACCATAATTATAAAATTGTTGAAGTGGCTCTTATATGCATTATTGCCGATTTAACCAAGAGCCCATATTGCCTTGTCTTCTCCTATTTATTGAATGCTTGCAGATTCCAGCTTAGTCCAATGCACGTGCACTGTTATTATTATTCACATCCTTCAGTCGTGCAAGTGAAAGGCAATTATGACGATATATGATGGACTGACTGAGATGAGAGAAGCTGGTATGAACTCGATCTCTCTTGTTTTGTAAATATGATTAGTTCATCATTCCTGATTCAGCCTATTATGAATAAACATGTTCGCAATGACAATTAGAGATTATAGTTGCTTATGACATGCTTAATTAGCTAGGAGTTTATAATGGTTTAACTTGCGTGCCAACATGCTATTAAAATGGTTGTGATGTGGTATGATGGGGTGGTATCCTCTTTTGAATGATTTAAGTGACTCGACTTGGCACATGTTCACACATGTAGTTGAAACAAATCAACGTAGCCTTCATGATATTTATGTTCATGGTGGATTATATCCTACTCATGCTTGTACTCAATGTTTATTAATTTTAATGCATGTTCATGAGTGTTGTCGCTCTCTAGTTGGTCGCTTCCCAGTCTTTTTCTAGACTTCACTTGTACTAATCGGGAATGCTTCTTGTGCATCCAATCCCTTAAACCCCAAAGTTATTCCATATGAGTCCACTATACCTTCCTATATGCGGTATCTACCTGCCTTTCCAAGTAAATTTGTATGTGCCAAACTCTAAACCTTCAAATGAAATTCTGTTTTGTATGCTCGAATAGCTCATGTATCAACTAGGGTTGTCTGTATCTTCCATGTTAGGCGGGTTATTCTCAAGAGGAGTAGACTCCGCTCCTCACTCACGAGAAAATGGCTGGTCACCGGGATGCCCAGTCCCATGCTTTATGCAAATTAAATCAAAATAAATACAAACAAAACTCCCCCTGGGACTGTTGTTAGTTGGAGGCACTCGTTGTTTCGAGCAAGCCATGGATTGATGCTTGTCGGTGGAGGGGGAGTATAAACTTTACCATTCTGTCTGGGAACCGCCTATAATGTGCGTAGCATGGAAGATATCGACATCTCTTGGTTGTTGTGTTGACAATGAAAGTATGCCGCTCAAAATATTATTTATCTCTGCTTTAAAATCGAGCTCTGGCACCTCTACAAATCCCTACTTCCCTCTGCGAAGGGCCTATCTATTTACTTTCATGTTGAGTCATCACCCTCTTATCATAAGCGCCAGCTGGAGAGCACTGCTGTCATTTTCATCCATTACTATTAATTTATATTGGGTATGAATATGACTGGATCTCTTTTACCATGAATTACAATGTTTAGTCAGTCCTTGATCTTTAAAGGTGCTCTGCATTTATGTTTTGCGGTCTCAGAAAGGGCTAGCGAGATACCATCGTGTTATATCATATCATGATTGTTTTGAGAAAGTGTTGTCATCCGAGATTTATTATTATTGCTCGCTAGTTGATTATGCCATTGACATGAGTAAACATGAGACCTAAATGTTATTGTGAATATGGTTAGTCATAATCTTTGCTGAAAACTTGAATGTTGGCTTTACATATTTACAACAACAAGAGCAAATAGAGTTTGTAAAAGTTTTTCTTTATCACTTTCAGTTTGTCAACTGAATTGCTTGAGGACAAGCAAAGGTTTAAGCTTGGGGGAGTTGATACGTCTCCGTCGTATCTACTTTTCCAAACACTTTTGCCCTTGTTTTGGACTCTAACTTGCAAGATTTGAATGGAACTAACCCGGACTGACGCTGTTTTCAGCAGAATTGCCATGGTGTTATTTATGTGTAGAAACAAAAGTTCTCGGAGTGACCTGAAACTCCACTGAACTTATTTTTGGAAAATATTAAAAATATTGGCGAAAGAATCAAGGTCAGGGGGCCCACCACCTGTCCACGAGGGTGGGGGCACGCCTGCCCCCCCCTAGGGCGCGCCCCTGCCTCGTGGGCCCCCTGGAGCTCCACTGACCTCAACTCCAACTCCATATATTCGTGTTCGGGGAGAAAAAAATCAGAGAGAAAGATTCATCGCGTTTTACGATACGGAGCCGCCGCCAAGCCCTAAACTCTCTCGGGGGGCTGATCTGGAGTCCGTTCGGGGCTCCGGAGAGGGGAATCCGTCGCCGTCGTCACCATCAACCATCCTCCATCACCAATTTCATGATGCTCACCGCCGTGCGTGAGTAATTCCATCGTAGGCTTGCTGGACGGTGATGGGTTGGATGAGATTTATCATGTAATCGAGTTAGTTTTGTTAGGGTTTGATCCCTAGTATCCACTATGTTCTGAGATTGATGTTGCTATGACTTTGCTATGCTTAATGCTTGTCACTAGGGCCCGAGTGCCATGATTTCAGATCTGAACCTATTATGTTTTCATGAATATATGTGAGTTCTTGATCCTAGCTTGCAAGTCTATAGTCACCTACTATGTGTTATGATCCGGCAACCCCGAAGTGACAATAATCGGGACCACTCCCGGTGATGACCGTAGTTTGAGGAGTTCATGTATTCACTATGTGTTAATGCTTCGGTTCGGTACTCTATTAAAAGGAGGCCTTAATATCCCTTAGTTTCCATTAGGACCCTGCTGCCACGGGAGGGTAGGACAAAAGATGTCATGCAAGTTCTTTTCCATAAGCACGTATGACTATATTCGGAATACATGCCTACATTACATTGATGAATTGGAGCTAGTTCTGTGTCACCCTATGTTATGACTGTTACATGATGAACCACATCCGGCATAATTCTCCATCGCCGATCCAATGCCTACGAGCTTTTCACATATTGTTCTTCGCTTATTTACTTTACCGTTGCTACTGTTACAATCACTACAAAACCCAAAAATATTACTTTTGCTACCGTTACCGTTACTTCCATACTACTTTGCTACTAAACACTTTGCTGCAGATATTAAGTTATCCAGGTGTGGTTGAATTCACAACTCAACTGCTAATACTTGAGAATATTCTTTGGCTCCCATTGTGTCGAATCAATAAATTTGGGTTGAATACTCTACCCTCGAAAACTGTTGCGATCCCCTATACTTGTGGGTTATCAGTAAGCAGTATGACTTGTATCGCCCACAACTCACTTGTGTTCTACTCGTGCATATAACATCTACGCATAAACCTGGCTCGGATGCCACTATTGGGGAACGTAGTAATTTCAAAATTTTCCTATGCACACGCAGGATCATGGTGATGCATAGCAACGAGAGGGGAGAGTGTGTCCACGTACCCTCGTAGACCGAAAGCGGAAGCGTTAGCACAACGTGGTTGATGTACTCGTACGTCTTCATGATCCGACCGATCCAAGTACCGAACGCACGGTATCTCCGAGTTCAGCACACGTTCAACTCAATGACGTCCCGCGAGATCTGATCCAGCAGAACTTCGCTGGAGAGTCTCGTCAGCACGACGGCCTGATGACGATGATGATGTTGCTACCGACGCAGGGCTTCGCCTAAGCACCGTTACGATATGATCGAGGTGGATTATGGTGGAGGGGGGCACCGCACACGGTTGGGAGAGATCAACTGATCAACTTGTGTGTCTAGAGGTGCCCCCCTGCCCCCGTATATAAAGGAGCAAGGGGGGAGGCCGGCCGGCCCTCTATGGCGCGCCAGAAGGAGTCCTCTTCCTAGTAGGACTCCCCTCTTTCCTACTCCTTCTAGGAGGGGGAAAGGAAGGAGGAGAGGGAGAAGGAAAGGGGGGTTCCGGTAAGGCCCATAAGGCCCATTATTTCTCCCGGGGGGTTCCGGTAACCCTCCGGCACTCCGGTTTTCTCCGAAACCACCCGGAACACTTTCGGTGTCCGAATATAGTCGTCCAATATATCGATCTTTACGTCTCGACCATTTCGAGACTCCTCGTCATGTCCGTGATCATATCCGGGACTCCGAACTACCTTCAGTACATCAAAACACAAAAACTCATAATACCGATCGTCATCGAACTATAAGCATGCGGACCCTACGGGTTCGAGAACTATGTAGACATGACCGAGACACGTCTCTGGTTAATAACCAATACCGAAACCTATATGCTCATATTGGCTCCCACATATTCTATGAAGATCTTTATCGGTCAAACCGCATAACAACATATGTTGTTCCCTTTGTCATCGGTATGTGATACGTCTCCAACGTATCTATAATTTATGAAGTATTCATGCTATTATATTATCCATCTTGGATGTTTAATGGGCTTTATTATACACTTTTATATTATTTTTGGGACTAACTTATTAACCGCCCAGTGCCAGTTTCTATTTTTCTCCTTGTTTCAGTGTTTCGCAGAAAAGGGATATCAAACGGAGTCCAAACGGAATGAAACCCTCAGGAAAGTTATTTTTGGAACAGAAGCAATCCAGAAGACTAGGAGTATACGTAAGGGAAGCAACAAGGAAGGCACGAGGCAGGGGGATGCCCACCCCCCTGGGCGCGCCCTCCACCCTCGTGGGCCCCTCGTGGCTCCCCTGATGTATTTCTTCCGCCTATATATGTACATATACCCTAAAAACATCGGGGAGCAGAATAGATCGGGAGTTCCGCCGCCGCAAGCCTCTGTAGCCACCAAAAACCAATCGGGACCCTGTTCCGGCACCCTGCCGGAGGAGGATCCCTCACCGGTGGCCATCTTCATCATCCCGGCGCTCTCCATGACGAGGAGGGAGTAGTTCACCCTCGGGGCTGAGGGTATGTGATACGTCTCCAACGTATCTATAATTTTTTATTGTTCCATGCTATATTATATTCTGTTTTGGACATTAATGGGCTTTATTATACACTTCTATATTATTTTTGGGACTAACCTATTAACCGGTGGCCCAGCCCAGAATTGCTGTTTTTGCCTATTTCAGAGTTTCGCAGAAAAAGAATATCAAACGGAGTCCAAACGGAATGAAACCTTCGGGAACATGATTTTTGGAACGAACGTGATCCAGAGGACTTGGACCCTACGTCAAGACATCAACCAGGAAGGCACGAGGTAGGGGGCGCACCCTCCACCCTCGTGGGGCCCATGTTGCTCCACTGACGTACTTCTTCCTCCTATATATACCTACGTACCCCCAAACTACCAGAGACGGAGCCAAAAACCTAATTCCACTGCCGCAACCTTCTGTACCCGTGAGATCCCATCTTGGGGCCTTTTCTGGAGCTCCGCCGGAGGGGGCATCGATCACGGAGGGCTTCTACATCAACACCATAGCCTCTCCGATGATGTGTGAGTAGTTTACCTCAGACCTTCGGGTCCATAGTTATTAGCTAGATGGCTTCTTCTCTCTCTTTGGATATCAATACAAAGTTCTCCATGATTCTCGTGGAGATCTATTCGATGTAATCTTCTTTTGCGGTGTGTTTGTTGAGACCGATGAATTGTGGGTTTATGATCAAGTTTATCTATGAACAATATTTGAATCTTCTCTGAATTCTTTTATGTATGATTGGTTATCTTTGTAAGTCTCTTCGAATTATCAGTTTGGTTTGGCCTACTAGATTGATCTTTCTTGCAATGGGAGAAGTGCTTAGCTTTGGGTTCAATCTTGCGGTGTCCTTTCCCAGTGACAGTAGGGACAGCAAGGCACGTATTGCATTGTTGCCATTGAGGATAACAAGATGGGGTTTATATCATATTGCATGAGTTTATCCCTCTACATCATGTCATTTTACTTAAAGCGTTACTCTGTTCTTATGAACTTAATACTCTAGATGCATGATGGATAGCGGTCGATGTGTGGAGTAATAGTAGTAGATGCAGGCAGGAGTCGGTCTACTTGTCGCGGACGTGATGCCTATATACATGATCATACCTAGATATTCTCATAACTATGCTCAATTTTGTCAATTGATCAACAGTAATTTGTTTACCCACCATAATACTTATGCTCTCGAGAGAAGCCACTAGTGAAACCTATGGCCCCCGGGTCTATTTTCCATCATATTTAATCTCCCAACAACAAGTTATTTCTGGCGCCGTTTTTATTTTGCTTTCTTTACTTTGCATCTTTATCATAAAAATACCAAATATATTATCTTATCATATCTATGAGATCTCACTCTCGTAAGTGATCGTGAAGGGATTGACAACCCCTTTATTGTGTTATTTGCGAGGATTTATTTGTTTGTGTCGGTGCGAGGGACTCGTGCGTGGCCTCCTACTGGATTGATACCTTGGTTCTCAAAAGCTAAGGGAAATACTTACGCTGCTTTACTGCATCACCCTTTCCTCTTCAAGGGAAAACCAACGCAGTGCTCAAGAGGTAGCAAGAAGGATTTCTGGTGCCGTTGCCGGGGAGTCTACGCAAAAGTCAACATACCAAGTACCCATCACAAACCCTTATCTCCCGCATTACATTATTTGCCATTTGCCTCTCGTTTTCCTCTCCCCACTTCACCCTTGCCATTTTATTCGCCCTCTCTTTCGTTTGCCTCTTTTTCGCTTGCTTGTTATTATGGCTAGTCCCCTATCTTCTCCGTTGTCTCCCGAGAATGAAGTTCTTAATTTTAAGCAAAGGGAGGGAGAAAATCTAAAAGACGCTTGGTATAGAATTTGCAATGGTCAAAATAGATCTACCAGGAAGCAATCTACTTCCGTTCTTCTCTGCAATTTTTATGTAGGCGCTACTCCTTGGTACAGATATATCCTCGATACCATTACCGGAGGGAATTTCTTGGGTAGCCATACTTTGATTCTTATAATGCTATGATAGATTTGTTTGGCTCACCACCTCTTTTGGTTAATGGAACTATGTTAACTTTGGAGCATGTAATGCAAAGACTTGAAATCATTGAAAATAAAGTTGCTACCGTAGAGTTAATTGAAAATTTGGATAAAAAGATCCACAACCAAATTACCCAATATGGATCTAAAGTAGGAGTCACTTTGAAAAATATTAAGGAGAAGGAACCCATAGTTAATGAAAGAATAAATCAGGATTCCACTAGAATCGATAAACTTGAGGGTATCATTACCAACTTGGGAACTGCTTTTTCTTCCGTAAAGAGTACTCCAAGTCCTCCAACTAAAATTGCCAAGCTTATGTATGTTCCTAAAAATAAGGGTGAATCCTCTAGCAAAGAAACTGCGGATCTCAAATCTATAAGTATTCATCCCAATCTTTTTGCTATCATTAAGGAACCATTTGCTACAAATGATTTTTTTTGATTTTGTGCCTAGAAGTTTGATAAATAATAAAAAGAAAGAAACTCCTAAGGGTGATAGATGTCTCATTAAATAATTGCCTACCGAAGATGGCAATACCTAGATCTATCCTTGCTTTTATGCCTAGCTAGGGGCGTTAAACGATAGCGCTTGTTGGGAGGCAACCCAATTTTATTTTTAGTTTTTTGCTTTTTTCTTATCTTGAGGAATAAATATTTGATCTATCCTCTGGTTAGATGTGTTTTTATGTTTTAATTAGTGTTTATGCCAAGTTAAACCTATAGGATCTTCTTGGATGATAGTTATTTGATCTTGCTGAAAATTCCAGAAACTTTCTGTTCACGAAAATAATTGTTAAAAATCACCAGAACGTGATAAGATATTGATTCCAATTGCTGCTGATCAATAAACAAATTATCTAGGTCGTCCTATTTTTTCTGAAGTTTTGGAGTTCCAGAAGCTTGCGTTAGTTACAGACTACTACAGACTGTTCTGTTTTTGATAGATTCTGTTTTTCGTGTGTTGTTTGTTTATTTTGATGAATCTATGGCTAGTAAAATAGTTTATAAACCATAGAGAATTTGGAATACAGTAGGTTTAACACCAATATAAATAAAGAATGAGTTCATTACAGTACCTTGAAGTGGTGTTCTGTTTTCTTTCGCTAACGTAGCTCACGAGATTTTCTGTTAAGTTTTGTGTTGTGAAGTTTTCAAGTTTTGCGTAAAAGATTTGATGGATTATGGAACAAGGAGTGGCAAGAGCCTAAGCTGGGGATTCCCATGGCACCCCAAGATAATCTAAGGACACCAAAAAGCCAAGGCTTGGGGATGCCCCGGAAGGCATCCCTCTTTCGTCTACTTCCATCGGTAACTTTACTTGGAGCTATATTTTTATTCACCACATGATATGTGTTTTGCTTGGAGCGTCTTGTATTATTTTAGTCTTTGCTTTTTAGTTTACCACAATCATCTTTGCTGTACACACCTTTTGAGAGAGACACACATGATTCGGAATTTATTAGAATACTCTATGCGCTTCACTTATATCTTTTGAGCTATATAGTTTTTGCTCTAGTGCTTCACACTTATCTTTTAGAGCACGGCGGTGGTTTTGTTTTATAGAAACTATTATTCTCTCATGCTTCACTTATATTATTTTGAGAGTCTTAAACAGCATGGTAATTTGCTTAAATTTGGGAAATTGATCCTAATATGTTAGGTATTCAAGACTAGTAAAAAACTTTCTTATGAGTGTGCTGAATGCTAAGAGAAGTTTGATGCTTGATGATTGTTTTGAGATGTGCAGGTAGTGATATTAAAGTTGTGCTAGTTGAGTAGTTGTGAATTTGAGAAATACTTGTGTTGAAGTTTGCAAGTCCCGTAGCATGCACATATGGTAAACGTTATGTAACAAATTTGAAACATGAGGTGTTCTTTGATTGTCCTCCTTATGAGTGGCGGTCGGGGACGAGCGATGGTCTTTTCCTACCAATCTATCCCCCTAGGAGCATGTGCGTAGTGCTTGGTTTTTGATGACTTGTAGATTTTTGCAATAAGTATGTGAGTTCTTTATGACTAATGTTGAGTCCATGGATTATACGCACTCTTACCCTTCCATCATTGCTAGCCTCTTCGGTACCGTGCATTGCCCTTTCTCACATTGAGAGTTGGTGCAAACTTTGCCGGTGCATCCAAACCCCGTGATATGATACGCTCTTTCACACATAAACCTCCTTATATCCTCCTCAAAACAGCCACCATACCTACCTATTATGGCATTTCCATAGCCATTCCAAGATATATTGCCATGCAACTTTCCACCGTTCCGTTTATCATGACACGTTCATCATTGTCATATTGCTTTGCATGATCATGTAGTTGACATCGTATTTGTGGCAAAGCCACCGTTCATAATTTTTTCATACATGTCACTCTTGATTCATTGCTATCCCAGTATACCGCTGGAGGCATTCATATAGAGTCATACTTTGTTCTAGTATCGAGTTGTAATCATTGAGTTGTAAATAAATAGAAGTGTGATAATCATCATTCATAGAGCATTGTCCCAAATAAAAAAAGAGATAAAGGCCAAATAAAAAAAAGGAAGGCCCAAAAAAAGAAAATAAAAAGGGACAATGCTACTATCCTTTTTTTCACACTTGTGCTTAAAAGTAGCACCATGATCTTCATGATAGAGAGTCTCTTGTTTTGTCACTTTCATATACTAGTGGGGATTTTTCATTATAGAACTTGGCTTGTATATTCCAACAATGGGCTTCCTCAAATGCCCTAGGTCTTCGTGAGCAAGCAAGTTGGATGCACACCCACTTAGTTTCTTTTGTTGAGCTTTTATGCATTTATAGCTCTAGTGCATCCGTTGCATGGCAATCCCTACTCCTTGCATTAACATCAATCGATGGGCATCTCCATAGCTCATTGATTAGCCGCGTTGATGTGAGACTTTCTCCTTTTTGTCTTCTCCACATAACCCCCATCATTATATTCTATTCCACCCATAGTGCTATATCCATGGCTCACGCTCATGTATTGCGTGAAGGTTGAAAAAGTTTGAGATTACTAAAGTATGAAACAATTGCTTAGCTTGTCATCGGGGTTGTGCATGATGAGAGCATTCTTGTGTGACAAAAATGGAGCATGACTAAACTATATGATTTTGTAGGGATGAACTTTCTTTGGCCATGTTATTTTCAGAGGAGATAATTGCTTAGTTAGTATGCTTGAAGTATTATTACTTTTATGTCAATATTAAACTTTTATCTTGAATCTTTTGGATCTGAATATTCATACAACAATTAAGAGAATTACATTGAAATTATGCCAATTAGCATTCCACATCAAAAATTCTGTTTTTATCATTTACCTACTCGAGGACGAGCAGGAATTAAGCTTGGGGATGCTTGATACGTCTCCAACGTATCTATAATTTTTGATTGTTCCATGCTATATTATATTCCGTTTCGGACATTAATGGGATTCAGTATACACTTTTATATTATTTTTGAGACTAGCCTATTAACCGGAGGCCCAGCCCAGAATTGTTGTTTTTTGCCTATTTCAGAGTTTCGCAGAAAAAGAATATCAAACGGAGTCCAAACGGAATGAAACCTTCGGAAACGTGATTTTCGGAACGAACATGATCCAGAGGACTTGGACCCTATGTCAAGACATCAACCAGGAAGGCACGAGGTAGGGGGCGCGCCTACCCCCCTAGGTGTGCCCTCCACCCTCGTGGGGCCCACGTTGCTCCACCGACGTACTTCTTCCTCCTATATATACCTGCGTACCCCCAAACTACCAGAGACAGAGCCAAAAACCTAATTCCACCGCCGCAACCTTCTGTACCCATGAGATCCCATCTTGGGGCCTTTTCCGGAGCTCCGCCGGAGGGGCATCAATCACGGAGGGCTTATACATAAACACGATAGCCTCTCCGATGATGTGTGAGTAGTTTACCTCAGACCTTCGGGTCCATAGTTATTAGCTAGATGGCTTCTTCTCTCTCTTTGGATCTCAATACAGAGTTCTCCATGATTCTCGTGGAGATCTATTCAATGTAATCTTCTTTTGCAGTGTGTTTGTTGAGACCGATGAATTGTGGGTTTATGATCAAGTTTATCTATGAACAATATTTGAATCTTCTCTGAATTCTTTTATGTATGATTGGTTATCTTTGCAAGTCTCTTCGAATTATCAGTTTGGTTTGGCCTACTAGATTGATCTTTCTTGCAATGGGAGAAGTGCTTAGCTTTGGGTTCAATCTTCGGTGTCCTTTCCCAGTGACAGTAGGGGCAGCAAGGCACGTATTGTATTATTGCCATTGAGGATAACAAGATGGGGTTTATATCATATTGCATGAGTTTATCCCTCTACATCATGTCATTTTACTTAAAGCTTTACTCTGTTCTTATGAACTTAATACTCTAGATGCATGTTGGATAGCGGTCGATGTGTGGAGTAATAGTAGTAGATGCAGGCAGGAGTCGGTCTACTTGTCGCGGACGTGATGCCTATATACATGATCATACCTAGATATTCTCATAACTATGCTCAATTCTGTCAATCGCTCAACAGTAATTTGTTTACCCACCGTAATACTTATGCTCTCGAGAGAAGCCACTAGTGAAACCTATGGCCCCGGGGTCTATTTTCCATCATATTTAATCTCCCAACAACAAGCTATTTCTGGCGCCGTTTTTATTTTCCTTTCTTTACTTTGCATCTTTATCATAAAAATACCAAAAATATTATCCTATCATATCTATCAGATCTCACTCTCGTAAGTGACCGTGAAGGGATTGACAACCCCTTTATTGCGTTGGATGCGAGGATTTATTTGTTTGTGTAGGTGCGAGGAACTCGTGCGTGGCCTCCTACTGCATTGATACCTTGGTTCTCAAAAACTGAGGGTAATACTTACGCTGCTTTACTGCATCACCCTTTCCTCTTCAAGGGAAAACCAACGCAGTGCTCAAGAGGTAGCAGTATGTACCAGTAGCTATGTGTTTGATCTCTCTCTCTCTCTCTCGTGTTCTTGATTTGGCACGATCTTGATGTATCGCGAGCTTTGCTATTATAGTTGGATCTTATGATGTTTCTCCCCCTCTACTCTCTTGTAATGGATTGAGTTTTCCCTTTGAAGTTATCTTATCGGATTGAGTCTTTAAGGATTTGAGAACACTTGATGTATGTCTTGCGTGGGATACCCGTGGTGACAATGGGGTATTCTATTGATCCACTTGATGTATGTTTCGGTGATCAACTTGCGGGTTCCGTGACCTTGGGAATCTATGCATAGGGGTTGGCACACGTTTTCGTCTTGACTCTCCGGTAGAAACTTTGGGGCACTCTTTGAAGTACTTTGTGTTGGTTGAATAGATGAATCTGAGATTGTGTGATGCATATCGTATAATCATACCCACGGATACTTGAGGTGACATTGGAGTATCTAGGTGACATTAGGGTTTTGGTTGATTTGTGTCTTAAGGTGTTATTCTAGTACGAACTCTTGAATAGATCGATCCGAAAGAATAAGTTTGAGGTGGTTTCGTACCCTACAATAATCTCTTCGTTTGTTCTCCGCTATTAGTGTCTTTGGAGTGACTCTTTGTTGCATGTTGAGGGATAGTTATGTTGCGAGAACTTGCACTAGTGAAAGTATGAACCCTAGGCCTTGTTTCCTAGCATTGCAATACCATTTGTGCTCACTTTTATCATTAGTTACCTTGCTGTTTTTATATTTTCAGATTACAAAAACCTATATTACCATCCATATTGCACTTGTATCACCATCTCTTCGCTGAACTAGTGCACCTATACAATTTACCATTGTATTGGGTGTGTTGGGGACACAAGAGACTCTTTGTTATTTGGTTGCAGGGTTGCTTGAGAGAGACCATCTTCATCCTACGCCTCCCACGGATTGATAAACCTTAGGTCATCCACTTGAGGGAAATTTGCTACTGTCCTACAAACCTCTGCACTTGGAGGCCCAACAACGTCTACAAGAAGAAGGTTGTGTAAGTAGACATCAAGCTCTTTTCTGGCGCCGTTGCCGGGGAGGTGAGTGCTTGAAGGTATATCTTCAGATCTTGCAATCGAATCTTTTTGTTTCTTGTTTTATCACTAGTTTAGTTTATAAAAGAAAACTACAAAAAATGGAATTGAGTTTGTCTCATACGCTTCATCTTTTTAATATCTTTCGTGAGTATGATGGAAAGGAAAATTGTGCCAAAGTGTTAGAAGAAGAATGCATTAAAATGTTTGGCATTAAATCTTTGAATGATGAGCATGATTGCAATGTTGTTAGTATGAACTCCTTGAATATCTATGGTACTAATGATGATTGCACTAGTCATGATGAAAATATCTCTTATAAGCATGTCGATTTTTGTGGAGTGCATAGAGTTTGCAAATACATACCAAAAAGGGATGATAGATTTTGTAAGAGGCACAAGCACTTAGAAACTAAATGGTTGCAAGAAAGGCTAGATGTTTGTGCTGAAAATTTAAAATATCTTAGCCATACTTGTGATCTTTGCGATGAACATGGTCATTTAAATATCAAATGCAAATTGTTTCATGATCGAATCGTGTCCAAAAATTGTGATGACTTCATTTCCCTTGCACATCATAATGAACTTAGTTTGCTTGTGGGTTATGAAGAAATGAAACGTATAACTAACTATCTTCCAGTATTTGCCCATGATAAACTTCTTGATTTTGATCTAGAGGAAATTTATATGTATTGTGCAGTGAATTGCATTGAAAATACTTATATTGCCAATTACATAAAGAAAAGAAAGCAAATAGAAGATGAAGAAAACACTAATGAAAGGTAAGAGACTTCCCAATATCCACCTATTATTTCTTATGATGAGTCAGGTAACGAGGAGGAGCTTTCTATTCAACCAATCTCATCAATAAGGAGCTCAAAAAAGAGGGATAAACCCGCACATGATGTGAAGAAGAAAAATAAAAAACGGAGAAGCAAAGGTAAAAAGGTATCCCTCCCAAATGATGTTGCTCCTACTACTCATTGTGATGATGATAATTGCTATACTATTGGTGCTATCCATACTATTAATAATGAGAGTGATTATGCTTATGATATGAAAAGGCCCAAGCTTGGGGAAGCTATGTTTGATGAGGATGACACATTTGAGAATATATTTGCTGAAATTAATGTTTGTCCCAAGCTTGGGGATGCTACGTTTAATGAAGATGATATTTTTAGCCTCCCAAGTTTTGATATGCAAAGTGGTTATGATGATAGCATGCCTTCTACTTATGATGATTATATTGATGAAAGTGGGTTTGGAAGAGTGTCAACTTTAGGAAGTAATGATCCCACTATTTTGGAGGGTGTTGGATCTTATAATATTTATGAAAGTGGATTTGGAGAGGTCATGACTTTATTTAGTGATGAGTCCACTATCTTGGAAGAGGTTTCAATCGATTATGATGAGAACAAAGTTGCTACTTATGATGATTATTGTGATGAAACTTATGCTATAAAAAGTAGTGATGATTATATTTATAAAACTTGTCATGATTATGATTACCCTTTTTCTGAACATTACTTATTTAGTGTGGAAACAATTTACAGTATTCGAGTCTCTTATGATGCTCCCACTACTATTCATGAGAAGAAATTTGCTTATGTGGAGAGTAATAAAATTTCTATGCTTGTGCATCATGAAAATAATGCTTTATGTGCTGGTTATATGGTTGAATTAATTCATGATGCTAATGAAAATTATTATGAGGGAGGAATATATGCTTGTAGGAATTGCAATAATATCAAGTTTCCTCTCTATGTGCTTAAAGTTTTAAAGTTATGCTTGTTTTGCCTTCCTATGCTAGTTGATTATTGTTCCCATAAGTTGTTTGCTCACAAAATCCCTATGCATAGGAAGTGGGTTAGACTTAAATGTGCTTGCCATGTGTTTCATGATGCTCTCTTTATGTTTAAATTCTTATCTTTTATGTGAGCATCATTGAAATCATCATGCCTAGCTAAGGGCGTTAAACGTTAGCGCTTGTTGGGAGGCAACCCAATTTTATTTTAGTTTTTTGCTTTTTGGTTATGTTTAGGGATAAATAAACCATCTAGCCTCTGGTTAGATGTGGTTTTATGTTTTAATTGGTGTTTGTGCCAAGTAAGACCTATAGGATCTTCTTGGATGATAGTTATTTGATCTTGCTGAAAATTCCAGAAACTTTCTGTTCACGAAAACAATTGTTTAACATCACCAGAACGTGATAAAATACTGATTCCAATTGCTGCAGATCAATAAACAAATTATCTAGGTCGTCCTATTTTGGTATATTTTTCTGAATTCCAGAAGTTTGCGTTAGTTACAGATTACTACAGACTGTTCTGTTTTTAACAGATTCTGTTTTTCGCGTGTTGTTTGCTTATTTTGATGAATCTATGGCTAGTAAAAGAGCTTATAAACCATAGAGAAGTTGGAATACAGTAGGTTTAACGCCAATATAAATAAAGAATGAGTTCAACACAGTACCTTGAAGTGGTGTTTTGTTTTCTTTCGCTAACGGAGCTCACGAGATTTTCTGTTGAGTTTTGTGTTATGAAGTTTTCAAGTTTTAGGTAGAGATTCGATGGACTATGGAATAAGGAGTGGCAAGAGCCTAAGCTTGGGGATGCCCAAGCCACCCCAAGGTAATATTCAAGGACAACCAAGAGCCTAAGCTTGGGGATGCCCCGGATGGCATCCCCTCTTTCGTCTTCGTTCATCGGTAACTTTACTTGGAGCTATATTTTTATTCGCCACATGATATGTGTTTTGCTTGGAGCGTCATTTTATTTTCTTTTGTTTTGCTTGCTGTTTGAATAAACTACCAAGATCTGAAATTCTTAAATGAGAGAGAGTCTTCACATAGCTACATAATTATTTAACTACTCATTGATCTTCACTTATATCTTTTTGGAGTAGTTTGTCATTTACTCGTGTGCTTCACTTATATCCTATGAGTAAATGGTTGAATGATTTGAATGTCATAAATCTGAAATTATATATGTTTCATATGCCTTTCCCATGGGGAGTAATGCCTTCATATATAAGAAGTAGAGGTGGTAAATTTATTGAAGGTTAGCAAACATTGTATTGGTCACTTGAACAATTCATGAAAGAATATTGAAGGAAGAGATATTTCACATATAAATATACTATCTTGGACATCTTCTATGATTGTGAGCCCCATTAATTATTTTCAAACCTGAGCAAATTAGTTGAAGTTGGACAAGGAAGACAACATAATGAGTTATGCTTGGGTATATTTGTATAGAAGTTATATTGTTATGGATCCTCTAACATGTGGTGCTTGCTATTTAGAATCCTTTGCTAGCCAAAATATCTGTACTAAGCGGGAATACTGCTTGTGCATCCAAATTCCTTGAACCAAGTTTCTTCCATGAGTGTCCACCATATCTACCTATATGCGGTATTTACCTGCCGTTCCAAGTAAATTTGCATGTGCCAAACTCTAAACCTTCAAATAATAATCTGTTTTGTATGCCCGAATCACTCATGTGGCGACTGGGGACTGTCGGTATCTTCCATGCTAGGTGGGCTATTCTCACGATGAGTGGACTCCGCTCATCATTCACGAGAAAATGGCTGGTAACTGGGATGCCCAGTCCTATGATCAAAAGATCAAAAAAATTCACAAATAATTTAAACAAAACTCCCCCAGGAATGTTGATAGTTGGACGGCACCCATTGTTTCGGACAAGCCGTGGAGTGTGAATGTTGGTGGAGGGGGAGTAAAAACTTTACCTTTCTGCGTGGGAACCGCCTATAATGTATCTAGTATGGAAGATATTGGGAACTCTTGGTCGTTATGTTGATAATGAAAGCATACCTCTCAAAATTAATTTCATCTCTGTTTTTGCTTCGAGCTCTGGCACCTCTGCAAATCCCTGCTTCCCTCTGCGAAGGGCCTATCTTTTACTTTTATGCAAGAGTCAGTAGTATTCCTTCTCATTCCAACCAACTCTTTAGTTGGCAAGCATCATGTGATGGAAAGATCTAAGCATATATGGCCATTCAAATATATTTGAGCATGAATTATTATTGTTGACATTACCCTTGAGGTAAAAGGTTGGGAGGCGAAACATTAAGCCCCTATCTTTCTCTGTGTTCGATGAATACTATTTGTTCTAAAAATATGCTTTGAGTGGTAGCAATCATGGAAGACTAAATGATAGTTGAGTATGTGAAGTTTGCTGAATCAAAGCTCTGACATAGACTATTCCTGAAAATAAGATGAATTGTAATTGTTTGATGACTAATAACACAGTTTGTTAGTTTTCAAGAAAGCTTATGATCTATACTTTAACATGTGAATAGTTTGTTACTTGATCATGCAAAGTTTTATGAGATGAGCTACTGTTATGACATATGATGATGCTAGAAAAGGTGATTGAAATTATCATTGATCAAACTTGTGCACCTGCTAGCATTCACACTTCATAAATTATTTCTTTTATCATTTACATACTCGAGGACGAGCAGGAATTAAGCTTGGGGATGCTGATACGTCTCCAACGTATCTATAATTTATGAAGTATTCATGCTTTATATTATCCATCTTGGATGTTTAATGGGCTTTATTATACACTTTTATATTATTTTTGGGACTAACTTACTAACCCAGAGCCCAGTGCCAGTTTCTGTTTTTCTCCTTGTTTCAGTGTTTCGCAGAAAAGGAATATCAAACGGAGTCCAACCAGGATGAAACCTTCGGGAAAGTTATTTTTGGAACGGAAGCAACCCAGAAGACTTGGAGTATACGTAAGGGAAGCAACGAGGAAGGCACGAGGCAGGGGGCGCCCCCACCCCCCTGGGCACGCCCTCCACCCTCGTGGGGCCCTCGTGGCTCCCCTGATGTATTTCTGCCACCTATATTTGTCCATATACCCTAAAAACATCAGGGAGTAGAATAGATCGGGAGTTCCGCCGCCGCAAGCCTCTGTAGCCACCAAAAACCAATCGGGACCCTGTTCCGGCACCCTGTCGGAGGGGGTCCCTCACTGGTGGCCATCTTCATCATCCCGGTGCTCTCCATGACGAGGAGGGAGTAGTTCACCCTCGGGGCTGAGGGTATGTACCAGTAGCTATGTGTTTGATCTCTCTCGTGTTCTTGATTTGGCACGATCTTGATGTATCGCGAGCTTTGCTATTATAGTTGGATCTTATGATGTTTCTCCCCCTCTACTCTCTTGTAATGGATTGAGTTTTCCCTTTGAAGTTATCTTATCGGATTGAGTCTTTAAGGATTTGAGAACACTTGATGTATGTCTTGCGTGGGATACCCGTGGTGACAATGGGGTATTCTATTGATCCACTTGATGTATGTTTTGGTGATCAACTTGCGGGTTCCGGGACCTTGGGAATCTATGCATAGGGGTTGGCACACGTTTTCGTCTTGACTCTCCGGTAGAAACTTTGGGGCACTCTTTGAAGTACTTTGTGTTGGTTGAATAGATGAATCTGAGATTGTGTGATGCATATCATATAATCATACCCACGGATACTTGAGGTGACATTGGAGTATCTAGGTGACATTAGGGTTTTGGTTGATTTGTGTCTTAAGGTGTTATTCTAGTACGAACTCTTGAATAGATCGATCCGAAAGAATAAGTTTGAGGTGGTTTCGTACCCTACAATAATCTCTTCGTTTGTTCTCCGCTATTAGTGTCTTTGGAGTGACTCTTTGTTGCATGTTGAGGGATAGTTATGTTGCGAGAACTTGCACTAGTGAAAGTATGAACCCTAGGCCTTGTTTCCTAGCATTGCAATACCATTTGTGCTCACTTTTATCATTAGTTACCTTGCTGTTTTTATATTTTCAGATTACAAAAACCTATATTACCATCCATATTGCACTTGTATCACCATCTCTTCGCCGAACTAGTGCACCTATACAATTTACCATTGTATTGGGTGTGTTGGGGACACAAGAGACTCTTTGTTATTTGGTTGCAGGGTTGCTTGAGAGAGACCATCTTCATCCTACGCCTCCCACGGATTGATAAACCTTAGGTCATCCACTTGAGGGAAATTTGCTACTGTCCTACAAACCTCTGCACTTGGAGGCCCAACAACGTCTACAAGAAGAAGGTTGTGTAAGTAGACATCAAGCTCTTTTCTGGCGCCGTTGCCGGGGAGGTGAGTGCTTGAAGGTATATCTTCAGATCTTGCAATCGAATCTTTTTGTTTCTTGTTTTATCACTAGTTTAGTTTATAAAAGAAAACTACAAAAAATGGAATTGAGTTTGTCTCATACGCTTCATCTTTTTAATATCTTTCGTGAGTATGATGGAAAGGAAAATTGTGCCAAAGTGTTAGAAGAAGAATGCATTAAAATGTTTGGCATTAAATCTTTGAATGATGAGCATGATTGCAATGTTGTTAGTATGAACTCCTTGAATATCTATGGTACTAATGATGATTGCACTAGTCATGATGAAAATATCTCTTATAAGCATGTCGATTTTTGTGGAGTGCATAGAGTTTGCAAATACATACCAAAAAGGGATGATAGATTTTGTAAGAGGCACAAGCACTTAGAAACTAAATGGTTGCAAGAAAGGCTAGATGTTTGTGCTGAAAATTTAAAATATCTTAGCCATACTTGTGATCTTTGCGATGAACATGGTCATTTAAATATCAAATGCAAATTGTTTCATGATCGAATCGTGTCCAAAAATTGTGATGACTTCATTTCCCTTGCACATCATAATGAACTTAGTTTGCTTGTGGGTTATGAAGAAATGAAACGTATAACTAACTATCTTCCAGTATTTGCCCATGATAAACTTCTTGATTTTGATCTAGAGGAAATTTATATGTATTGTGCAGTGAATTGCATTGAAAATACTTATATTGCCAATTACATAAAGGAAAGAAAGCAAATAGAAGATGAAGAAAACACTAATGAAAGGTAAGAGACTTCCCAATATCCACCTATTATTTCTTATGATGAGTCAGGTAACGAGGAGGAGCTTTCTATTCAACCAATCTCATCAATAAGGAGCTCAAAAAAGAGGGATAAACCCGCACATGATGTGAAGAAGAAAAATAAAAAACGGAGAAGCAAAGGTAAAAAGGTATCCCTCCCAAATGATGTTGCTCCTACTACTCATTGTGATGATGATAATTGCTATACTATTGGTGCTATCCATACTATTAATAATGAGAGTGATTATGCTTATGATATGAAAAGGCCCAAGCTTGGGGAAGCTATGTTTGATGAGGATGACACATTTGAGAATATATTTGCTGAAATTAATGTTTGTCCCAAGCTTGGGGATGCTACGTTTAATGAAGATGATATTTTTAGCCTCCCAAGTTTTGATATGCAAAGTGGTTATGATGATAGCATGCCTTCTACTTATGATGATTATATTGATGAAAGTGGGTTTGGAAGAGTGTCAACTTGGGGAAGCTATGTTTGATGAGGATGACGCATTTGAGAAGACTTGATGTATGTCTTGCATGTGCTTATCTGTGGTGACAATGGGATATTCACGTGATCTACTTGATGTATGTTTTGGTGATCAACTTGCGGGTTCAGTGACCTTGTGAACTTATGCATAGGGGTTGGCACATGTTTTCGTCTTGACTCTCCGGTAGAAATGTTGGGGCTCTCTTTGAAGTTCTTTGTGTTGGTTGAATAGATGAATCTGAGATTGTGTGATGCATATCGTATAATCATACTCACGGATACTTGAGGTGACATTGGAGTATCTAGGTGACATTAGGGTTTTGGTTTATTTGTGTCTTAAGGTGTTATTCTAGTACGAACTCTTGAATAGATCGATCCGAAAGAATAACTTTGAGGTGGTTTCATACCCTACAATAATCTCTTCGTTTGTTCTCCACTATTAGTGTCTTTGGAGTGACTCTTTGTTGCATGCTGAGGGATAGTTATATGATCCAATTATGTTATTATTGTTGAGAGAACTTGCACTAGTGAAAGTATGAACCCTAGGCCTTGTTTCCTAGCATTGCAATACCGTTTGTGCTCACTTTTATCATTAGTTACCTTGCTGTTTTTATATTTTCATATTACAAAAACCTATATCTACCATCCATATTGCACTTGTATCACCATCTCTTCGCCGAACTAGTGCACCTATACAATTTACCATTGTATTGGGTGTGTTGGGGACACAAGAGACTCTTTGTTATTTGGTTGCAGGGTTGCTTGAGAGAGACCATCTTCATCCTACGCCTCCCACTGATTGATAAACCATAGATCATCCACTTGAGGGGAATTTGCTACTATCCTACAAACCTCTGCACTTGGAGGCCCAACAACGTCTACAAGAAGAAGGTTGTGTAAGTAGACATCAGTATGTTACTTGCCCGAGATTCGATCGTCGGTATCTCAATACCTAGTTCAATCTCGTTACCGGCAAGTCTCTTTACTCGTTCCATAATACATCATCCCACAACTAACTCATTAGTTACAATGCTTGCAAGGCTTATAGTGATGTGTATTACCGAGTGGGCCCAGAGATACCTCTCCGACAATCGGAGTGACAAATCCTAATCTCGATATACGCCAACTCAACAAGTACCTTCGAAGACACCTGTAGAGCACCTTTATAATCACCCATTTACGTTGTGACGTTTGGTAGCACACAAAGTGTTCCTCCGGTAAACGGGAGTTGCATAATCTCATAGTCATAGGAACATGTATAAGTCATGAAGAAAGCAATAGCAACATACTAAACGATCAAGTGCTAAGCTAACGGAATGGGTCAAGTCAATCACATCATTCTCCTAATGATGTGATCACGTTAATCAAATGACAACTCATGTCTATGGTTAGGAAACATAACCATCTTTAATTAACGAGCTAGTCAAGTAGAGGCATACTAGTGACACTCTGTTTGTCTATGTATTCACACATGTACTTAGTTTCCGGTTAATACAATTCTAGCATGAATAATAAACATTTATCATGATATGAGGAAATAAATAATAACTTTATTATTGCCTCTAGGGCATATTTCCTTCACATACGGATCTGAATGTGGCAGACCCGTTGACTAAACCTCTTCCGCGGGCATAACATGATCAACACTAAGACTCCATGGGTGTTAGATTCATTACTATGTAATCTAGATTATTGACTCTAGTGCAAGTGGGAGACTATTGGAAATATACCCTAGAGGCAATAATAAAATGGTTATTGTATTGACCGGAAACTTAAATACATGTGTGTATACATAAACAAATACCATGTCCCTAGTGAGCCTCTACTAGACTAGCTCGTTGATCAAAGATGGTTAAGGTTTCCTAACCATAGACATGAGTTCTCACTTGATAATGGGATCACATCATTAGGATAATGATGTGATGGACAAGACCCATCCGTTAGCTTAGCATATGATTGTTCAAATTATTGCTACTGTTTTCTTAATGACAAATACATGTTTCTTCGACCATGAGATCATGCAACTCCCGGATACCGGAGGAATACCTTGTGTGCTATCAAACGTTACAACGTAACTGGGTTATCATAAAGATGCTCTACAGGTATCTCCGAAGGTGTCTGTTGAGTTGGCGTGAATCGAGATTGGGATTTGTCACTCGGTATGATGGAGAGGTATCTTTGCGCCCTCTCAGTAATACAGCATCACAAGAAGCTTGCAAGCAAAGTGACTAAGGAGTTATTTACGGGATGATGTATTACGGAATGAGTAAAGAGACTTGCCGGTAACGAGATTAAACTAGGTAGAAGATACCGACGATCGAATCTCGGGCAAGTAACATACCGACAGACAAAGGGAACAACGTATGTTGTCATAAAGGTTCGATCGATGAAGATCTTCGTAGAATGTGTAGGAGCCAGTATGGGCATCCAGGCCCCGTTGTTGGTTATTGATCGGAGAGTCATCTCGGTCATGTCTACATCATTCTCGAACCCGTAGGGTCTGCACGCTTAACGTTCCTTGACGATATATATAGTGTTATATGACTTATGTGAATTGGTGACCAAATGTTGTTCGGAGTCCCGGATGATATCACGGACATGACGAGGAGCTCCGGAATAGTCCAGAGGTAAATATTGGTATATAGGACGATAATATTTGGTCACTGGAAAGGTTTCAGAATGTATCGGGTATTTATCGAATCACCGGAAGGGGTTCCGGGAGGCTCCGAGACGTTATTGAGCCATATGGGCCAAACGAGGGGAGCATACCAGCCCACAAGGGGCTAGCGCGCCCCACCTTTGGCCGCCGGCCTTGGGGAGAAAAGGAAGGAGGGGAGTCGGCCTCCCCTTGCCTTCCCTCTCTTCCGCTTTCCTTCCCCCCGAGAGCAAATAAGGAAGGGGGCGCGGCCAGGGCAAGAGCCCAAGGGGGGCGCCGATCCTCTTGGGGGCGCCTGTCACGACCGGTTTTCAATAAAATAATTATTGAGAGACCAATCCCTTTTACGGACCAGCGAGGAAGAATTCCTTCTCACTGGTAGACAATATCTTGGTCACAGAAGAAAAATACCAGGAGTACTAAATATAATACAAGGTTGAGCAGAGACTGCCCAACAATTTATTACATGCATGCCGATAAAACAAGACGGCGGGTAGGGTGGCAAACTACTAACTCACGATGACAACGGTGGTGGAAATATCACCGAGAAGCGAGTGATATGATTCCAGAAGACTACAGCTCATCGAGCGTCGGAGTGAGGCTCGAGAAGACTTATTGCGGGTGGCGGAAGCATATACAAAACAAGTGACCAACATCCGGGATCGCGCAGGACTGACTGGGACTCCTCTAGGCGTCAGACGCGCTATCAAACTCTTCATCCAAGAGATCGCCTTCGTTAACATCTGGCCAAATCAACAAGCCAGGTGAGTACTATGAAAGTACTCGCAAGACAGTTCGGACATAAGGTATAACAAATGTAAACATGAAGCACATGAACAAGTTAACCCGTGCGTTCAGACATAGAGATAATAAATACTGGGTGCCAAGCGAGGGTCTGAATGACGCCTCGAGTGGAAACTGCAGAATAGTAATACTGGTGCCAAACGAGTGTCTGAAAGACTCCTCGAGCGGAAAATGCGGAATAATAATACAGGTGCCAAACGAGTGTCTGAAAGACTCCTCGAGCGGAAAATGCGGAATAATAATGCGGGTGCCAAACGAGTGTCTGAAAGACTCCTCGAGCGGAAAATGTGGAATAATAATGCGGGTGCCAAACGAGTGCCTGAAAGACTCCTCGAGCGGAAAATGCGGAATAATAATGCGGGTGCCAAACGAGTGTCTGAAAGACTCCTCGAGCGGAAAATGCGGAATAATAATGCGGGTGCCAAACGAGTGTCTGAAAGACTCCTCGAGCGGAAAATGCGGAATAATAATGCGGGTGCCAAACGAGTGTCTGAAAGACTCCTCGAGAGGAAAATGCAGAATAATAATGCCACAGTCGGGCGTCGAGGCGACACCACATAAAGGGCTTGCAACAGAAAATAAAGACAGTGCAGGCCACAGTCGGACGTCTGTGCGACATCACATAAAGGGCTTATATTTAAAGTAAGAAACAAGTACATGCCACAGTCGGACGTCTGCGCGACGTCACATAAAGGGCTTATATCACAGCTTAATAATACAATCGTTCGGGAACATAAATTATCACAAGCATGCGACAAATATAAAGTTAGTCCATCCACAGGAATAACAATAAAATTGGATTTACCACTTGAGCTTGTTCACCGGGGACAAGTTTTTCACACGGATAGATATGGATATAATGTTTACACTACTTGATCATGGATACGATGATTTGGAAAGAATTGACTCTGCAGAGTTTGTACTTAACCACAGCCAACGGATTTCAGTAGTCACGGGGACTAGTTCCGTCTACGGTGTTTTGGAAGAAACACGCCTAACCAGTACACACCCAATTCAACCATCTGAAGCCAGGGATCACCCTCGGCAACATTCAAGAAAAACCTTGAGACGGGGAGGCTACAACCTCGCGTAGCATGGGATCAAATTTCTATACGCGCGCTCTAAGGGGGTGCCCCCCCTCTCGGTCCCAACCGGAAACACCCATGCCCCCTGACCGGATGACTGGCTTTAATCCTGGGCCAAGGTACCATCATCCCGGCCTCTCTGTTTGGTGTGTACACGGAAAGAGGTTACCAACTTACTAAACCGCATCCTGGCAATGAGACATGTGGTAGCACGGAAAGGGGAAAGAACGGTAACGTGGCTCCAACCATGTTAACGTCGGAGAAAGTCGGATGACGCAAGGCTGGTATGCTACAACAGTACCACCTTGCTGCCCTTCATGTCACCACATGATTAGGCCATCTTTCATCAGAGATCATCACAACTTTGGAACATGCGGGGAAGGAACGATAACGTGGCTCCAACCACGTTAACGTCGGAGAAAGTCGGATGACGCAAGGCTGGTATGCTACAACAGTACCACCTTGCTGCCCTTCATGTCACCACATGATTAGGCCATCTCTCATCAGAGATCATCGCGACTTTGGAACAACCGGGTCGTTGCCTTACAAGCAACGAGGTATTTACCAACACTCATATGCCACGCACAAACTCTCACGTGAACATGTAAAACACCTGTCATATCAAATGTTCAAAACATGCTTGCCTGGTTCGGAGAAGTCGGAGTCTAGCTCGGCGAAGTTCGCGGCTCCTTCACCTCTTCCGGAACCTACGGCAATCACGAAACGGGTACTAACGTGAAAACCAACACTTGCACAGAAACTTTTCCAAATAATTTTCAAATAAATCCCATAAAAAACTAGACAAAATTTGAAGATTGTCAGAAAAGAATCACTCAAAAATTCCTTTTTATTAAAAAGTTATAAAGATTTCTGTCCAGGGACTTATCTGTAATGAAACAGAAAAGTTCCAGGGTTTTAACTGAGAAAACAGAAAACGCTTCGGTTGGGAATGCGTAAGCGCAAAGGAGAAAACGTATTTGCCCGAAGGCGCCAACAGAAAACGGTTCAGAGGAGAATAGAATAGAGGCTGACAGGCGGGGTCCACCTGTCAGGTTTAAAAAGCTCGCCGGCGCCCGAAGACTGCGGTGGACGCCGGCGTCGAACCACGGCGAGTTAGGAGAAACGGAGGGTACCAAGAGCTTCAGCGTCTTCTTCCGCGTCGGTGGGTGGTGGACTCGTCCAACGGGGAGCACCACGTCGACGGCGACACTATCTCCGGCGGACGGCGGCTCGGGTGAGGATGGGGAACTCCGGTGGAGGGCTGCAAACTACGAATTGAGGCGCGGGTCAGAACGAGGGATGCAAGGTGAAGCTACTGGCAAGAGAATGGGGGCGGAGGAGCGCACACGGGGGCGAATCGGGCTGGATCCCGTGGCGGGTCGCGGCGGCCGGAGTCGAGGAAGGAGACCTCCTCGGGGCTCTACCAGTGGCTAGGCTTGCTCTGGGGGGTACAGGGATGGTGGGTGCTCGAGTTGAAGCTCGGGGCCTCTATTTATAGGCAGATCGACGGGGTGGCCGTGAACGGAGAATCTCCGGCGAGCGATTACGGCGGAGCAGTGGATTGGCAGGTGGTTTGAGTGGCCAGGCAGCATCAGTGGAGGTTACTGGAGTCGTTTCACAGCTAAACGGGGTCGGTCTTGGCGTAATGGCGTCGGTCCACGGTGAGGTGACCGCACGGGCTCAACGGCGGCAGAGAGCGCGCTCCGCGCCCTGCGGTTCACGACGAGAGCGGCAGCGCGTTCGGGGGAGTGGAAGGCCACGCGGCGAGCTTCGGTGGTTTGGGCGGCGCTGGGTGGCGTCGTCGGCGCCGTGTCTCCCGTTGGCGTCCGCAAAGCCGTCGCCGGCGTCGGTCACGGGGCGGCGCACCTTCTGCTGCTCGTCGCCGACGCCCGCAAGGCGCCAGGCGTTCGTGCGGTGCAGGAACAAGAGGGCGGGGACGAGGAGCAAGGCGACGCGGTGGTACTGGCGAGATCGACGTCCTTCTCTGAAGAAAACGACAGCAGGCCACTGCAGTGTTCTCTGAACTTTCTGAACTTGACATAGACATGCACTGCAGGTGTTCGACAGAAGGATTTTGCAATGAGATAAATTTTTCTGGAGCTGTAACTTGGTGAGATGACCACTCAATGCACCCAGAGGCTGCCTGATTTTACTTGGAATTTTTGGAGAAGGTTTTGAATGAATTTCACCAAATTTGACAAATCTGGTCCAAACTTGCAGCAGGTGTAGTTTGAAAATTTTGAACTGAAGACCAATGGATCTTCATGGTTCTTGATTGAGGGTTCAAAGGACTAGGAGGGGAAAAAGGTTTGGGGGCAAAAATCAAGACAGAAAGTGGAATTCCTTTGCAAATCTCCAAGTGCTAGAAGAGAAGACAGAAATTTATTTGAATAGAATATAAATGGAAATAAATACATGGGGAGGTTCAACTTGCTGGATTTGATGCAAATCATGATCCAAAGGTGAGGAAAGGGTTAGGAGAGGGGATTTGCACTGAGGCCATGGCAAGAAGGAATTGTTGAAAGTGGCAAAGGATTTTCCAAAAGCCATAGTGCAAATTTCAAGGAGATTTTCAAAAGTCATTTTCCCAAGTGAAAATATTTTGTCTTGAGTCCAAGTGAAAAGCAAGAACCTCCAAGACCAAAGACAGATCTTGGTTGAATCCAAATAAAACTTTTGCCATAAAGAAAAATATTTGAGAGTGAGAGTTCTCTTGAAGAAAAATTTAAATCACTCCCCTCAAGTCAAATAAAATCATTTGAAAAATCCAAATAAAAACTTGGGTGTCACAACACCTACCCCCTTAGGAAAAATCTCGTCCTCGAGATTTCTGCTGATCCTCAAATAGATATGGATGTTCTGCCCGAAGGAAATCTTCCCTTTCCCATGTAGCTTCATCCTCAGTGTGGTTGCTCCACTGAACCCTGAAAAACTTTGTCGTTTTCTGACGGGTCCTCCGTTCAGACTCTTCTAAAATCTTTACTGGCCTTTCTCTGTAGGTGAGATCTGGTTGCATATCAATGTCCTGATGAGGTACATGCTTTTCTGGGTTGCTCACACATTTTCTTAACTGTGAGACGTGGAACACGTCATGGACGTCTGACAGCTCCTTGGGTAGGTCTAGTTGGTAGGCTACCGTGCCTCTTCGTGCCTTTACATAAAATGGTCCAATAAATCTTGGGGCTAGCTTCCCCTTAATTTTGAACCGTTGTAGACCCCTCATAGGAGATACTCGGAGGTATACGGAATTACCGGGTTCAAAGCTGACCTCACGGTGCTTCTGATCATAGTAGCTCTTTTGGCGGCTCTGTGCTGTCTTGAGTCTATCCCGGATTTGTTTAACTTTCTCCTCGGCCTCTTTAAGCATGTCTGGGCCGAAGATACGGCTGTCACCTGTTTCTGACCAATTCAGTGGGGTACGACACCTCCATCTGTACAATGCTTCAAAGGGTGCCATTTGCAAGCTGGCTTGGTAACTGTTGTTGTAAGCAAATTCGGCATACGGCAAACTCTCTTCCCAATTGGATCCATAGGTGAGCACACAGGCTCTTAGCATATCCTCTAGGATCTGGTTCACACGTTCCGTCTGTCCATCAGTCTGAGGGTGGTATGCTGTACTGAAGGCTAGTTACGTGCCCAGAGCTTGTTGTAGGTGATCCCAAAATTTGGAGACGAATTGGGTGCCTTGGTCTGATATTATAGTCTTTGGGACTCCGTGCAAGCAAACTATACGAGAGAGATAAAGCTTTGCCAGTCTTTGTGTGGAGTAGGTAGTCTTCACAGGAATGAAATGAGCAACCTTGGTTAGTCGGTCTGTGATAACCCATATGGCGTCATTCCCACGTTGTGATCGGGGTAATCCGATGATGAAATCCATTCCTATTTCATCCCACTTCCACTCCGGTATCCTGTTTGGTTGGAGTAGCCCTGCTGGCTTTTGATGCTCGGCCTTGATGCGCTGACACGAATCGCAACAAGCAATGAATGTGGCTATATCTCTTTTCATACCGTGCCACCAAAATCTTTCCTGAATGTCCTTGTACATTTTGGTTCCTCCAGGATGAATCGAGTATGGAGCGGTGTGGCTTTCCGTCAAGATCTGTTGCTTGAGTTCCTCAATGTTAGGCACGCAAAGTCTGTCTCGGTACCATAATGTTCCTTCACTGTCGGTGACGAACTCGGAAGTCTTACGAAGATTCATTTTCTTCTTTATGCCTTCGATGCTGGGATGTCCCTTTTGAGCCTTCTTGATTTGTTCCACCAGGGTGGGTTGTATCTCCAGGTTCGATACGGTGCCCTCGGAGACTAACATCATGTTGAGCCTAGCGAACTCTCGCTGAAACTCAGGCCTCAAATTTTGCTGACCGTCACTGTCCGGGCTGGGGTTTCGACTAAGGGCATCGGCCACTACATTTGCTTTCCCTGGGTGGTAGTGAATGCCGACGTCATAGTCTTTGACCAGTTCCAACCAGCGTCGTTGGCTTAAATTCAGCTCTGGCTGTGTGAAAATATATTTGAGGCTCTTATGGTCTGTATATATTTCACAGCGATTCCCCAACAGAAAGTGCCTCCACTCCTTGAGTGCATGTATGACTGCTGCTAGCTCCAAGTCATGTGTTGGGTAATTTTCCTCATGTTTTCGCAGCTGCCTGGAGGCATATGCGACAACCTTGCCATCCTGCATTAGTACGCATCCGAGTCCTTTCCGGGATGCGTCACAATACACCTCAAAGCTCTTGTGTATGTCTGGCACAGTTAAGACCGGTGCGGTTGTCAGCTTCTTCTTGAGTTCTTGGAAGCTCTGCTCGCATGCTTCCGTCCATACAAATTTCTTGTCCTTCTTGAGTAACTGGGTTATAGGTTTCGCCACAGTGGAGAACCCTTCAATAAATCTTCTGTAATACCCGGCCATTCCCAGGAAACTCCGCACATCAGTAACATTGGCGGGTGGCTTCCAGTCCAGTATGGCCTTGACTTTTTCTGGGTCTACGGCCACGCCTTCTTGGTTTAGTATATGGCCTAAGAAACCAACTTGTCTTAGCCAAAATTCGCACTTGCTAAATTTAGCGTACAACTGATGCTTCCTCAATTCTCCCAAAACAATTTTGAGGTGCTCAGCATGCTCTTCTGGTGTCCTCGAGTAAACCAGAATGTCGTCAATGAATACCACCACAAATTTGTCCATGAATTTCATGAACACTTTGTTCATGAGGTGGACGAAATATGCGGGGGCGTTCATTAGTCCAAAAGGCATCACCGTGAACTCGTATAACCCATATCTGGAAGTGAAAGCTGTCTTGGGGATATCTTCCGTCCGTACCTTCAATTGGTGATATCCCGATCTCAAATCAATTTTTGAGAATACCTTGGCCTGTGCGAGCTGGTCAAACAAATCATTTATTCGTGGCATCGGATATTTGTTTTTGATGGTGACCATATTGAGGGCTCGATAGTCTATGCACAGCCTCAGTGTCCCATCTTTCTTTTTGGCGAACAACACAGGCGAACCCCAAGGTGAGGAGCTGGCTCGAATAAATCCTTTGTCCAACAATTCCTTTATCTGCTTCTTCAACTCCACCAATTCTGAGGGTGCCATTCTATACGGCTTCTTATAGATGGGAGCGGTGCCAGGTGCTAGTTCGATGCTGAATTCGATCTCTCGGTCTGGTGGCATGCCTGGTAGTTCTTCAGGGAATACATCAGAAAACTCGCATACCACTGGAACTTTTCTCAGTTCTGCAATGTCCATTTTGTTCAGTTTTGGTTTCTGTGATCGTGGCCTTTCTTGAGCGGAAACTCTTATAGTCTTGCCGTGATGGTGAGTGAGAATCACTGTCCGATTGAAACAGTCGATGAATCCTTTGTTGGTGGTCAACCAGTCCATCCCTAAAATGACATCCAGTCCTTTACTTTCCAACACGATGAGATTCGCGTGGAATTGTAGTCCTTCGAACTCAATGACCACTCCTTGGCAGTAACCCTGAGCGATTTGTTTATTTCCGGGGGACTTGATGATCATAGATTTTTTCCAAGGGAAGTATCGGAAAACCGTGTTGCGAAACAAAACTCTTCGAAACGAACGAATGGGAAGCTCCAGAATCAAACAAAACCGTGGCAGGTACTGTGTTGACAGGGAACGTACCGAGCACGATGTCTGGGGCATTCTGCGCTTCTTCCCTGGTCACATGGTTCAGGTGACCCTTCCTGTGGTTGTTGCTGGGGTTGAAGTTGTTGCGCTTGGGGGCTGGATTGTTTCCACCATTGTTCGGCTTGGGTGCCGAGTCTCTTTGCTTCGGGCACTGTTTAGCATAATGCCCTTGTTGACCACAAGCATAGCAGGTGACCCCTGGACGGTATGTGAACTCCTTGTCCCTGGCATGAAACTGTCCGACAGGCCTTGGCTCAGTAGTCGTGGATCTCCTTGCGTCTGTCCTTGGGACCTCAGTCTTGCCTCGGTTGCTGCGGGCAAGAGTCGTCTTGTCCCTCTTCCGCTTACGGATATCTTCCAGACTACGGCGCTCATTCTCCAAGGTGATGGCCTTGTCCACCAGCGTCTTAAAATCCGGAAAGGTGTGCACAATCAGTTGGCATCTCAGTGCTGGTGCCAGGCCGTCCAGGAATTTTTCCATCTTCTTGCTTTCTGTCATGTGCTCGTCGTAGGCATAACGAGACAGCTGGGTGAACTGACTGTTGTATTCTGTGACTGACATGCCTCTCTGCTTCAGGTCATCGAACTCTCTCTTCTTGATCTTTAGGATGCTCCTGGGGATGTGTGCCCCACGGAAGCCTTCCTTGAACTCTTCCCAGGTGATGTTGTGTTCCCTGGGATGCATGTGTAGGAAGTTTTCCCACCATGCTGCGGCTGCTCCAGTAAGGTAGTGTGGTGCATACAGCACCTTCTCATGATCTGAGCACTGAGCAATAATCAGTTTCCTTTCAATCTCACGAAGCCAATCATCGGCTTCCAGCGGCCTATCGGTGTGAGCAAAAATTGAGGGGCGAGTCTTCTGTAACTCGGATAACTTGGAATGTGGTTGATAGGGTTCACGGTGGTTTCCCATATTGATGACATGGTTCATCATCTCTTGGTGCTGTTGCTGGCTTTGCTCGAAGAGACGGCATACTTGAGACAGTGCTGCTTTGCTGTCCTGTTGGCTGGACTGACCCTGAGTGAAATTCTTGCTGGTCTGTGTCCCGTAAACCTCTTCTGGCTGATTGGGCATGGAGCGAGTCCACGGGCGAGACATTTTTCCAGTCTGGGGTATTATTTGCAAAACCCATGAGAAAAACTGTGCAGCACAAGAAAAATCTCGCAAAGGCAATAATCAAAAGGCTTCAAGGTTTTCAAAGGAACACAAATGATTTTTTTTATGGAGAAGAAGTGCTTAACATAAATCTTACATGCGAAAAGCAAACACGTGATACAGCACTCAGGATGCGCGTACACAATCCTGACATGTTATTAAAACTAGCGTACTACTCCGGGAGGCAGCAAACACACCAATACAAACTATCATACAGGAATAAATAGCACATCACACAGGCAGACATAACACGCGGCTACTCGGTGCTCTCAGTCGGAGATGGTGAAGATCTCCTTCCCCTTACCGATGGCAAGGCTCAGCGGTCCAGGAGAGTCAACCTCCACCTCCTCTCTAGCTGGCTCCTGGCGCGTGACGCTGCGCTGCGGTGATGGTGCGGGGGCGACTGGTGGTAGAGCGTGTGCGGCAGGTGGTGCGGCTCTGACTGGAGTAGGAGCGATGACTCGGTCGAACTCCTCAGTGGTAGGCAGACGGCGAGCAGTGGCCAAAATGGCCGGTGCATAAGAGGCTGAAGACGGGACGAATGTCAGGGGCGGCGCCGTGTGGAGAAGCTCCTTCCTGCTAGCAGGACCGCCCCGGACTAAGTCCATGCGGGTAGCCACAAGATCATCTACGAGGTTGTCGAAAGACTCCTCCAGAGCCTTGAGATACTCCACAACCATCTCGATGGCTTCATCTCGTTCTCCCCGATGGCAGGCAAACGCATAGTGGCTGGTGTAAGGCACATGGCATGGGAGGTAGCGGTAGCGACGAGTCTTCATCATAGGAAGGATGTCCCGAAGGCGAGCTATCGCCTCACGGGCAGCCATCTGCATGGCATGCCTCTCTGTAGGCATGGCCCTTCCCACAAAATGGAAGTGGCGAGCAGCAGAACGTCCTCCCTTGAATTGCACCACAGCCTGGTGCATAGACACGTCGTCACTGAGCTTGTGCTGGTAGAGTGTGAACTCCGGGCGAGCTGCTGGCCCGATCGCGAGTTTGGTGATGGAGACGAGGAGCTTGAAAAACCCCTCGGGCACGTTGGTGAACACTCGGTTCTGACAGCTGCTGCCAGCCATCTACAAAAGTAGGAAAAAATTCTGAGTAGTCATGTCATAAATTTATGATGACCAACAGAAAATAGCTACAATTGCAAAATGCTGAAAAGGCACAAAAGACGCTAATAACCGATTAGCGATCGCACCTAGTGGCTTCCTACAGTCAGCCTGGCTCTGATACCAAGCTTGTCACGACCGGTTTTCAATAAAATAATTATTGAGAGACCAATCCCTTTTATGGACCAGCGAGGAAGAATTCCTTCTCACTGGTAGACAATATCTTGGTCACAGAAGAAAAATACCAGGAGTACTAAATATAATACAAGGTTGAGCAGAGACTGCCCAACAATTTATTACATGCATGCCGATAAAACAAGACGGCGGGTAGGGTGGCAAACTACTAACTCACGATGACAACGGTGGTGGAAATATCACCGCGAAGCGAGTGATATGATTCCAGAAGACTACAGCTCATCGAGCGTCGGAGTGAGGCTCGAGAAGACTTATTGCGGGTGGCGGAAGAGTATACAAAACAAGTGACCAACATCCGGGATCGCGCAGGACTGACTGGGACTCCTCTAGGCGTCGGACGCGCTATCAAACTCTTCATCCAAGAGATCGCCTTCGTCAACATCTGGCCAAATCAACAAGCCAGGTGAGTACTATGAAAGTACTCGCAAGACAGTTCGGACATAAGGTATAACAAATGTAAACATGAAGCACATGAACAAGTTAACCCGTGCGTTCAGACATAGAGATAATAAATACTGGGTGCCAAGCGAGGGTCTGAATGACGCCTCGAGCGGAAACTGCAGAATAGTAATACTGGTGCCAAACGAGTGTCTGAAAGACTCCTCGAGCGGAAAATGCGGAATAATAATACAGGTGCCAAACGAGTGTCTGAAAGACTCCTCGAGCGGAAAATGCGGAATAATAATGCGGGTGCCAAACGAGTGTCTGAAAGACTCCTCGAGCGGAAAATGCGGAATAATAATGCGGGTGCCAAACGAGTGTCTGAAAGACTCCTCGAGCGGAAAATGCGGAATAATAATGCGGGTGCCAAACGAGTGTCTGAAAGACTCCTCGAGCGGAAAATGCGGAATAATAATGCGGGTGCCAAACGAGTGTCTGAAAGACTCCTCGAGCGGAAAATGCGGAATAATAATGCGGGTGCCAAACGAGTGTCTGAAAGACTCCTCGAGAGGAAAATGCAGAATAATAATGCCACGGTCGGGCGTCGAGGCGACACCACATAAAGGGCTTGCAACAGAAAATAAAGACAGTGCATGCCACAGTTGGACGTTTGTGCGACATCACATAAAGGGCTTATATTTAAAGTAAGAAACAAGTACATGCCACAGTCGGACGTCTGCGCGACGTCACATAAAGGGCTTATATCACAGCTTAATAATACAATCGTTCGGGAACATAAATTATCACAAGCATGCGACAAATATAAAGTTAGTCCATCCACAGGAATAACAATAAAACTGGATTTACCACTTGAGCTTGTTCACCGGGGACAAGTTTTTCACACGGATAGATATGGATATAATGTTTACACTACTTGATCATGGATACGATTATTTGGAAAGAATTAACTCTGCAGAGTTTGTACTTAACCACACCCAACGGATTTCAGTAGTCACGGGGACTAGTTCCGTCTACGGTGTTTTGGAAGAAACACGTCTAACCAGTACACACCCAATTCAACCATCCGAAGCCAGGGATCACCCTCGGCAACATTCAAGAAAAACCTTGAGACGGGGAGGCTACAACCTCGCGTAGCATGGGATCAAATTTCTATACGCGGGCTCTAAGGGGGTGCCCCCCCTCTCGGTCCCAACCGGAAACACCCATGCCCCCTGACCGGATGACTGGCTTTAATCCTGGGCCAAGGTACCATCATCCCGGCCTCTCTGTTTGGTGTGTACACGGAAAGAGGTTACCAACTTACTAAACCGCATCCTGGCAATGAGACATGTGGTAGCACGGAAAGGGGAAAGAACGGTAACGTGGCTCCAACCATGTTAACGTCGGAGAAAGTCGGATGACGCAAGGCTGGTATGCTACAACAGTACCACCTTGCTGCCCTTCATGTCACCACATGATTAGGCCATCTCTCATCAGAGATCATCACAACTTTGGAACATGCGGGGAAGGAACGATAACGTGGCTCCAACCATGTTAACGTCGGAGAAAGTCGGATGACGCAAGGCTGGTATGCTACAACAGTACCACCTTGCTGCCCTTCATGTCACCACATGATTAGGCCATCTCTCATCAGAGATCATCGCGACTTTGGAACAACCGGGTCGTTGCCTTACAAGCAACGAGGTATTTACCGACACTCATATGCCACGCACAAACTCTCACGTGAACATGTAAAACACATGTCATATCAAATGTTCAAAACATGCTTGTCTGGTTCGGAGAAGTCGGAGTCTAGCTCGGCGAAGTTCGCGGCTCCTTCACCTCTTCCGGAACCTACGGCAATCACGAAACGGGTACTAACGTGAAAACCAACACTTGCACAGAAACTTTTCCACATAATTTTCAAATAAATGCCATAAAAAACTAGACAAAATTTGAAGATTGTCAGAAAAAGAATCACTCAAAAATTCCTTTTTATTAAAAAGTTATAAAGGTTTCTGTCCAGGGACTTATCTGTAATGAAACAGAAAAGTTCCAGGGTTTTAACTGAGAAAACAGAAAACGCTTCGGTTGGGAATGCGTAAGCGCAAAGGAGAAAACGTATTTGCCCGAAGGCGCCAACAGAAAACGGTTCAGAGGAGAATAGAATAGAGGCTGACAGGCGGGGTCCACCTGTCAGGTTTAAAAAGCTCGCCGGCGCCCGAAGACTGCGGTGGACGCCGGCGTCGAACCACGGCGAGTTAGGAAAAACGGAGGGTACCAAGAGCTTCAGCGTCTTCTTCCGCGTCGGTGGGTGGTGGACTCGTCCAACGGGGAGCACCACGTCGACGGCGACACTATCTCCGGCGGACGGCGGCTCGGGTGAGGATGGGGAACTCCGGTGGAGGGCTGCAAACTACGAATTGAGGCGCGGGTCAGAACGAGGGATGCAAGGTGAAGCTACTGGCAAGAGAATGGGGGCGGAGGAGCGCACACGGGGGCGAATCGGGCTGGATCCCGTGGCGGGTCGCGGCGGCCGGAGTCGAGGAAGGAGACCTCCTCGGGGCTCTACCAGTGGCTAGGCTTGCTCTAGGGGGGGTGCAGGGATGGTGGGTGCTCGAGTTGAAGCTCGGGGCCTCTATTTATAGGCAGATCGACGGGGTGGCCGTGAACGGAGAATCTCCGGCGAGCGATTACGGCGGAGCAGTGGATTGGCAGGTGGTTTGAGTGGCCAGGCAGCATCAGTGGAGGTTACTGGAGTCGTTTCACAGCTAAACGGGGTCGGTCTTGGCGTAATGGCGTCGGTCCACGGTGAGGTGACCGCACGGGCTCAACGGCGGCAGAGAGCGTGCTCCGCGCCCTGCGGTTCACGACGAGAGCGGCAGCGCGTTCGGGGGAGTGGAAGGCCACGCGGCGAGCTTCGGTGGTTTGGGCGGCGCTGGGTGGCGTCGTCGGCGCCGTGTCTCCTGCTGGCGTCCGCAAAGCCGTCGCCGGCATCGGTCACGGGGCGGCGCACCTTCTGCTGCTCGTCGCCGACGCCCGCAAGGCGCCAGGCGTTCGTGCGGTGCAGGAACAAGAGGGCGGGGACGAGAAGCAAGGCGACGCGGTGGTACTGGCGAGATCGACGTCCTTCTCTGAAGAAAACGACAGCAGGCCACTGCAGTGTTCTCTGAACTTTCTGAACTTGACATAGACATGCACTGCAGGTGTTCGACAGAAGGATTTTGCAATGAGATAAATTTTTCTGGAGCTGTAACTTGGTGAGATGACCACTCAATGCACCCAGAGGCTGCCTGATTTTACTTGGAATTTTTGGAGAAGGTTTTGAATGAATTTCACCAAATTTGACAAATCTGGTCCAAACTTGCAGCAGGTGTAGTTTGAAAATTTTGAACTGAAGACCAGTGGATCTTCATGGTTCTTGATTGAGGGTTCAAAGGACTAGGAGGGGAAAAAGGTTTGGGGGCAAAAATCAAGACAGAAAGTGGAGTTCCTTTGCAAATCTCCAAGTGCTAGAAGAGAAGACAGAAATTTATTTGAATAGAATATAAATGGAAATAAATACATGGGGAGGTTCAACTTGCTGGATTTGATGCAAATCATGATCCAAAGGTGAGGAAAGGGTTAGGAGAGGGGATTTGCACTGAGGCCATGGCAAGAAGGAATTGTTGAAAGTGGCAAAGGATTTTCCAAAAGCCATAGTGCAAATTTCAAGGAGATTTTCAAAAGTCATTTTCCCAAGTGAAAATATTTTGTCTTGAGTCCAAGTGAAAAGCAAGAACCTCCAAGACCAAAGACAGATCTTGGTTGAATCCAAATAAAACTTTTGCCATAAAGAAAAATATTTGAGAGTGAGAGTTCTCTTGAAGAAAAATTTAAATCACTCCCCTCAAGTCAAATAAAATCATTTGAAAAATCCAAATAAAAACTTGGGTGTCACAGCGCCCTAGGCTGCCTCCCCTCCTCCCCCACCTATATATATGAGAGGAGGGAGAGGGGCAACACACACCACGATCCCCAAGCCGTGTGCGGCGCCTCGTCACCCTCTAGTTCTATTTCCTCCTCCGTCCACGTCCGTTGTGCCTGGCAAAGCCTCGCGGAGAGTTTCACCACCACCGTCACCATGCCGTCGTGCTGCCGGAACTCATCTATTACTTCACCTCTCTTGCTGGATCGAGAAGGCGAGGACGTCATCGAGCTGAACGCGGAGGTGTCGTACGTTCGGTACTTGATCGGGACGGACCGTGAAGGTGTACGGCTACATCAACCGCGTTGATAAACGCTTCCTATTATCGGTCTACGAGGGTACGTAGACACACTCACCACTCTCGTAGCTATGCAACTCCATGGATAATTTTTTTTGTTTTCCATGCAACGTTCCCCAATATATTTAATTTCCACAATTTTGTAGAAAATCAAGATTTCATAAAGAAGTTCACAATTTTTTTAAACGCAAATTTGTCAAATATTCATGCTTTCAAATTGGTTTGGAGTTTCAAAACATGTTCGTGTTTTCAAAAGTTGTTTTTCAAAAAAATTGTTCGTGTTTACCAATTTTTTGGGAGATTTCAAAATCTTTCAGGATTTCAAAGTTTCTTCACATTGTTCAGAAATTGTCCATATTTTTCAAAGTCAGAGCGTAAGCTAGTGATGCTTTCGGCTACTGGACTTTAGCCATCTAGGGTGCGGCACTCAACCGCTTCGCCTAGCAGCACAACGCTTGTATTGCTCTCCTCCAAATAGGCACAAGCTTATCGCCAAATGTCCTCATATGAGAAATCATAAGTAAACGGGCTTCTGCCTGAGCTTCCAAGGATAAAGGTAGATGAACAGCCATTTGATCTCCATCAAAGTCCCTTGCAAATTTTTTCAAGAATTCTTTTATAATAAGCACTCTTATCAATAGCAAAAATAGGGTTAGGTGGTTAGGTATTGTGTAGGTATGGAATGAACTTATAATCTGATGATCGAGTCGATTCCATGATTATAAGTTCATAACCCTAGCGCCCATTCCCATTTTGGTGCCATCCTAAGGTGCTACTAAATGGAAAGATCTTATCAACGTCCATGAATGTGAAATCATAGATCGAACTGCCGAATTGGCAAAATTCGGCTTCTCCTTGAATGGTTAGGTCTGAATCCCGCAACGGAGCTTCCAAAAATTTTCTTTCCGAGTTAATTTTCTCAGTTTTATTAACCAGGGCCGGAGTATTTGAAACACGAGAAAGAAGTACCACTCGGGTAATATTTCCAGAGGAGTTGCAAACGGATCTGCCGGTTCACCAATCATTGATGGCTCGGGAATTTTTTTTCTAATCCATATCTCTCTCATTCCTTTCTTACAAACAAAAGAGTTTTTTTATTGAAGGCTGGATTATATCCTTTTCAATCTTTTTTTAGTATCAGAAGGAAAAAGAAAGAAAAGATGGATTGGGTTGAACCTCAGAGTCATTAAAAATTTGGTAAACCCCATTTTAGAAAAAAAAAAAGAAAAACCTAATCCTTTGAATCTTTGGTATCCTTCAAATCTTCGCTATGTCAGGGCCTAAGATCAGGCCGAAAGGCATAGTCGATGGACAACAGGTCAATATTCCTGTACTACCCCTTGTTGGTACGGAGGGACGGAGGAGGCTAGGTTAGCCTTCATTCTTGTAGAGTAAATAATTGGATTTTTCTTGAGTTATTTTTTTAAGGGAAAGAAGGAAAAGGCAGATTCAAAATCTTTTTTCTTCGGACTTTCCTTTTGCCGAAGTGGAATCGTAGAACAGAATGTGATACGATGAGATAGAATGCAACATGTTTTGAAATGGATATTGTTCTCTCTTTGATCAGGGATTGCTATATGAAAAGAAGTGGAGTTTGAAAAAGGGCAACAATAAGAAATAAGAAAGAATTTTACGAATTGTACAGACGAATTCGAATTAGCCAATAAATTGGCTATCGTCTTTTCAATATAAATTCTCCATACCATTTTGCATTTCTCGACAAATATAATCTGTTTGCGCAGCTGGGCCATCCTGGACTTGAACCAGAGACCTCACCCGTGAAGTAAATCATCGCCCCTATGATCCAACCAATTGGGCGAGGTCTCAAGAAAAGGGCGTGGAAACAGATAGAAACTCTTGTCTTATTTACTCTTTACTTTATTTTTTCTATTTAAAGTTGATCAATTTACATAATGTATCTCTTTTCTGTATCGGGGATCGTCAAAATAAGCAAAAATAGTATTTCTACGTAAAACACCCTTATGTTTGAAATTTTAAAAAACTCAGAATCACAAAAAAATGTTCACATCTTTCAAAGAGTGTTTTGGAATTTCACTTTTTTTGTGTTTTCAACAAACATTCGGCACTTAAAAAATCACAATTTTCAAGAAGTATCTCAAAAACTTCAAAATCTCGATGCTGCAATGTGTTCCTTAATATTTCGCACTTTCAATCAATCATTAATACACATTAGTTCTACTAGCTAGTAACATGCATTCAATAGTGCGAGGTCTTGAGTTCGAGTCCTTGCAACTTGCTTCTTATTAGGGATTTTTATGTCGTGCTACAAAACACTACTTGCTTCGCCCAACGGGCGAGCCCAGTCGCGTGGAATCCTTTGTGTCACGCTCTTAAATCCGTCATATACGAGGTCCCTTTTTTATCATGCGGGGTGCAGCCTATAACGATCAATGACCATGCATGCCTCATCTTTCGCTGTTTCCTCTTTCGCCAATCATGCACCATTGTGCAACAACAACAACAACAACAACAACAACAACAAAAACTACTCGTCGACGACGGCATGTGCACCTCAATGCGATTTTCTGCCACTCTACACAGTTTATTGTGAACAAGAGCTTGAATTGTCGATTACCAGCAAATTCCTCTTTAGTTTGCAATAGTTAGGACAAATCCCCTTTTATGTAGTCCTTTAGTTCATCCATGGAGTATTAAGTTCCCATCAAAACACAAAATGCCCTGTTTACCTAGGGCCACCGAAACTAACTATGTGTATGATTATATGTCATGTGCAAAACAATAGGCATATAATTGTTATCTTGCATCGAGACCCCTCAGATGTCAGGACTGAGCCCCCCTCCTCGACCGACCTTTATGTTGTTGAGCCGTCGATTCCCCCACCCTCCTCTACCACGGAAGAAGAAGGTGGGGGAGCACAATGAATTCTATCATCTAGGTTTATTTGGTCTAGACCGAATGTCTATGTTTTGTGTCCGTTATGGTGCCGCTTCAGTGATGGTGATAGGGATTGTGCTAGGACCAATCTTGTTGTTATGGCTCCAACCTCATCTCGACATTGATCTGAGCAGCGTTGAGGGGCTAGTGAGCTTTCTGGTTTTGCAGATCCCCAGACTAGGCTTTTTGGTTGTCAACGATGTGCATAAGAGTCGCTTCAGTGGCAAGATGGCTACGTCGTGGCGGACTCATACCCTCACAGTGGTGCGATGTCATCAACTTCACACTTACTACTGTGTATAGGGGTTTTGGTTGGTGACATATATCCTTCGTCTCGAACTTCTTGGTGTGCAAGCGTTGAACTCCTTTATTTTTTGGTAGGCATACAGTTCCCTTTAAGGAAACCACGGGCGACACGTCCAAGGTAGTTGGGCGCCCTGCCCTCTCCCACCACACACATATGAGAAAATATGACCCAAGATGTAGTATGCACAACATAGGAACACGTGAACACACTTCCCACCTACAACTCCCCCGTCAGTATTCTCATTGAGGTTGTGGGCGAGGTACCTATGTTTCTTGTGACTATCGTTGCCTTGCGGTTATCAAAAGTTGTAATTTTCTAAGGTTTGTCGATTCAAACTTCAAAATCAATAAAAAAAAGTCAAGCAAGTCAAAACAAATACCAAGAATCATAGACATAACAAAGATGTTATTATCTACTACCCTTCTGTTCCTTGCCGCAAATTGAGAACTTAACCTACTTTTCATATACATGGTTGCCAAACAAGTTGTATCCAAAATAGGTTTGAGCCCAAAGTCAATTAGACATCTACCTTAAGACATCTTTTTTCAATATCTGCAAAAGCATATTTATTATGTATTACCCATTAAGGAATTATACAAATACGACAAGGATACCACCACGAACAATGGTCTAACGAAAAAGGATAAGGAACTAAAGTACCATCACTTCATTGCGAAAGCCAAAACCTTTAACATAGGATCGTGAGAGGCGGGTCTGCGAATACAACATACGATGTTTGATGCTTTTCTAGATCTCTATTTGTCATAAGAAGTTGTAGTAGGTTCATTTAATTCATCAACCGTGTTTATATGACATTCATACGAAACTCGTATCTTTTTTCTAGGATCATGTATCGAATTGCACATCATTTTCTTGCAACTCGAGAACCCATAATGTGAATGAAGGATGAGGTTTGTCTAGGCATATGCACGCTTGAGCTCTGCATTTAGTCCAACTTTATATCAGGACTTTGTGTTCTACAATAGTAGAAGGCCTTAATTGTTACTATATAGCTTTAGCTTCTGGTGTCTTCCATCTGTGTGATATGTCCAATTAATAGGCGATGATCAATATCGTGATTTGGAAGATTCCAGAGTCCAACTGATGCATCATAAGATGTAGTTTTGTATTTCGTATATTTGGTATTATAAATATAAATAGTTTTCTCAATAAATTTGGTCAAAGCTTACAAGTTTGACTTTTCAAAAAATCTATGCGCACTACATTATGAAACAGAGTGAGTATATTAGTATATCTCTGTTTGCATGCTCTAAAAGTTATGGTAGGAGAGGCCCGGAACAAGGCAAACAATACCATTTTTCAGTATGGTTGTAGAAAAGAAAAGGAAGAATTATGCCAAGGATCAATATTAAAATCTCTAAATTCACATTATGTATCATCGTTATATAACATGCAAGATAAACAAGACATCCGGTTCTTAATTTATTCGGTTCTGCTATTTCTCAGTTGACTGAGAAATAGTGAAGTCTCAGTCGACTGTTTTAGCCACTGGATCATTTGTTGCTCCAAGATTTGCGCTGGAACTGAGTTATCCTCATTTCGGCTGTGTAACACTCTTTGTCCAGCCCGTTTGCCTTTTATCCTTTGCCCCCGTCGGCCTTGGTCCTGTAGGGGCTAGAGAGTATTTGTTGGGCTTAGTAAGCAGGTGTTCGATGGGCCTTTTTCTTGTTTTCTTTTTTATTTATTTTTGGGCGCGATTCAGAGGAGAACGGGCAGATATGTGTGTTCCCGTCGCACTACCGATGGAGATGGGCGAGGCTGCTGATGGAGTAATTTATCTTCGTTATTATCCGCTCTCTTTTTTGTCTTTTTTCTTTTTTTGTTTTCTGGTTCGAGTAGTTGCATGTCTAATAACCCGACCGCAACTTGACTTCTTTGTTTTGTCGAAGGGGGCGCCAGTAGAGGGGGCGGGCCAGTTACAAGCCTGACAACAACCCCGCAAATGCAAGTGCCGCACCCAACAGCAACTGCATGTCCCCAAACTGTTGGGGAACGTAGTAATTTCAAAAAAATTCCTACGCACAGGCAAGATCATGGTGATGCATAGCAACGAGAGGAGAGAGTGTTGTCCACGTACCCTCGTAGACCAAAAGCGGAATCGTTAGCACAACGCGGTTGATGTAGTCGTACGTCTTCACGATCCGACCGATCAAGTACCAAACGCACGGCACCTCCCAGTTCAGCACACGTTCAGCCCGATGACGTCCCTCGAACTCCGATCCAGCCGAGTGTTGAGGGAGAGTTTCGTCAGCACGACGGCGTGGTGACGATGATGATGTTCTACCGACGCAGGGCTTCGCCTAAGCACCGCTACAGTATTATCGAGGTGGACTATGGTGGAGGGGGGCACTGCACACGGCTAAAAGATCAAACGATCAATTGTTGTGTCCCAAGGGGTGCCCCCCTCCCCGTATATAAAGGAGTGGAGGAGGGGGAGGGCTGGCCCTCTCTATGGCGCGCCCAGGAGGAGTCCTACTCCCACCGGGAGTAGGATTCCCCCCTTCCAAGTAGTAGGAGTAGAAGTCAAGGAAAGGGAAGAGGGAAGAGAAGGAAGGAGGGGGCGCCGCCCCTCCCCCTAGTCCAATTCGGACTAGTCAATGGGGGGGCGCGCGGCCTGCCTCTCCCTCTCCCCTAAAGCCTAATAAGGCCCATATACTTCTTCCCCAGTATTTCCGTAACTTCCCGGTACTCCGAAAAATACCCGAACCACTCGGAACCTTTCCGATATCCGAATATAGTCGTCCAATATATCGATCTTTACATCTCGACCATTTCGAGACTCCTCGTCATGTCCCCGATCTCATCCGGGACTCCGAACTACCTTCGGTACATCAAAACACATAAACTCATAATATAACTGTCATCAAAACTTTAAGCGTGCGGACCCTACGGGTTCGAGAACTATGTAGACATGACCGAGACACGTCTCCGGTCAATAACCAATAGCGGAACTTGGATGCTCATATTGGCTCCCACATATTCTACGAAGATCTTTATCGGTCAGACCGCATAACAACATACATTGTTCCCTTTGTCATCGGTATGTTACTTGCCCGAGATTCGATCGTCGGTATCTCAATACCTAGTTCAATCTCGTTACCGGCAAGTCTCTTTACTCGTTTCGTAATACATCATCCCGCAACAAACTCATTAGTTGCCATGCTTGCAAGGCTTAAGTGATGTGCATTACCGAGAGGGCCCAGAGATACCTCTCCGACAATCGGAGTGACAAATCCTAATCTCGAAATACGCCAACCCAACAAGTACCTTCGGAGACACCTGTAGAGCACCTTTATAATCACCCATTTACGTTGTGACGTTTGGTAGCACACAAAGTGTTCCTCCGGTAAACGGGAGTTGCATAATCTCATAGTCATAGGAACATGTATAAGTCATGAAGAAAGCAATAGCAACATACTAAACGATCGAGTGCTAAGCTAACGGAATGGGTCAAGTCAATCACATCATTCTCCTAATGATGTGATCCCGTTAATCAAATAACAACTCTTTGTCCATGGTTAGGAAACATAACCATCTTTGATTAACGAGCTAGTCAAGTAGAGGCATACTAGTGACACTCTGTTTGTCTATGTATTCACACATGTTATCATGTTACCGGTTAATACAATTCTAGCATGAATAATAAACATTTATCATGATATAAGGAAATAAATAATAACTTTATTATTGCCTCTAGGGCATATTTCCTTCAATCTCCCACTTGCACTAGAGTCAATAATCTAGTTCACATCACCATGTGATTTAATACCAATAGTTCACATCACCATGTGATTAACACCCATAGTTCACATCGTCATGTGACCAACACCCAAAGGGCTTAACTAGAGGTAATAATCTAGTTCACATCGCTATGTGATTAACACCCAAAGAGTACTAAGGTGTGATCATGTTTTGCTTGTGAGAGAAGTTTAGTCAACGGGTCTGCCACATTCAGATCCGTATGTATTTTGCAAATTTCTATGTCAACAATGCTCTGCACGGAGCTACTCTAGGTAATTGCTCCCACTTTCAATATGTATCCAGATTGAGACTTAGAGTCATCTGGATCAGTGTCAAAATTTGCATCGACGTAACCCTTTACGACGAACCTTTTTCTCACCTCCATAATCGAGAAACATATCCTTATTCCACTAAGGATAATTTTGACCGTTGTCCAGTGATCTACTCCTAGATCACTATTGTACTCCCTTGCCAAAATCAGTGTAGGGTATACAATAGATCTGGTGCACAGCATGGCATACTTTATAGAACCTATGGCCAAGGCATAGGGAATGACTTTCATTCTCTTTCTATCTTCTGCCGTGGTCGGGCTTTGAGTCTGACTCAATTTCACACCTTGTAACACAGGCAAGAACTCTTTCTTTGACTGTTCTATTTTAAACTACTTCAAAATCTTGTCAATGTATGTACTCATTGAAAAACTTATCAAGCGTCTTGATCTATCTCTATAGATCTTGATGCTCAATATGTAAGCAGCTTCACCGAGGTCTTTCTCTGAAAAACTCCTTTCAAACACTCATTTATGCTTTGCAGAATAATTCTACATTATTTCCAATCAACAATATGTCATTCACATATACTTATCAAAAATGATGTAGTGCTCCCACTCACTTTCTTGTAAATACAGGCTTCATCGCAAGTCTGTATAAAACTATATCCTTTGATCAACTTATCAAAGCGTATATTCCAACTCCGATATGCTTGCACCAGTCCATAGATGGATCGCTGGAGCTTGCATATTTTGGTAGCACCTTTAGGATTGACAAAACCTTCTGGTTGCATCATATACAACTCTTCTTTAATAAATCCATTAAGGAATGCAGTTTTGTTTATCCATTTGCCAGATTTCATAAAATGCGGCAATTGCTAACATGATTTGGACAGACTTAAGCATAGATACGAGTGAGAAACTCTCATCGTAGTCAACACCTTAAACTTGTCGAAAACCTTTTGCGACAATTCTAGCTTTGTAGATAGTAACACTACTATCAGCGTCCGTCTTCCTCTTGAAGATCCATTTAATCTCAATGGCTCGCCGATCATTGGGCAAGTCAATCAAAGTCCATACTTTGTTCTCATACATGGATCTCATCTCAGATTTCATGGCCTCAAGCCATTTTGCGGAATCTGGGCTCATCATCGCTTCTTCATAGTTCGTAGGTTCGTCATGGTCAAGTAACATGACCTCCAGAATAGGATCACCGTACCACTCTGGTGCGGATCTTACTCTGGTTGACCTACGAGGTTCGGTAGTAACTTGATCTGAAGTTTCATGATCATCATCATTAGCTTCCTCACTAATTGGTGTAGGTGTCACAGGAACCAGTTTCTGTGATGAACTACTTTCCAATAAGGGAGCAGGTATAGTTACCTCATCAAGTTCTACTTTCCTCCCACTCACTTCTTTCGAGAGAAACTCCTTCTCTAGAAAGGATCCATTCTCGGCAATGAATATCTTGCCTTCGGATCTGTGATAGAAGGTGTACCCAACATTTTCTTTTGGGTATCCTATGAAGACGCATTTCTCCGATTTGGGTTTGAGCTTATCAGGTTGAAACTTTTTCACATAAGCATTGCAACCTCAAACTTTAAGAAACGACAGCTTAGGTTTCTTGCCAAACCATAGTTCATACGGTGTCGTCTCAACGGATTTAGATGGTGCCCTATTTAACGTGAATGCAGCTGTCTCTAATGCATAACCCCAAAACGATAGTGGTAGATTGGTAAGAGACATCATAGATCGCACCATATCTAATAAAGTACGGTTATGACGTTCGGACACACCATTACACTGTGGTGTTCCAGGTGGCGTGAGTAATGAAACTATTTCACATTGTTTTAACTGAAGGCCAAACTCGTAACTCAAATATTTTACCTCTGCGATCATATCGTAGAAACTTTTATTTTCTTGTTATGATGATTCTCCACTTCACTCTGAAATTCTTTAAACTTTTCAAATGTTTCAGACTTGTGTTTCATCAAGTAGTTATACCCATATCTGCTCAAATCATCTGTGAAGGTCAGAAAATAACGATACTTGCCGTGAGCCTTAACACTCATCGGACCGCATACATCAGTATGTATTATTTCCAATAAGTCAGTTGCTCGTTCCATTGTTCCGGAGAACGGAGTCTTAGTCATCTTGCCCATGAGGCATGGTTCGCAAGCATCAAGTGATTCCAAAAGTTCATCAGCATGGAGTTTCTTCATGCGCTTTACACCAATATGACCTAAACGGCAGTGCCACAAATAAGTTGCACTATCATTATTAACTTTGCATCTTTTGGCTTCAATATTATGAAAATGTGTATCACCGCGATCGAGATCCAACAAACCATTTTCATTGGGTGTATGACCATAGAAGGTTTTATTCATGTAAACAGAACAACAATTATTCTCCAACTTACATGAATAACCATTTTGCAATAAACATGATCCAATCATATTCATGCTCAACGTAAACACCAAATAACACTTATTTAGGTTCAACACTAATCCCGAAAGTATAGGGAGTGTGCGATGATGATCATATCAATCTTGGAACCACTTCCAATACACATCGTCACTTCATCCTTAACTAGTTTCTGTTCATTATGCAACTCCCGTTTCGAATTACTACTCTTTAGCAACTGAACCAGTATCAAATACCGAGGGGTTGCTACGAACACTAGTAAAATACACACCAATAATCTGTATATCAAATATACCTTTGTTCACTTTGCAATCCTTCTTATCCACCAAATACTTGGGGCAGTTCCGCTTCCAGTGACCAGTCCCTTTGCAGTAGAAGCACTTAGTCTCAGGCTTAGGTCCAGACTTGGGCTTCTTCACTTGAGCAGCAACTTGCTTGCCGTTCTTCTTGAAGTTCCCCTTCTATCCCTTTGCCCTTTTCTTGAAACTAGTGGTCTTGTTAACCATCAACACTTGATGCTCTTTCTTTGATTTCTACCTTCGTCGATTTCAGCATCGCGAAGAGCTCGGGAATTACTTTCGTCATCCCTTGCATACTATAGTTCATCACGAAGTTCTACTAACTTGGTGATGGTGACTAGAGAATTTTTTCAATCACTATTTTATCTGGAAGATTAACTCCCACTTGATTCAAGCGATTGTAGTACCCAGACAATCTGAGCACATGCTCACTGCTTGAGCTATTCTCCTCCATCTTTTAGCTATAGAACTTGTTGGAGACATCATATCTCTCAACTCGGTTATTTGCTTGAAATATTAACTTCAACTCCTGGAACATCTCATATGGTCCATGACGTTCAAAACGTCTTTGAAGTCCCGATTCTAAGCCGTTAAGCATGGTGCACTAAACTATCAAGTAGTCATCATATTGAGCTAGCCAAATGATCATAACGCCTGCGTCTGCTCCTGCAATAGGTCTGTCATCTAGCGGTGCATCAAGGACATAATTCTTCTGTGCAACAATGAGGATAAACCTCAGATCACAGATCCAATCCGCATCATTGCTACTAATATCTTTCAACTTAGTTTTCTCTAGGAGCATATAAAAAATTTAAACGGGGAGCAACATCGCGAGCTATTGATCTACAACATAGATATGCTAATACTACCAGGACTAAGTTCATGATAAATTAAAGTTCAATTAATCATATTACTTAAGAACTCCCACTTAGATAGACATCCCTCTAATCTTCTAAGTGATCACGTGATCCAAATCAACTAAACCATGTCCGATCATCACGTGAGATGGATTAGTTTCAATGGTGAACATCACTATGTTGATCATATCTACTATATGATTCACGCTCGACCTTTCGGTCTCAGTGTTCCGAGGCCATATCTGTTATATGCTAGGCTCGTCAAGTTTAACCTGAGTATTCCGCGTGTGCAACTGTTTTGCACCCGTTGTATTTGAACGTAGAGCCTATCACACCCGATCATCACGTGGTGTCTCAGCACGAAGAACTTTCGCAACGGTGCATACTCAGGGAGAACACTTATACTTTGATAATTTTGTCGTGGTATTCTCACGGGGGGGTGTGAGACGACAGATGCCACAAGGGCTTTGTGTGAGGGTAAGACTGCTGCTGATAGGCCCGGGAGCGGGTATGCGAGTAGCACGCGCTAGTTTACCCAGGTTCGGGGCTCTCCGGAGAGATAATACCCCTACTCCTGCATGTCTGAGTATATATATCTGGGGTGTACATCGGGCAGTACAAAGTGCTCCTAGAGCTGTATGTGGGGGCAGTGCCGAGTGCATCTGATCTGGTATCTGTGTAAATATATGTGCCCAAGAGTATGTGGCGTGGTGCACTTGGCACTAGTGGCCGTGGGTGGAGCTTGTGGCCGTATGGGTGTGTGTCCATACGTGAGCATGTATGCATGTGTGTGTGAGTCCATGCATGGATGGATGGATGTGTGCCTCCTTTTATAGTGTGGAGCTAGCTTACTCTCTAAGCTATGTGGTGGTATGGGAGCAAGGAATGGTGCATGTCATGCTTGTCCCCTGGGTCACTTCATAAATAGTGCCAGGGGACATGTGACACTATACATGATGGCTGGGGTGACACGTGAATAGTGCTCGGGTACGGCCGTCTCGTCGGTGTCTTGTCGATGTCGGGTCGGGCTGCAGTCGACAGCCGGCTGGTTGGCGCAGTCGGCAGCCGGCAGCCGCCCGGGCGGGGCAGTCGGACGGGGAGCCGGCAGGAGCAGTCGGGTAGTCGGACTGAGGGGCTTTGCTAGCCCCGATGTCTTGAAATATTGTCTTGCCGTCTTTGGGATACCCGTGTCCAATTACTCCGACAGTATCCCCCAAGCCTTCGGGCAACTTGGCAAAGTTGGGCGGAGGTTTTTTCGCGAGTGTTCATGGAAATGATCATGCAAAAAGACAAAGTTAGTCCACGCAGATATATCAAATGATTGCTTTTAGCATTGCAAGTTTTATGCGGAGGGTGCCGACTCGGTTTCGTCCGAGCCCCCTTCAATCTTTTTTATGTTCCCTCCACTCTTTGGCTTGCTCTCGCTTGCCGGACAGCCGCTCTGCGGTCTGTGGCTGAGAGTGGGCCGCGGAGTGGAGTGTACAATACTCAGATTCTGGGAGCGAATTCGACCGAGTAGATACTCGTAAAGAAAACGGCCGGGTCGCCCGAACCGCTTTTCTTCCCGTACGTTTTTCGCGTGGGTGGCCTCCAGCGTTCACTCTTGCTAGCCGGACAGCCGCTCTGCGGTCTGTGACTAAGAGTGGGCCTTTGGTACCACGCATGCTACTAAGCCGTCTGCGGGAACAAACGTCTCAGGCCAAGCGGCCAGCCCCCGGGCCAACTCTGGCTGGCGCCGGGGCGAACAGTGATGCAACTGTAATGAAATGCGGAGATAACCCCCAAGCATCGCTCGGGGTTATCCGTGCTCTCGCGGTGAAAAAATATGCGAGTGAGGAGCTCACATTAATTTTCGTGTAGCCAAGGCGGAGTTTGCCGAAGAGAGCCGGCGCATCCGCTAGGTGTAGCCTTCGAGCCCCCGGTCGCTCGAAGGAGGGTCCCGGCCGGTCAGGCTCGACCGGCCAGGCGGCGAGGCGTCTTGCAGCGCCCTTTTTCTTCTTCTGCTGGCTGCTGGCAGCCGGACGAAACTCTTCTCTTATCTCCGTGGGGGCGCGCCAGCGCACCCACTGGGTGTAGCCCCCGAGATTCGGGCCGACTGCTGAGCAGTCGGGCCGGATCTTCCGGCAACGACTTTGTCTTCTTTCCTCGCGGGGGCGCGTCAGCGCACCCGCTGGGTGTAGCCCCCGAGATTCGGGCCGACTGCTGAGCAGTCGGGCCGGATCTCCCCGCAACTACTTTGTCTTCTTCTTCGCGGGGGCGCGTCAGCGCACCCGCTGGGTGTAGCCCCCGAGACTCGGGCCGACTGCTGAGCAGTCGGGCCGGATCTCCCGGCAACTGCTTTGTCTTCTTCTTCGCGGGGGCGCGTCAGCGCACCCGCTGGGTGTGCCGTCGGAGCAGGAGGCAGACCCGCCGGCTTGGCACTGCCGGGTCACGACTGACCGTCCGAGTGGCGAAGCAGACGGACGAATCATCCGGATGGGTGTTTCTTTTCTTCTCTTTGTCCCAGCCGACTTCTTTCTCTTCTTCTTTTTTTTCAGGCACTCGGCCGTTTGCTTTGTTCTCCAGCGGGGAACTTTTCTTTCCTTCCAACCGGCCCTTGTTGTTTCTCACGCCGGCAGGGTGAGGTGCAGGCGGAGCAGCCGGCAGGCCGGGGAGCAGGCGGAAGCCGGCCGCCGGCTGGAGTGGCAAACCGGCGGGCGTGGGGGCCAGACCCGATGTGGGAGGCCAGCGGCCGGCAGGGCAGAGGCCGGACCCGGCGCGGGAGAGGCGAGCGCGCGGGGCCGAAACCGGGCGAGCGCGGACGACACGGCCAGGCGGGGGCGACGATGGGGGGCCGGACGCGCAGGAGTCGGCCAGGACGCGCGGGGAGCCGGCCGCGCGGCGAGTAGGAGCCGGCCACCGGGCGGCGCGGACCGCAGGCGCGGAACGGGGCGAAGCCGGCCGCCGGCGCTGGCGACCCGAAGCCGGCCCGGGCCGGGCGTGTGGAGGAGCCGGCGCAGGCACGCAGAGGCGCGGAGCCGGCCACAGGGCGGGGCCGGGTGGCGGAGCGAAGGCGAGCAGAGGCGCGGGGCTGGACCCGGCCAGGCGGAGGCGACACTGGGGGGCCGGACGCGCAGGAGTCGGCCAGGACGCGCGGGGAGCCGGCCGTGCGGCGAGTAGGAGCCGGCCACCGGGCGGCGCGGAACGGGGCGAAGCCGGCCGCCGGCGCTGGCGACCCGAAGCCGGCCCGGGCCGGGCGTGTGGAGGAGCCGGCGCAGGCACGCAGAGGCGCGGAGCCGGCCACAGGGCGGGGCCGGGTGGCGGAGCGAAGGCGAGCAGAGGCGCGGGGCTGGACCCGGCCAGGCTCGGGTGGCCGGCGGCGGAGTGGGGGCGCCGCCGGAGCGAGGCAGAGGAGCGCGGGGGAGGCCGGGGTGCGGGCGCGAGCCGGCCAGCGCGGGTGGCCTCCGGGCGAAGCTGAAGCGACGAGCGGCACGCCGGACGGTGCCGAGTCGCGCTGAGCCGGCGGCTGTGACGCCGGACGGGTGGGGGCGGGAGTCGGCGCGGGGCGAGCGGGAGCCGGCCACAGCAGCGGCCGAGCGCGCGGAGACGGCGTCACGCGGAGGCCGGCCGGGAATCGGCGAGCGGGCGGCCCGACGCGGAGACGACATGCGGGAGGCGGCGTCGGTTCAGCTGAACCCGTCGCAAGGTGGGGCCGGAGCCGGCTGGGCGGACGGACGGCGACCCGGAGCCGGCCCGAGGTTGGTGCGGGGCAGCAGCGGGGCGAGGCCGGCACGCAGGCATGGAGTAGCCAGAGCCGGCGCTGTGCAGGTAGTCAGACGGAGGTGCAACGCGTGGAGCCGGACGGAGGCCCTGGGCACAGCCGCGTCTGCTCGGCGGCACGCGGACATGGGCGGAGCAGCGGCGAACGCACGGACGTACGGACGCGGGCAGAGCAGCAGCCACTCCGCAGTGCACGGACACGCAGGGCGCCAGCGGAAACGCGCGGACGCGGGCGACGGGGCGTCACGGGCGCACGGCTGGGGCGTCATCCGGCGCGGGGAGGTGCCGACGCACACGCCGGAGCGAGACAAGGCGCGGGTCGCACGGGAGGCCGGGACGGCGGCGACGCAGTCGACGCCGCGGTGGCGGTGATGAAGGCGAGGCCAACGGCGAGGACGCGCCGTCCCGCGCGGCCGCTCCGGGGGTGGGTCGAAGTCGAACCCCCGAGTGCTACCGGAGAGACGGCACGACGCCGCGGCGGTGATGGCGAAGGCGAGGCCGACGGCGAGGACGCGCCGCCCCTCGCGGCCATTCCGAGGGTGCGTCGATATCGAGCCCTCGACCGCTATCGGAGGGACGGCCCGACGCCGCGGCGGTGATGGCGAAGGCGAGGCCGACGGCGAGGACGCGCCGCCCCTCGCGGCCATTCCGAGGGTGCGTCGATATCGAGCCCTCGACCGCTATCGGAGGGACGGCGCGACGCCGCGGTGGTGATGGCGAAGATGGTCCCGCCCGAACTGCGAAACCAGCAGCAGCGTGGTAGCATAGATAGTACCGACCCACGGTGGGCGCCAACTGTCGTGGTATTCTCACGGGGGGTGTGAGGCGACAGATGCCACAAGGGCTTTGTGTGAGGGTAAGACTGCTGCTGATAGGCCCGGGAGCGGGTATGCGAGTAGCACGCGCTAGTTTACCCAGGTTCGGGGCTCTCCGGAGAGATAATACCCCTACTCCTGCATGTCTGAGTATATATATATGGGGTGTACATCGGGCAGTACAAAGTGCTCCTAGAGCTGTATGTGGGAGCAGTGCCGAGTGCATCTGATCTGGTATCTGTGTAAATATATGTGCCCAAGAGTATGTGGCGTGGTGCACTTGGCACTTGTGGCCGTGGGTGGAGCTTGTGGCCGTATGGGTGTGTGTCCATACGTGAGCATGTATGCATGTGTGTGTGAGTCCATGCATGGATGGATGGATGTGTGCCTCCTTTTATAGTGTGGAGCTAGCTTACTCTCTAAGCTATGTGGTGGTATGGGAGCAAGGCATGGTGCATGTCATGCTTGTCCCCTGGGTCACTTCATAAATAGTGCCAGGGGACATGTGACACTATACATGATGGCTGGGGTGACACGTGAATAGTGCTCGGGTACGGCCGTCTCGTCGGTGTCTTGTCGATGTCGGGTCGGGCTGCAGTCGACAGCCGGCTGGTTGGCGCAGTCGGCAGCCGGCAGCCGCCCGGGCGGGGCAGTCGGACGGGGAGCCGGCAGGAGCAGCCGGGTAGTCGGACTGAGGGGCTTTGCTAGCCCCGATGTCTTGAAATATTGTCTTGCCGTCTTCGGGATACCCGTGTCCAATTACTCCGACAAATTTAGTGAGGGATCATCTTATAATGCTACCGTCAATCAAAGCAAGATAAGATGCATAAAAGATAAACATCACATGCAATCAATATAAGTGATATGATATGGCCATCATTAGCTTGTGCTTGTGATCTCCATCTCCGAAGCACCGTCATGATCACCATCGTCACCGGCGCGACACCTTGATCTCCATCGTAGCATCGTTGTCGTCTCCCCAATCTTATGCTTCTACGACTATCGCTGCCGCTTAGTGATAAAGTAAAGCATTACAGGGCGATTGCATTGCATACAGTAAAGCGACAACCATATGGCTCCTGCCAGTTGCCGATAACTCGGTTAAAAAACATGATCATCTCATACAATAAAATTTAGCATCATGTCTTGACCATATCACATCACAACATGCCCTGCAAAAACAAGTTAGACGTCATCTACTTTGTTGTTGAAAGTTTTACGTGGCTGCTACGGGCTGAGCAAGAACCGTTCTTACCTACGCATCAAAACCACAACAATAGTTTGTCAAGTTGGTGCTATTTTAACCTTCGCAGGGACCGGGCATAGCCACACTCAGTTCAACAAAGTTAGAGAAACTGACACCCGCTAGTCACCTGCGTGCATAGCACGGCGGTAAAACCAGTCTCGCGTAAGCGTACGCGTAATGTCGGTCCGGGCCGCTTCATCCAACAATACCGCCGAACCAAAGTATGACATGCTGGTAAGCGGTATGACTTATATCGCCCACAACTCACTTGTGTTCTACTCGTGCATATAACATCAACGCATAAAACCAGGCTCGGATGCCACTGTTGGGGAACGTAGTAATTTCAAAAAAATTCCTACGCACACGCAAGATCATGGTGATGCATAGCAACGAGAGGGTAGAGTGTTGTCCACGTACCCTTGTAGACCAAAAGCGGAAGCGTTAGCACAACGCGGTTGATGTAGTCGTACGTCTTCACGATCCGACCGATCAAGTACCGAACGCACGGCACCTCCGAGTTCAGCACACGTTCAGCCCGATGACGTCCCTCGAACTCCGATCCAGCCGAGTGTTGAGGGAGAGTTTCGTCAGCACGATGGCGTGGTGACGATAATGATGTTCTACCGACGCAGGGCTTCGCCTAAGCACCGCTACAGTATTATCGAGGTGGACTATGGTGGAGGGGGGCACCGCACACGGCTAAAAGATCAAACGATCAATTGTTGTGTCTCCAAGGGGTGCCCCCCTCCCCATATATAAAGGAGTGGAGGAGGGGGAGGGCCGGCCCTTTCTATGGCGCGCCCTAGGAGGAGTCCTACTCCCACCGGGAGTAGGATTCCCCCCCCCCTTCCAAGTAGTAGGACTAGGAGTCAAGGAAAGGGAAGAGGGAAGAGAAGGAAGGAGGGGGCGCCGCCCCTTCCCCTAGTCCAATTCGGACTAGTCAATGGGGGGCGCGCGGCCTGCCTCTCCCTCTCCCCTAAAGCCCAATAAGGCTCATATACTTCTTCCCCCGTATTCCCGTAACTCCCCGGTACTCCGAAAAATATCCAAACCACTCGGAACCTTTCCGATGTCCGAATATAGTCGTCCAATATATCGATCTTTATGTCTCAACCATTTCGAGACTCCTCGCCATGTCCCCGATCTCATCCGGGACTCCGAACTACCTTCGGTACATCAAAACACATAAACTCATAATATAACTGTCATCGAAACTTTAAGCGTGCGGACCCTACGGGTTCGAGAACTATATAGACATGACCGAGACACGTCTCCGGTCAATAACCAATAGCGGAACCTGGATGCTCATACTGGCTCCCACATATTCTACGAAGATCTTTATCGGTCAGACCGCATAACAACATACGTTGTTTCCTTTGTCATCGGTATGTTACTTGCCCGAGATTCGATCGTCGGTATCTCAATACCTAGTTCAATCTCGTTACCGGCAAGTCTCTTTACTCGTTCCGTAATACATCATCCCGCAACAAACTCATTAGTTGCCATGCTTGCAAGGCTTAAGTGATGTGCATTACCGAGAGGGCCCAGAGATACCTCTCCGACAATCGGAGTGACAAATCCTAATCTCGAAATATGCCAACCCAACAAGTACCTTCGGAGACACCTGTAGAGCACCTTTATAATCACCCATTTACGTTGTGACGTTTGGTAGCACACAAAGTGTTCCTCCGATAAACGGGAGTTGCATAATCTCATAGTCATAGGAACATGTATAAGTCATGAAGAAAGCAATAGCAACATACTAAATGATCGAGTGCTAAGCTAACGGAATGGGTCAAGTCAATCACATCATTCTCCTAATGATGTGATCCCGTTAATCAAATAACAACTCTTTGTCCATGGTTAGGAAACATAACCATCTTTGATTAACGAGCTAGTCAAGTAGAGGCATACTAGTGACACTCTGTTTGTCTATGTATTCACACATGTTATCATGTTACCGGTTAATACAATTCTAGCATGAATAATAAACATTTATCATGATATAAGGAAATAAATAATAACTTTATTATTGCCTCTAGGGCATATTTCCTTCACGAACATGGTTGCAGCTAGACTTTCTTTTGTCGGGGGGGCGGCGGAAGAGGGGCGGGCTAGTTGTATGTCCGACTCTAGGCATGCAACTACAAATGTCGCACCCGACCGCAACTGCATGTCTTCTACCCCGACCGCAACTGGACTTTTTTGTTCTGTCGGAGGGGTGCCGATAGAGGGGGCAGGCCAGTTGCAAGCCCGACAACAGCCCCGCAACTACAAGTGCCACACCCGACCGCAACTGCATGTCCCCGAACATGGTTGCAACTACACTTTCTTTTGTCGGAGGGGGCGGCGGAAGAGAGGGCGGGACAGTTGCATGTCCGATTCTAGGCATGCAACTGCAAGTATCGCAGCCAATCGCAACTGCATGTCTTCTAACCCGACCGCAACTGAACTTTTTTGTTCTGTCGGAGGGGGCGCCGGTAGAGGGGGCGAGCCAGTTGCAAGCCTGACAATAGCCCCACAACTGCAAGTGCTGCACCCGACCGCAACTGCATGTCCCTCAACATGCTTGCAACTTGGCTTTTGTTTTGTCGGAGGGGCGGTGGGAGAGGGGGCGGGCCAGTTTGCATGTCCGACACTGGCATGCAACTGCAAATGTCATCCTCGACCACAACTACATGTCTTCCTACCCGACCGCATCTAGACTCTTTTTTTCTGTCGAAGGGGGCGCCGGTAGAGGGGGTGGGCCAGTTGCAAGCCCGACAATAACCCCGCAACTACAAGTGTCGCACCCGACTGCAATTGCATGTCCCCCAACATGCTTGCAACTGGACTATTATCTTGTCGGAGGGGGCGGAGGGAGAGGGGGCAGGCCAGTTTGCATGTCCGACACTAGTCATGCAACTGCAAGTGTCACCCCCGATCGCAACTGCATGTCTTCTAACCTGACCGCAACTGTACTTTTTTGTTTAGTCGGAGGGGGCGCCGGTAGAGGGGGCGGGGGCGGGCCAGTTGCAAGTCCAACAACAGCCCCGCAACTGCAAGTGCCACACCCCGACCGCAACTGCATGTCCCCAACATGCTTGCAACTGGACTTTTGTTTGTCAGAGGGGGTGCTGGGAGAGGGCGGGCTAGTGTGCATGTGCGACACTAGGCATGCAACTGCAAGTGTCATCCCCGACCGCAACTGCATGTCTTCTAACCCGGCCGCAACTGGACTATTTTGTTCTGTTGGAGGGGCGCCAGTAGAGGGGGCGGGCACGCAGTGTGGGACTGATTTTTATTAAAGAACTAAAACTGTGTCATGGTTTTTGAATTAGAGTTTCTATCATGTACCCCTTACTCATTTTTTTCATTGTCATTTTTTTTCTATCACTTTGACTGTTCCCTAGAGAGAAAAAAAACCAGCATTTACGCCTTTCGCATTTTATTTTATTTTAGCAAAATCACTTCTAGCATTCTATCACTTCTAGTTATTTTTGGGATTTCTTAGCTTTTGTGTGTCGACTGGTGTGTAATACTAATACGGTAGTAGACCATTTCTCTTTCTTTCTTGGTCATGTGGGAGCGCATTTTCCTTTTCCAACCTCGGATATCTGTCTGGCCATTCGTTTCTTCTGTTATCTTTAAATATTTTTTTGAGATAATTCTTTTAGACAAATCTGTTGTCTTTAAATGTTTCTGCAAAAACACACACACGAGCCAGCCCACAGAAAACAACAAACAAAAGGCAACCGAGCCCACAAACAAGCCCAGCAAGTGAACAACACAAAACCAGCGATCAAACAGGCCGACCACATGTGCTGACGTTATTCGACTGAGACTTAGCGAAGTCTCAGTCGACTGAGATGTAGACGGACCTAATTTATTACATGGGTGTGGCTAAGTCTCAGTCAGGTGATATAACATGCAAGAGAGAAAAGAAAAAAAAAGAAAAAAAAGAAAAATTGCACGATTCTCAATGTAAGATTCCGCGGATATAGCATCGACTGAGACTTAGCAAGACTATTATTACATTCAATCAAAATCCACAGCTCCTTTTTAGATGGTTATCTTTATTAGATTTCACCTGATTCCTTTTCTGGCCGGTTTCCCTTCTAGCCTTTGCGGCCCTGATTGATCCAAGCGGCGAAGGCATCCAGGGTCCTCCAGTCAGAGCGGTAGTGCTTCTGCGTGAACTCGAGGAATTCACGCCAAGTGAAGTCCGGGTACGCGCGCGGGCGGCCGTCAATGGCGAGCAACTCGGCCGGCGGCGCGACGAGGCGGTCCAGCTGCGGGCTGAGGAAGAAGGTGAGCGACCTGCGGGTGAGGCTGCTGTTGACGACGGCGCGGTGGAGGCAGCTGATGTGGCGCCCGTTGGTGAGCGCGGAGAAGGTGTCGCCGATGTTGACGACGAAGGCGTCGCTCCGGGGCCGCACGGCGTGCCACGCGCCGCCGGTGAACACCTCCAGCCCGCCGACGTCGTCCTGGTGGAGCAGCGTCAGCGACGTCGGGTCGTGGTGCGGGCCCGTGCCCAGCGTCAGGTGAGGCTGCTGGCACGGCGGGTAGCGGTTCAGCCGCATCTGGGAGGCGTCGCCGGCGAAGAAGCCGCGCAGCGCGCCGCGGCCGAGGCCCAGGCACGCCGCCAGGACGTCCGTGACGTCCAGCGCCAGGCGCGTCATCTCGTCGCAGTACTCCTGCCACACCTCTCTGCATGCATGGCATATCCAAGCATAAATTGATAAATATGCACTCGTTCGGCATGCAAAAGAAAAATAACACTGTAATTTGACTTCATGCCAAATATGCTTCGTAAAAAATGTACTCCCTCCGTTTCTAAATATAAAATATAGTAAATCTTTGTAGGAATTCCATTACGGACCACATACGGATGTATATAGATACATTTTAGAGTGTAGATTCACTCATTTTGTTCTGTATGTAGTCCATAGTGATTTTTTTATAAAGACTTATATTTAGAAAGGAGGGAGTAGACCTTTGCTGAACTTTTTCTAGGGCTATCTTCTGCTAGCTCAGAATCTCAGATGCGGCTCTACACTGCTTCTACTTCAAGATTCCTTGTCGTTATGGGTACTTGTAAGACAAGCTTGGCCTTTCCTAATGAAAAATCAGGGGACGATCGTCCTCTTGTATATATCACTAAAAAAGTAATAACGTACTTATATGCATGGATTGTTTTGAAAGCAATAGCGGCTACGGATAGTATGCCAATTACGCATGGATTTAGCTAGAAAGAGAGTGACGTAAGTGGGTACGTACCCCATGTCACGGTACTCCTCGTCGAGGACGCCGACGAAGTAGTCGACGACCTTGCGGGCGCCCTCCGGCGCGGCGGAGCAGTTGAAGGACATGGTCTCCTTCCAGGGGAGCTTGCTGCCGAACCGCCCCACGAAGCTGCCGGCGTACCCGTGGTTCTCGCCGAGGCGGCGCTGCGCGCGCTGCTTCTCGGCGAGGGGCAGCACGTAGAAGGCGTCGCAGCACCGGTACGCCTTGGCGAGCAGCGCCGGGTCCACGCCGTGGTTCACGACCTGGAAGAACCCGTGCTTCTCGCACGCGGCGGCGAGGTCACGGAGGCCGGCAGCGCCGTCGCCAGCGAGGAACCCGGCGAGGTCAACGACCGGGACGGCGATCTCCTCCACGCCGTCGACGGACGGGGCCTCGTCGGCTGGCCAGACGAACTGCGGCGGGATGTCGTCCTTCCGGCTCAGGACCGCCGCGTCGAACACGAGAGTGGCCATTTGCGCGCGCTGGATCTGGTGGGCCGGCCGACGGCGATCGTGGTGGATTGGCGCGGCGGCGGTTTTGCACGCTACGAGAGTTGCAAGCTTGGCTTGGTTGGTGTGCTTTGCGGGTGGATGCCTCGCGTGTATATATACTGAGAATGTGAGACGGCGGAGAAGGATCGAGATGCTGTGATCGGCGTTACGTGCCTCGAGTGCCGTGATCACGCACGTGTCCCAGGAGGGCTAGCCATTTTTGGGAAAGGTTAATGAGCAATTAATATCGTCTCTATCCAATATCCATGGAAATCTATATGCACATGTCACAAAAAAAAAGATAGCAGATATTTTTCTTTTGACATGCAAGGATAATGCGCATTCTTTACACAAAATTAACGTGTTGCTATACTAAAAAAAACTACTACATTTTGTAGTATGTGTAGAAAGATGCATAGAAAACCTTAGACGCCTCCCCCAACAATGAAACCCCCGTGGGCCGCCCCAGGCATGTGTACAGCCGATGCAACAACTTCACAGGGCCGCAGCCCACATATTCAGCCTATGGCCCAACAAAAACATATATGTCTTTTCAGCCCACATAATAACAAGCATTCGACAGTGAAGTGCAGATTATTCAAGGCATTTTACTTTGCTAAATCCTATCTGCCGCAACTGATTGTCGGGGGCCGCTATGTACAACCTCCGTTTCATATTAAGTGACACTGATTTAGTACAACTCCGTTTCGATTATCTCTTTAAGCGAGTAGCATGCTCGCATCGCTCGCATCGATAGCTTCGGTTCGCTAGGCCAGAAGAACTGATCGCTCGCAGGATCCGATAAATGGGGCAGGCCCAAGGCGCAGAAAGCAGCGCTCGGTCGCTCCGCATAGAAGCAAGCATGAAATACCAAGCAACTATGGTGTGTCATTGCCAAGAAGTACTAGAACCAAAAGGTGGATTTCACCGCCTCAGGGGTTTGCAATAATTAATATTGATGCTATTGTTTGCAAAGATGAGGATGGCAATTACCTTGGTGCATCAACGATAGTGCTGAGAAGCTTGATCGAGCTGGAAACCCTAGAACATATGGCACATACCAGCAGATTTATACTTCCAAGAAGTGCAGGCAATTACTAATTGTGTTTTGACCGAGGATTACAAACGTGCTAGTTCGGTGACTATTGAAGACATAAGAGTGAACAAGGAGGGTTTCGGCGGGCTATGCATAGTGCATGAGAAGAGGGAGACAGTGAAGCACAAGATCTTACAAAGGCTGCTAAATTCTTTAGAGCATGACCGCTATGTTTGGCTACTTGTCACACCCGATATTATTTGTATTCGAAACATTACCTAAGTTGAACAAAACTTTTTTACACAAGTGGTTTACCTCAAAAAAAACATACATGTGCTACTTTAAGAACGGATTTCCTGCTTTTTTACTTTCTATATATTCCAACAATTTCGAAATGTCAAATAAAAAATTCACGCATTATAAAAATGTTCCTGTATTCGAACAAAGTTCATGAATTTTAAAATGTTGACATTTTTTTAAAAAAAATCATGTATTAAAAAATGATCCCTAATATAAAAAAGGTTCACAGATTTGAAATATATTCTTGAATTTGAAATATGTGTGAGTATTTGTAAAAGATCATGAATTTGAAAATTGTTCGTGTATTTCAGAACAATGTTTTGAAATTTGAAAATTGTTCACATTTTAGAAGTGTTCACATTTTTTCATTAATTTGAAAAGATGTGCATGTATTTGCAAAATGCTCATGAATTTAAATAATGTTCATGGATTTGGAAAATGTTTTCATATTTGAAAAAGTTAAAGATTTTTGAATCCTGAATATTATTTGAAAATTGAATGTTCTGAATTTTGCGAATATTTGGAATAAAAATCAAAAATAAAAAATAATATGAAAACTAAAAAATAGCAAATGAAAAACAAAAAGAAAAAAGTAAAAAGAAACGAAGAAGAAAAAAGAAAAATAAGCCTTCTGGAACCTTTCTAAAACTGGATGGAAGGTTCCAGAAGTTTCACAAAATCTCCACTAAATGGGCGGGCCTGCTCCACATGTGCTGTAGGCGAGTGCACGAGCGATACATATCACTGGCACGGGTTGTCGACCGGACGCACACTACGAGCGAGGTGAGGTGAGCGCTCTGGGGTTGGCCGGTCCATTTTAGCTACGTGCACGTTCTCAACCTGTCTCGGGAACCATCTAGAAGGTTCCCGGACTGCTTTTTCTTTAACAGTTGTTTTCCCGTTTTACATTTTCGTTTTTTCTACTTATTTTTATTTTCCTTTAATATTTTTTAATTTCCACAAATTTTTAGAAAATCATGATTTCATAAAAGAAGTTCACACAAAAAATTAAAACGCAAATTTGTCAAATATTCATGCTTTCAAATTTGTATGGAGTTTCAAAACCTGTTCGCATTTTAAAAAAATGTTTCTTTGCATCTCGCTTCTTTTTAGGGATGTTTATGTCGCACTACAAAAAACTAATTGCTTCGGCCAATGGGCTAGCCCAGTCGCGTGGAACCCTTTGCTTCTTTTTAGGGATGTTTATGTCGCACTACAAAACACTAATTGCTTCGGCCGATGGGCTAGCCCAGTCTCGTGGAACCCTTTGCGTCATGCTCTTAAATCCGTCATATACGAGGTCCCTTTTATTTATCATGCGGGGTGCAGCCTAAAACGATGAGTGACCATGCATGCCTCATCTTCCTTTGTCTCCTCTTTTGCCGATCACCTTTGTGCAACAACAACAACAACAACAACAACAACAACAACAACAAACACTACTTGTCGACGACGGCATGTGCAACTCAATGTGATTTTCTGCCATTCAACGCAGATTATTGTGAGCAAGAGCTTGAATTGTTGATTGCCAGCAAATCCCTCTTTAGTTTGCAATAGTAAGGACAAATCCCCTTTTATGTAGTCCTTTAGTTCATCCATGGAGTACTAATTTCCCACTAAAACACAAAAAGCCTTGTTTACCTAGGGCCAAACTAACTGCGTGTATGATTATATGTCATGTGCAAAACAAAGGCATACAATTGTATCTTGCATCGAGACCCCTCAGATGTCAGGACCGAGCCCCCCTCCCTCCTCTACCGACCTTTCTGTTGTTGAGTCGTCGATTCCCCTGCCCTCCTCTACCACGACGGAAGAAGGTGGGGGGGCACAGTGAATTCTATCGTCTAGGTTTATTTGGTCTAGATCGAATGTCTATGTTTTGTGTCCGTTATGGTGCCACTTTAGTGATGGTGACGGTGGTTGTGCTAGGACCAATGTTTTTGTTATGGCTCCAACCACATCTCGACATTGATCTGAGCAGCGTTGAGGGGCTAGTGAGATTTCTGGTTTTGCGAATCCCCATACTAGGTTTTTGGTTGTCAATGATGTGCATAAGAGCGGCTTCAATGGCAAGATGGCTACGCCGTGGCGGACTCATGCCCTCATAGTGGTGCGATGTCTTCAGCTTCACAACTACTACCGTGTATAGGGGTCTTGGTTGGTGACATCTATCCTTCGTCTTGAACTTCTTGGCGTGAAAGCGTTGAACTATTTTATTTTTGGCAGGCATATAGTTCCCTTTAAGGAAACCACGGGCGACACGTCCAAGGGATTTGGCCGCCCTGGCCCCCTCCCACCACACGAGAAAATATGACCCAAGATGTAGTATGCACGACATGGGAACACGTGAACACACTTCCCCTTTACAACTTCCCCATCAGTATTCGCAATGAGGTCGTGGGCGAATTACCTAAGTTTCTTGTGACTATCGTTGCCTTGCGGTTTTCAAATAGTTGTAACTTTCTAAGGGTTGTCGATTCAAACTTCAAAATAAAAAAAGTCAAGCAAGCCAAAACAAAGTGCCAAGAATCGTAGACATAATAAAGAAGTTGTTATCTACGACCCTTTTGTTCCTTTTCTTGCCACAAATTCAGATACATGGTTGCCAAACAAGTTATATCCGAAATAGGTTTGAGCCCAAAGTCAATTAGAAATCTACCTTAAGACATGTTTTTTGAATGTCTGCAAAAGCATATGTATTACCCATTAAGGAATGATACAAATACGGAAAGGATACCGCCATGAACAATGGTGTAACGAAAAAGGATAAGGAACTAAAGTTCCATCACTTCATTGCGAAAACCAAAACCTTTAACTTTGTCGCTCCCCCCCCCCCCCCCCCCCCCGCGGGGCCCTTGACACTAACACTCATGTGACGACGACCGCAACATTGGATCCTTTGATCCGCACAAAGACAAGGCCATAGTCTCGAGACATTGAAAATAATAGTCCATTGTGAGGTGCGGGTCCGCGAATACAATTGAAGAAATATCGACGTCAGCACGAGCTTCTTGTGATACAAATCCAGCATTAACGCACCACACGGACATGAAGGAGGAGGACCATACACCACCAACAGTTCACGAACAACTTTATTCTTAGGCGCGTCGCCACATAGTTGATGACGCCAAAAAACACACCACTTGAGCGAGAGCTTGCCACCAGTGCAGAAACCACCGGGTCAAGGGAGTGAAAATAAGGGGTGACGCAAGTTGTACACATGTGTTCAGTTTCGTGACGAATGGGTGCCCGTGGTAATGCCAGTAAAAAGACAAAAAAAATCATATGTGTAGAAAAAAACCGAATGTAACGTATGTCGGACTGTAATTCCTACGCCACGGATACCAAGGGCTCCCATTCCCCCACGAAAATGAACACGGGTGTACAACGGGCACTCATGTTTCATATCCCAAAATTTCAGATTTTTTCAAAATTTCCTGATATTTTTTAATGCTATTTTTATACAGGGGGTGTGTGGCACCCTAGAGCTGCAATGCATTTTCCGAGTTAGAGCACGTATAATAAGCCTATTTAGATTCGACCCATCACCTGCCTGCCAGACCAAGATCCAAGGTAGGTGTAGATTCGATCTAAGAGGGTGGGAGGAGAGGAGAGGAGAGAGGCGGCTGGTTTTGACCCGCCCCGGGACGTCGCCAGCAATTCCGCGAGGCGAACCGCGGCAGCCGACCAAACACGGAGGCGATCGATTCGGGGAGGGGCGAACCCCGAGCCATCGCCACCAGCACGGCTGCGTCCTCCGAGACATGAATGCGGGGGGCCGCGAATTTCAACCCGCATCGACCCGCCCATCCACCCCAATGGCGACCGACCCACTATTTTAAGAAGGAGCGAAAATGTCATCGACTTCAACTTGCATCTGTAGCTGTAAACTGACTCTCATATGTACAGTTGAGCTTGACGGGTGCCGTTGCAGCTACTCCGTCCACCACAATCCATCTACTTTTCGCCTACATTTTTCATGAAACCATGATTCGCCGGGGCCAAGGGGGAGAAGAAGAAGCTTCGCTTCTTCGCAAGCTTCGCCGCCTTTCTCTTCTCAAGTAGGGGTCCGGTTTGCGCGACAAAGTCCGGTTCCGGGTTCAGGCATGCCCCTAAACCTGCAGAGAGAGTGCATGAGCGCTCCGCTGAAAATAGATTGCAAGCAATGGATAATGCAACTCAACAAACAGAGAAAATGGCAGTAGAACAGTTTAGTATGGCTCCGGGTTCGGGTGGGGAAGCGGGGAATACCTGTCTTCGCCTCCGGTGTTGAAAAGCATAGCAGAAGCGCGCTATGACATAACACGGAAGAAAGAATCCCACGAACTGAAGAATTGCCTGAAATGAGGGAAAATATTCAGTTAGTTTAGTGTGAAACCATAATGCCGAGATCGCATAGAGGTGAACATTGAGATGGCAAAGTAGGTCATATGGACTCACGCTGAACAGAACCGTCGCATCTTGTAGCATGCTAGCATCTCGCACGATCACGGTTACATGGCGCACGAGCAGAAGGAACATCAACTGCAACAAAAATCAACATCATTATCCACCCTTCAGAACTGTAATAAAAGATAGGCTTACTGAGAAAAAGGGTTCTGTAGCATACAATTAGAGCAATAGACCGGCAGCATGTGGCGCCACTCGAATTTGAGGTCATGCAGTCATCGAATTCAGCGTTCAGCAGCTGCTGCTCCGCGATGGCGATCGCCAGGAAATGGGAATCATGGGGATCAATCCGTCCAACCCAGCTTTGCCTGGTTACAAACAAACAGCCATTACTTCAGAACATGCACGGCAGCATTCTTCAGTTGACAGAACATAAATGATTTCCACAATTTCACCAAACTATGAAACATGTCTTCTGTAAGTACCTAAGATCCATGCCCATTTCATCTGAACAGCACTTGGTTGGAGGGAGAACATAGTTCGGAGAGTAAACCTGTAGCAGAAAACAAACATAAGCCGACTCTGAAAGACTCTGCTGACAAATACTACAGAACATGGTGAAAAACCAGCAACATTTTATTTTTCCTCTGCCATGCAGTTGGCCTGAATTGGACTGCTCATAATTGATAAACTGAACTACAGCTCTAACTACATCAGGCCCCAAGGTTCTTTAACAACAAATAAAAACAATTAATTAACATGCCATCACCTAGAATTTAGAAATGCAATGCAATATTGGTATAGTACATTGCTCTACAGGGGTAGTCCTTCTGGTAACTGAAAAACCAGAAATACCCACCTGGTTGCAGATTTCACATGTGATGTTCCCCTTCTTGTCGCACCACCTCTGTATGCACTTCCTGTGCGCGAACTGCATCCAACCAACGCCGGTTGACCAGCACCACACGGTTAGCATTTTTGTTTGTTCATATCATAAGATAATCTCAGGTCACATGTCACTTTGTTCAGGAGATAATCAATCCCAGGTCACATGTGAAACGGGTGGAAGGAAAAACAGCCTATTATCTGACAACTGGAAGGATGAGGCAATGATTTGGATGGATAAACATGGACCGGTCACTGCTAATTCGACTGTTTGCTCATGTCTGCAGAAAAGAACAATCGGAGACCGCACTGTTTTGGTTTGGACTCTGTAATAACAGAGTATGTTTCGTTGCGCGTTAAGAACAATCATTTGGCAATCTGAACAGAGCTTTCGCTGCTCATAATCATCACACTAAGCTCCAGTCTAGAGAAAGATTCCAACAACAGAAAATACTACCCCAAAAAGATGAAGCAAAAATAGCAGAATAGCATTACCAAGCATCATGTCAAATTTCAGCCAAAATGAAAAGAGGGATGCACCTAACATCGACATAGCCAAAAGAAAGGAAACAGAGGACTGCAAGTGCAAATTTCAGACCACTGCTGCCTGAAGAAAAACACTTATCAGAGAACGGATGGAACCAAGAATCTGAGATAAAAACATCTAGAAATCTGCCCATCACTTTGAAGAACATAACGAGTAAACATCAGATTTCCACTTGGCCTCCACAGGCCGCTAGACTTGCACACCGCAGCTCCAAAACAAGCAAGAACAGAAGCGTCCTCCCAGAGAGATTGGGGAAGAAAGAGACGGGGAGGGAGAAAGAAAGAGAGGGGGTCACCTTGAGCGTGCCAGTGCAGGCGCAGGGGGAGTCCATGGCGGCCTCCTCCCCCTCCTCCTGGCATATCCGGCACTCTATCGCCCCCTTGCCGTCCACCCCGACCACCACCTCCACCTGCCCTTCGCCGCCGGCGACCTTCTCCACGCGCGCCATCCCTCTCTCCCCCTCTCCCTCTCACACGCTGAGCAGCTCGCGTCCCTGAAGCTGGAGCAGAGCAGAGCAGGTGAGGAATGAGCCAAAAGGCGGGGCCTTTTTCTAAGCTCCGTCCCAGGACAACAACTCCAAGGAACAAGAGAGAAAGAGAGAGGGTGGACGGGAGAAGAATACCAGGCTAGGAGTATACTACTCCCACTTCTCTCCCTCCTCGGCTGCTAGCGTAGGAGTATTCTAGCTAGCGCTCATATTTTTGTGGGGATTTTACTCCTCCTCCTCCTACAGCCTGCTTAGGTTGCGGTTTGTTGGCTTGTGGCGTCGAATGATGAGCCAGTGATTGGGTTCGTGGTCGTGGGGTTAGTGGACACCGGGTAACTCCCACTGGGCTAGTGGGAGATGAGGCGATATTGACGCTCGTGCGAGCGTCTTTCCGTTACCCTGACTGCTATGTTGCCCCCTCTTTCACCCACATTTTGCCACTCAACGTGTTATTGTGGAGTTTATGCGTCTAGGACATATCAGCTATGAAAATGGCATCATTGATTTATTTCTCGCGTTTGCTATATTCATTAGTTGTCTGAATTTTTAAGTCAGGTCATGTCGATTTATCTGAGGAGAGAGGCAATGCACGGGACCGAAGATGGTGGCGAGCTCGAGGGTTGATAGTGCGAGTCGGAGAGCCTTTTTGTATTTAATTCCATGTCGGATTAGGCGTAGCCCTCGCCGGAGACAGGGACGGCGTAACGAGCAACAGTGGGGCATGTCGTCGCAACCGGAGGAGAGGAAGGGAGGCGAACGGCTGGAGGATGACATGATCGACTAGGGGGAGAGAAGGCACTCGCTCCGGTTTGAGGAAGAATAACGGTTGGAGGAAGAAGAAGATGATCCAACCATTCGATTTTTATCTAATGGCTTGGAGCGGTTCCTTGGAAATCGACTGACTCGAATCGTTTTTTGAGGTAACCGTCATATAGGCGGTCCTTTTATTTATTTTTTCTGTGGAGTGTTGTAGGAAGAGGTAGATTTTAAATTCTTAACCATTGTAACTAGGCTAGAAGAAGTAGGTTCTATATCGGGCAATCGATTCCATGGAACAGAGAGGCGGCATATGAGGCCTAAGACGGAGGCGGGCTTGACGAACAATGCGGGTGGGGGAGCCTTCCGTGTTTAAATCCTGGACGACTTATATGAAGCCATAGTCGGAGGCGGGGACGCCATAAGAAGAATCAATGAGGCATGTCGTCGCAACCGGAGGAGAGGAAGGAAGGTGGTCCTGAGGCGAGCGACTGGAGGATGACATGATCGCGTGGGAGAGAGAAGGCGTGCGCTATAGTACGAGGACGACATGACGGGTAATCTTTCTTTTCTTCACCCTATGTAACTACCTGAATGTTGTCATCTCTCCCTGGCTAATATAAGTTCAGGCTGGCGTAAGCCCTCCGTAGTTTCCCGTCAAAAAAATAGTACGAGGAAGAATAGAGGTTGGAGGAAGAAGAAGATAATCCAACCATTTGATTTTTATCTAACGGCTCAAAGCGGTCCCTTGCAAATGGACTAACTCGAATTGGTTTTTGAGGTAATTGTCAAATAGGCGGTTCCTTTATTTCTTTTCTTGTGGAGTGTTGTAGGAAGAGGTAGGTTTTAAATCCTTAACCATGGTGACTAGGATGGAAGAAGTAGGTTATAAACTGGGTCAGTCGATGTTGTGGAACAAAGAGGCCAGGTGCGAGGCTAAAGACAGAGGTGGGTGGTGAGGGGGAATTTTTGTATTCAAATTCCCGGTCGGATTAGACGGAGCCCTTGCTAGAGGCAGGGACGACGTAAAAAGAAACAGGGAGGCGTGTCGTCGCAATCACAGGAGAGGAAGGGAGGCGACCCCAAGGCGAACGACTAGAGGAGGAGAGGTTTGGAGAGAGAACAGCGTGCACTGTGTTTGAGGAAGAATAACGGTTGGAGGAAGAAGATGATAATCCAACCATTCATTTTTTATCTAACGACTCAAAGTGGACTCTTGCAAATCGACTGGCTCGAATCTTTTTTGAGGTAACTATCAATTTGACAGTCCCTTTATTTGTTTTCCTTGTGGAGTGTTGTAGGAAGAGATAGGTTTTAAATCCTTAACGATGGTACCTAGGCTAGAAGAAGTGGGTTGTAAATTGGGTCAGTTGATTCTATGGAACAGAGAGGCAGCACACAAGGCCGAAGATGGAGGCGAGCTCGAAGGTTGACAATGTGGGTGGGGGAGTCCCTTTATGTTTAATTCCCGATCATATTATATGGATCCCTTGCCGAAGAAGGGACGGGGCAGCATAACGAGCAAAAGTGAGTCGTATCATCGCATCCAGAGGAGAGGAAGGGAGTCGAGCCTGAGGTGAACGGCTGGAGGATGACATGATCGACTGGGAAAGAGAATGTGTGTGTTGTGATTTGGGGAAGAAGAAGATAATCCAATCATTTGATTTTTATCTAACGACTCAAAGCAGTCCCTTGCAAATTGACTGCTCAAATCATTTTTGAGGTAATTGACAATAGGCGCCCCCTTTTTTTATTATTCCTCACGGAGTGTTTAAGGAAGAGGTAGGTTTTAAATCCTTAAACATGGTAACTACACTGGAAGAATTAGGTTCTAAATCGGGCCAGACAATTCCGTGGAATAGAGTGGCGGCGCACGAGGCCGAAGAAGGAGGCGGGCTTGGGGGTTGAAAATGCTTGTGGGGGAGCCTTTTTGTATTTATTTCCCGGTCAGATTAGATGGAGCCCTCTCCGTAGGCGAGGACGTCGTAATGAGCAAGAATGAGGTGTGTCGTCGTAGCCAAAGGAGAGGAAGGGAGGCTAGCCAGAGGCAAACCACTGGAAGAGGAGAGGTTTGGGATGGGAGAGAGAATGTGCTCGCTGCGGTTTGAGGAAGAATAATAGTTGGAGAAAGAAGAAGATAATCAAATCATTCAATTGTTATCTAACGGGTCAGAGCGGTCCCTTTGCAAAATCGTCTGACTCAAATCGTTTGAGGCAACAGACATATAGGCGGTCCCTTTATCTTTGTTTCTTTGTGTTGTAGGATGAGGTAGGTTTTAAATCCTTAGGGCTAACTCTAGTAGATCCCTTAAAATGGTTAACTCTTCAAAATATTGTCCTTTTAGGAGTTAACCCCACCTAATCGGATTCCTATCTGGCTAATGTTGGTAATCGTAGCATAATTTTAAATTTTTCCTACGCTCACCAAGATCCATCTATGGAGTATACTAGCAACGAGGGGAAAGGAGTGCATCTACATACCCTTGTAGATCGCGAGCGGAAGCGTTCCAATGAACGTGGATGACGGAGTCGTACTCGCCGTGATTCAAATCACCAATGACCGAGTGCCGAACGGACGGCACCTCCGCGTTCAACACACGTACGGTGCAGCGACGTCTCCTCCTTCTTGATCCAGCAAGGGGGGAGGAGAGGTTGATGGAGATCCAGCAGCACGACGGCGTGGTGGTGGATGTAGCGGGATGTCGGCAGGGCTTCGCCGAGCTTCTGCGAGAGAGAGAGGTGTAGCAGGGGAGGAGGGAGGCGCCCAAGGCTGTTGTACTACTGCCCTCCCTCCCCCCCCCTTTATATAGGCCCCCTGGGAGGGGGGGCGCCGGCCAAGATCCCATCAAGGGAGGGGGCGGCGGCCAAGGGGGAGACTTGCCCCCCAAGGCAAGTGGGGCGCCCCCCCCCACCCTAGGGTTTCCAACCCTAGGCGCAGGGGGAAGGCCCATGGGGGGCGCCCCAGCCCACTAAGGGTTGGTTGCCCTCCCACTTCAGCCCATGGGGCCCTCCGGGATAGGTGGCCCCACCCGGTGGACCCCCGGGACCCTTCCGGTGGTCCCGGTACAATACCGATAACCCCCGAAACTTTCCCGGTGGCCGAAACTTGACTTCCTATATATAATTCTTCACCTCCGGACCATTCCGGAACTCCTCGTGACGTCCGGGATCTCATCTGGGACTCCGAACAACTTTCAGGTTTCCGCATACTCATATCTCTACAACCCTAGCGTCACCGAACCTTAAGTGTGTAGACCCTACGGGTTCGGGAGACATGCAGACATGACCGAGACGCCTCTCCGGTCAATAACCAACAGCGGGATCTGGATACCCATGTTGGCTCCCACATGTTCCACGATGATCTCATCGGATGAACCACGATGTCGAGGATTCAATCAATCCCGTATACAATTCCCTTTGTCAATCGGTATGTTACTTGCCCGAGATTCGATCGTCGGTATCCCAATACCTTGTTCAATCTCGTTACCGGCAAGTCTCTTTACTCGTACCGCAATGCATGATCCCATGACTAACGCCTTAGTCACATTGAGCTCATTATGATGATGCATTACCGAATGGGCCCAGAGATACCTCTCCGTCACACGGAGTGACAAATCCCAGTCTCGATCCGTGCCAACCCAACAGACACTTTCGGAGATACCCGTAGTGCACCTTTATAGTCACCCAGTTACGTTGTGACGTTTGGCACACCCAAAGCACTCCTACGGTATCCCGGAGTTGCACGATCTCATGGTCTAAGGAAAAGATACTTGACATTGGAAAAGCTCTAGCAAATGAAACTACACGATCTTTTATGCTATGCTTAGGATTGGGTCTTGTCCATCACATCATTCTCCTAATGATGTGATCCCGTTATCAATGACATCCAATGTCCATAGTCAGGAAACCATGACTATCTGTTGATCAACGAGCTAGTCAACTAGAGGCTTACTAGGGACACGTTGTGGTCTATGTATTCACACATGTATTACGATTTCCGGATAACACAATTATAGCATGAACAATAGACAATTATCATGAACAAAGAAATATAATAATAACCATTTATTATTGCCTCTAGGGCATATTTCCAACAGTCTCCCACTTGCACTAGAGTCAATAATCTAGTTACATTGTGATGAATCGAACACCCATTGCGTCCTGGTGTTGATCATGTTTTGCCCTAGGGAGAGGTTTAGTCAACGGATCTGCTACATTCAGGTCCGTATGTACTTTACAAATATCTATGTCTCCATTTTGAACACTTTCACGAATGGAGTTGAAGCGACGCTTGATATGCCTGGTCTTCCTGTGAAATCTGGGCTCCTTCGCAAGGGCAATAGCTCCAGTGTTGTCACAGAAGAGAGTCATCGGGCCCGACGCATTGGGAATCACCCCTAGGTCGGTAATGAACTCCTTCATCCAGACTGCTTCCTGTGCCGCCTCCGAGGCTGCCATGTACTCCGCTTCACATGTAGATCCCGCCACGACGCTTTGCTTGCAACTGCACCAGCTTACTGCTCCTCCATTCAAAATATACACGTATCCGGTTTGTGACTTCGAGTCATCCAGATCTGTGTCGAAGCTAGCGTCGACGTAACCCTTTACGACGAGCTCTTCGTCACCTCCATAAACGAGAAACATATCCTTGGTCCTCTTCAGGTACTTCAGGATATTCTTGACCGCTGTCCAGTGTTCCATGCCGGGATTACTTTGGTACCTTCCTACCAAACTTACGGCAAGGTTTACATCAGGTCTGGTACACAGCCTGGCATACATAATAGACCCTATGGCCGAGGCATAGGGGATGACACTCATCTTTTCTATATCTTCTGCCGTGGTCGGGCATTGAGCCGTGCTCAATTGCACACCTTGCAATACAGGCAAGAACCCCTTCTTGGACTGATCCATATTGAACTTCTTCAATATCTTGTCAAGGTATGTACTCTGTGAAAGACCAATGAGGCGTCTCGATCTATCTCTATAGATCTTGTTGCCTAATATATAAGCAGCTTCTCCAAGGTCCTTCATTGAAAAACACTTATTCAAATAGGCCTTTATACTTTCCAAGAATTCTATATCATTTCCCATCAATAATATGTCATCCACATATAATAAGAGAAATGCTACAGAGCTCCCACTCACTTTCTTGTAAACACAGGCTTCTCCATAAGTCTGTGTAAACCCAAACGCTTTGATCATCTCATCAAAGCGAATGTTCCAACTCCGAGATGCTTGCACCAGCCCATAGATTGAGCGTTGGAGCTTGCATACTTTGTTAGCATTCTTAGGATCGACAAAACCTTCCGGCTGCATCATATACAACTCTTCCTTAAGGAAGCCGTTAAGGAATGTCGTTTTGATGCCCATCTGCCATATCTCATAATCATAGTATGCGGCAATTGCTAACATGATTCGGACGGACTTCAGCTTCGCTACGGATGAGAAAGTCTCATCGTAGTCAACCCCTTGAACTTGTCGATAACCCTTAGCAACAAGTCGAGCCTTATAGATGGTCACATTACCATCCGCGTCTGTCTTCTTCTTAAAGATCCATTTGTTTTCTATGGCTCGCCGATCATCGGGCAAGTCAGTCAAAGTCCATACTTCGTTTTCATACATGGATCCTATCTCGGATTTCATGGCTTCTAGCCATTTGTCGGAATCCGGGCCCGCCATCGCTTCTTCATAGTTCGAAGGTTCACCGTTGTCTAACAACATGATTTTCAGGACAGGGTTGCCGTACCACTCTGGTGCGGAACGTGTCCTTGTGGACCTACGAAGTTCAGTAGTAACTTGATCCGAAGCTTTATGATCATCATCATTAACTTCCTCCCCAGTCGGTGTAGGCACCACGGGAACATCTTCCCGCGCTGCGCTACTTTCCGGTTCGGAAGGGGTGACTATCACCTCATCAAGTTCCACTTTCCTCCCACTCAATTCTTTCGAGAGAAACTCCTTCTCCAGAAAGGACCCGTTCTTGGCAATGAAGATCTTGCCTTCGGATCTGAGGTAGAAGGTATACCCAATAGTTTCCTTAGGGTATCCTATGAAGACGCATTTCTCCGACTTGGGTTCGAGCTTTTCAGGTTGAAGTTTCTTGACATAAGCATCGCATCCCCAAACTTTTAGAAACGACAGCTTAGGTTTCTTCCCAAACCATAATTCATACGGTGTCGTCTCAACGGATTTCGACGGAGCCCTATTTAAAGTGAATGCGGCAGTCTCTAAAGCATAGCCCCAAAATGAGAGCGGTAAATCGGTAAGAGACATCATAGATCGCACCATATCTAATAGAGTGCGATTACGACGTTCGGGCACACCGTTTCGCTGAGGTGTTCTAGGCAGCGTGAGTTGTGAAACGATTCCACATTTCCTTAAGTGTGAACCAAACTCGTGACTTAAATATTCTCCACCACGATCTGATCGTAAGAATTTTATTTTCCTGTCATGTTGATTCTCAACCTCACTCTGAAATTCCTTGAACTTTTCAAAGGTTTCAGACTTGTGTTTCATTAGGTAGACATACCCATATCTACTTAAATCATCAGTGAGAGTGAGAACATAACGATATCCTCCGCGAGCCTCAACACTCATTGGACCGCACACATCGGTATGTATGATTTCCAACAAGTTGGTTGCTCGCTCCATTGTTCCGGAAAACGGAGTCTTGGTCATCTTACCCATGAGGCATGGTTCGCACGTGTCAAATGATTCGTAATCAAGAGACTCCAAAAGTCCATCTGCATGGAGCTTCTTCATGCACTTGACACCAATGTGACCAAGGCGGCAGTGCCACAAGTATGTGGGACTATCGTTATCAACTTTACATCTTTTGGTATTCACACTATGAATATGTGTAACATCACGTTCGAGATTCATCAAGAATAAACCATTAACCAGCGGGGCATGACCATAAAACATATCTATCATATAAATAGAACAACCATTATTCTCGGATTTAAATGAGTAGCCATCTCGAATTAAACGAGATCCAGATACAATGTTCATGCTCAAAGATGGCACTAAATAACAATTATTGAGGTTTAAAACTAATCCCGTAGGTAGATGCAGAGGTAGTGTGCCGACGGCGATCACATCGACCTTGGAACCATTCCCGACGCGCATCGTCATCTCGTCCTTCGCCAGTCTCCGTTTATTCCGTAGTTCCTGTTTTGAGTTACAAATATGAGCAACCACACCGGTATCAAATACCCAGGAGCTACTACGAGTACTGGTAAGGTACACATCAATTACATGAATATCACATATACCTTTGGCGTTGCCGGCCTTCTTGTCCGCTAAGTATTTGGGGCAGTTCTGCTTCCAGTGACCACTTCCCTTGCAATAAAAGCACTCAATTTCAGGTTTGGGTCCTTTCTTTGACTTCTTCCCAGTAACTGGCTTACCGGGCGCGGCAACTCCCTTGCCGTCCTTCTTGAAGTTATTCTTACCCTTGCCCTTCTTAAACTTAGTGGTCTTATTCACCATCAACACTTGATGTTCTTTTCTGATCTCCACCTCCGCTGATTTCAGCATTGAATATACCTCGAGAATGGTCTTTTCCATCCCCTGCATATTGAAGTTCATCACAAAGCTCTTGTAGCTTGGTGGAAGCGACTGAAGGATTCTGTCAATGACCGCATCATCCGGGAGATTAACTCCCAGCTGAGACAAGCGGTTGTGCAACCCAGACATTCTGAGTATGTGCTCACTAACAGAACTATTCTCCTCCATTTTACAGCTGAAGAACTTGTCGGAGACTTCATATCTCTCGACCCGGGCATGAGCTTGGAAAACCATTTTCAGCTCCTCGAACATCTCATATGCTCCATGTTTCTCAAAACGCTTTTGGAGACCCGGTTCTAAGCTGTAAAGCATGCCGCACTGAACGAGGGAGTAATCATCAGCACACTGCTGCCAAGCGTTCATAACGTCTTGGTTCTCTGGGATTGGTGCTTCACCTAGCGGTGCTTCTAAGACATAATCTTTCTTGGCTGCTATGAGGATGATCCTCAGGTTCCGGACCCAGTCCGTATAGTTGCTGCCATCATCTTTCAGCTTGGTTTTCTCTAGGAACGCGTTGAAATTGAGGACAACGTGGGCCATTTGATCTACAAGACATAGTGTAAAGATTTTAGACTAAGTTCATGATAATTAAGTTCATCTAATCAAATTACTCAATGAACTCCCACTCAGATAGACATCCCTCTAGTCATCTAAGTGAAACATGATCCGAGTTTAACTAGGCCGTGTCCGATCATCACGTGAGACGGACTAGTCAAGATCGGTGAACATCTCCATGTTGATCGTATCTTCTATACGACTCATGCTCGACCTTTCGGTCCTCCGTGTTCCGAGGCCATGTCTGTACATGCTAGGCTCGTCAAGTCAACCTAAGTGTATTGCGTGTGTTCCGAGGCCATGTCTATACATGCTAGGCTCGTCAACACCCGTTGTATTCGAACGTTAGAATCTATCACACCCGATCATCACGTGGTGCTTCGAAACAACGAACCTTCGCAACGGTGCACAGTTAGGGGGAACACTTTTCTTGAAATTATCATAAGGGATCATCTTACTTACTACCGTCGTTCTAAGCAAATAAGATGCAAAACATGATAAATATCACATGCAATCAAATAGTGACATGATATGGCCAATATCATTATGCTCCTTTGATCTCCATCTTCGGGGCACCATGATCATCTTCGTCACCGGCATGACACCATGATCTCCATCATTGTGTCTTCATGAAGTCGTCACGCCAACGATTACTTCTACTTCTATGTCTAACGCGTTTAGCAACAAATTAAGGTAATTTACATGGCGTTATTCAATGACACGCAGGTCATACAAAATAATAAAGACAACTCCTATGGCTCCTGCCGGTTGTCATACTCATCGACATGCAAGTCGTGATTCCTATTACAAGAATATGATCAATCTCATACATCACATATATCATTCATCACATCTTCTGGCCATATCACATCACATAGCACTTGCTGCAAAAACAAGTTAGACGTCCTCTAATTGTTGTTGCAAGTTTTTTTACGTGGCTTGTATAGGTTTCTAGCAAGAACGTTTCTTACCTACGTAAAACCACAACGTGATTTGCCAATTTCTATTTACCCTTCATAAGGACCCTTTTCATCGAATCCGTTCCGACTAAAGTAGGAGAGACAGACACCCGCTAGCCACCTTATGCAACTAGTGCATGTCAGTCGGTGGAACCTGTCTCACGTAAGCGTACGTGTAAGGTCGGTCCGGGCCGCTTCATCCTACAATACCGCCGAAACAAGATACGACTAGTAGCGGCAAGAAGAATTGGCAACATCAACGCCCACAACTGCTTTGTGTTCTACTCGTGCATAGTAACTACGCATAGGCCTGGCTCATGATGCCACTGTTGGTAATCGTAGCATAATTTTAAAATTTTCCTACGCTCACCAAGATCCATCTATGGAGTATACTAGCAACGAGGGGAAAGGAGTGCATCTACATACCCTTGTAGATCGCGAGCGGAAGCGTTCCAATAAACGTGGATGACGGAGTCGTACTCGCCGTGATTCAAATCACCGATGACCGAGTGCCGAACGGACGGCACCTCCGCGTTCAACACACGTACGGTGCAGTGACGTCTCCTCCTTCTTGATCCAGCAAGGGGGAAGGAGAGGTTGATGGAGATCCAGCAGCACGACGGTGTGGTGGTGGATGTAGCGGGATGTCGGCAGGGCTTCGCCGAGCTTCTGCGAGAGAGAGAGGTGTAGCAGGGGAGGAGGGAGGCGCCCAAGGCTGTTGTACTATTGCCCTCCCTCCCCCCCTTTATATAGGCCCCCTGGGAGGGGGGGCACCGTCCAAGATCCCATCAAGGGAGGGGGCGGCGGCCAAGGGGGGAGACTTGCCCCCCAAGGCAAGTGGGGCGCCCCCCCCACCCTAGGGTTTCCAACCCTAGGCGCAGGGGGAAGGCCCATGGGGGGCGCCCCAGCCCACCAAGGGTTGGTTGCCCTCCCACTTCAGCCCATGGGGCCCTCCGGGATAGGTGGCCCCACCCGGTGGACCCCCGGGACCCTTCCGGTGGTCCCGGTACAATACCGATAACCCCCGAAACTTTCCCGGTGGCCGAAACTTGACTTCCTATATATAATTCTTCACCTCCGGACCATTTCGGAACTCCTCGTGACGTCCGGGATCTCATCCGGGACTCCGAACAACTTTCGGGTTTCCGCATACTCATATCTCTACAACCCTAGCGTCACCGAACCTTAAGTGTGTAGACCCTACGGGTTCGGGAGACATGCAGACATGACCGAGACGCCTCTCCGGTCAATAACCAATAGCGGGATCTGGATACCCATGTTGGCTCCCACATGTTCCACGATGATCTCATCGGATGAACCACGATGTCGAGGATTCAATCAATCCCGTATACAATTCCCTTTGTCAATCGGTATGTTACTTGCCCGAGATTCGATCGTCGGTATCCCAATACCTTGTTCAATCTCGTTACCGGCAAGTCTCTTTACTCGTACCGCAATGCATGATCCCATGACTAACGCCTTAGTCACATTGAGCTCATTATGATGATGCATTACCGAGTGGGCCCAGAGATACCTCTCCGTCACACGGAGTGACAAATCCCAGTCTCGATCCGTGCCAACCCAACAGACACTTTCGGAGATACCCGTAGTGCACCTTTATAGTCACCCAGTTACGTTGTGACGTTTGGCACACCCAAAGCACTCCTACGGTATCCCGGAGTTGCACGATCTCATGGTCTAAGGAAAAGATACTTGACATTGGAAAAGCTCTAGCAAACGAAACTACACGATCTTTTATGCTATGCTTAGGATTGGGTCTTGTCCATCACATCATTCTCCTAATGATGTGATCCCGTTATCAATGACATCCAATGTCCATAGTCAGGAAACCATGACTATCTGTTGATCAACGAGCTAGTCAACTAGAGGCTTACTAGGGACACGTTGTGGTCTATGTATTCACACATGTATTACGATTTCCGGATAACACAATTATAGCATGAACAATAGACAATTATCATGAACAAAGAAATATAATAATAACCATTTATTATTGCCTCTAGGGCATATTTCCAACAGCTAACTCCTCGAAACATTTAGGAGTTAACTTCTAAAACCTTGCCCCCTCTCTCATTTTTAAGCAGGCGGACACATTTCTCAAGAAAAATTCTCCTTCCCAACTACCTCCCGCGGGCCACCTGTTCTCGCCTCCGCTGCCCAACGTCGCCACCGTAGCCACCACCAGTCCCAATTCCAATGGGAATGGAACCGCATGCCCCTCCGCAACCTCGCTGGCAACTCCCGTCGGCGCTACACCATCGGGGTCGAACCACGCGTCACCCCCTGGGACAAGGAAGTCGATCAGGACAGAGGGCATGATGTAGACCACCGCAATATAATTGAACTCCCATGACAAGGCCACGCCGGCCTCGAAGACGATCGTCCACCCTACACTTACTTCGGTCAATGGCAATCGGGCGAGGAATTCGACGACGACCATAACGCCCTCGAAGAGGCAAAAACAAAGAAGGCTTCTAGGCTGACGCCTTCTCCCCGACCAGTGCCTCGCAACCCTTCTCCGACCACCCCATAATTTCCTCCTCCCACATGTTCGGTCTTTGTAGCCGAGGCCGAGGTCCATGGCCACCAAGTGTTCAACGATAATCCCGAGAGGTAAAGAAAATGTTTTTTTCTATGGATATCGATGATAGTTTATGGCGACAATCTTGTGACATGCTTGTTGTTGATGATTGTATTGTGGAGGATCATGATGTTGTGACAAAGAGGAGCTTTGTGCTATGACTGAGAACAAGAAAGCCTTGGCGGCTGAATGCACAGAAAGAAGGAGGTGAGGTGGAATGAGCTCAAGTTCCTTGAGGATGAGAAGTGGATAGCAAAGTTTACGACCCAAGCGAGGAAGGTAGAAGCGGAGGAGCATAGGGTTACACTCGAGGAGGAGAGGCTGGCAAAAGAGAAGAATGTCTAAGAACGTGCTATCATGTCATGGACCCGAGCACCATAGATACGACGAGAAAGTATTGGGAATTCACTCACAGGGAGATCTTGGCCCAATCGGAGGTCCGACATGGTGGCGGCCATGGTGGTGGTGAGCACGAAATTGGTTGAGTTCGTGTACTATGAGTTTGATAGGGCTCGGTCCATGACATGAAGACATTCAATGTTGTGTTTTTTGGGATCAAACTTGATCGATTTGGTGGCTTTTGGATGAAGTATATCCATGTTTTAATCTGGATTGTTCGATTGGATAAACTATATGTGTCTGTATGTTCAATTGTTGCATATGATCAATTTTGCATCATTCAAATGATTGATGAAATATCGTGCAATTGTTTGAATGTAGGTGACAAAGGATAAAAAACTAGTCAAATAATTTTTTTAGGAGTTAAATACAAAACTAGATCAGTAGGGGGAGGAACCCCTGCGACTTTTTAATTAAGAGAGGAAAATATGAGACACACGTCCGAATTGAGATTTGAACCCGCGCCGGCTGAGAGGGGCCACCACTCTCTGGCCGCTGGGCTATGAGCCCATCCATGAGTTAAGCATAGGGGTCCGGTTAGGTCCGACCACACCTAACTCCTCAAAGTTTAAGGAGTTATGGTTTAGGAGAGTATTTGAGGAGTTATAAGATAGGGGATAGGCTAGAGTTGCCCTTAACCATGGTAGATAGGTCTCTTCAATTTTGAGCTATGAACCGAAGCAATCCTAGAGATATGAGCAATATTTCACGGAACAAAACCTGTGGGCGAAGGTGGCGTCACTTGATCGGGAGGAAGGAGGCCCCATCCTACAATTCATGGGGAAGGGGTGAATTAGGAGACAACACGTTTGTTCGCAAGACACTTTGCATTGATGGAATCCGTAAGTGCAACATTTTTGCTATGAACCGTTCACTCAAACCACGGACTTTATGTAGAAATGGTAAAAGAATGATATATTTTAGGAATGCTAGAAAAATTCATAAGCAAAGTATTATTGGTGTCACATGAAAAAATACGAGGGATGAATAATATTGCTCTCATTTTTAGTTCAAAAAGACATGATGCCATATTTAATTTTGGATGAACTTTCACAGCTTCCCAATCAAAAGCATATCCGTGTCTACAGAACTTTTCACGCGTTTTCTGAAACTTGAATGGTGGTGTTGAGGAAGATATCATCTTCTAAAATATTTGGAAAATCTTGAAACAACCCTTGGGTGTGGATAATGTTATTACAAAGTAAAAGCACGGAAAGTTTTCACTGGGCAATATGATAAAAAAATTGCGGGGAATATGATCGATTTTAAGAGCATTGTGAGTTGATTTATCCTTTTTTGGCATGGCATGCTTGTTTTTGGTCTTCAATGATTAATGAAGAGCATGTATCCACGTGTTCCCTTCACACATCTTTTGCAAGGTCCGAAACGTAAAACCCAATTTTCAAATGAGTGACTTTAAACGGTTCTTACATTATTAATTAAAACACATGGTTTAATGATTTGAGATTCAAAAAGAGCCGGACGAGCTAAAAGCAGGTATCCAAAGCTGGATGGAAGCAGGGGACGTGAAAGCAGAAAAGGAACGGAGCCGCCCGTTCGTGGTGGACAAAAAGAGAGACCGAGTAAATGACGGGTGCGTTCACTTACGTGGAGGGCGTGAGAAGATAGATCGATCGATGAGGTGCGCAACCAGAACGCTTTCCGCCCTCACCAGCCATCACCGATGTCAGCCGCCCCGTTCGTTTGCACGGCCTTTCTGTCGCGCTCCGTTCCGCGGTGCGGTGCCCGTGGCCCGTGCCGTAGACGTAGCTTTCCTCGCCGTTTTCCCGGTTGGCCACTTGCGGTTAGGTCCGCGGTGCTCCCGTCACGCCGTTTGGCCCGCTCGTTTACGTGCCGCTACCAATTCGCGTAAACGAGCCTGGCTAGCTAGCTACCCAGAATTGCACGCCTGGCCGAGGCTTGGCTGGAAAGGGCAATCTAGCCGGCTCGTAGTGTTATTACTGTACTGATCTTCCAAAGCCTATACAAAGCAACAAACTAGCTCCCGTCGTATATTGTTGCCGAGATGCCTAAGGTAAGTATATGATGAGAGTGATGCGTGTGCGCTAACGGAAAAACAGACGAGTGTGCCTGTGTATGTGTAGGTGTGCACGCGTCGCTGGACGCACCGGTTTCGAGCCACGTCGGGCGCCTTTTGAGGCTGCGTTCAACGGCTCACGGCGTGTGTTTGCCTACTCGCCATTGCCCGTTTGGGCAAGCACGCCACGGCTCCCATCTTCCCGCCAAACGAGCACGGGGCTCCATGCTAGACTCATCATTATTTTTTCTCAACGGGCAAGCTACGAGCTTCTTCTAGAGCTAGGTTTGTAGAATACTCCCGACTTGAATCCAGAGCCGGAGTATAATCTTTTCTTTAATAAAAATGATTTTTAGGACTCACTTTATTAAAAAAAAGGTATTATAGAATTGCCGAGAAGAAAGACGACGCCGAGGTGGCACATTGGCGTTATCATGATCAGTCCTCCGACTTCGCCACCGACGACCACCGGTGAAGCCCTCGTTGCAATTGAAACGTGATGCCACGCAATGAGCCGCCAAATACCCACACGCCAATGACAGGGCAACTATAGCCGGAGTATCATCTAATCTTGAAACTAAATGACAACCTTTTCTTTTTCAACTACAAAGAATTAATGCCAAGCTTTTTAGAATCTGAAATGTGTGTATTTATGATCCGTGGAAACTTTATACATGATGAATGACTGATGTGTTTTTGCATTTTGTTTTGTAGAGCTTGCGTATTTCACGTCATTTTATTATGTATGGGGGGTGCTTTTTTACTTCTGATGAACTTTACAATTGATAAGTGTCATTTTTAAAAAATTCAAAAAAAAAATCACGTGTTTCTGTGGTGACATTGTCACTTTTGAAGCTCCTTAATTTCGTTTTCAGTAGACATTGTGTGCACGCATGTGTTCGTCTACATTATTATCGGTGTTTTTTTAGAAACACACATAATATTTTCTTTGTGGCATAAAAACACAGACAATATACTCCTGGTACACATTTTCATACAATGTGCATACATGGATTAAAAAAATTCAGAAACGTCCACGTCACCTTCTTCACACACAAGAACGCCGAAAAGGGAATTTATTATGTAAATCAATATTGTTGTGACAAGCATTTCTGGTAAATATGATTCTCTAAAATTGGCTACAACATTTGGCTTCTGACAGCGAAACGATGACCACAGTCCATTCTTTACATCTAGGGCCTATTCGGTTTGGAGGATTTTCATAGGAAACACGTAGAAACAAGGATCCCGGAGGAAAATTTCGTATAGATGCATTCGGTTTGGAGGAAATGTGTACAGGAATTTCGTAAGAATACTATTCATTTCCTGTGTTTTTGGAGGAAATTACACATCCACTCAAATTTCTTAGGATGGCAAGTGCCATCCTATAAAATTCCTATATTAGTCCTAATTCCTACGTTATGAAATCCTCCAAACCGAACGAGCCCCTAGCGGTGCCTTTTCCTACCTCCGGGAGGAAGCATTGATTTTGCAAGTCAAGAACTGGTGCGCGTGCTTTGGTGGTTAAACCACCACACCACACCAGCGCGTTCGATTTCAACGAGAGGTTGCGGTACCTCCGTGGAGCGCGACGGGCCACCCTCTACAACTAGATTACTAGAGCAACATTATTATCATCAATATCAGTGATTAGTCCAGCGTGAATGTCACATTATTATAATTTCCAGATATTTTCTGGTTCACCATCACCAGCCCAGCCGATGCCCGGTCGTATGTTCATTCGTTACTCTGAACCCATCGATGCTGATTGTTTGACAATAAGTTGGGCACCTACTCCGTCTCCCGGCCAATTCCCCTGCCAAATCACCAACCAATTCGTACTACTAATCCGGGATCTTCCCTGTGTCTGAAGAAGTGAGGACATGAGCAAGCATATTTTAGGGGGGGGGGGGGGGGGGGGGGGGGTGAGAATCCAGTCCGTGTTAGAAATTCTACCGCCATTGCCGATGAACGAGAAAAGTTTTCTCTGAATCCACAATGTTCCAAGATTTCATTGCCCTATGATTGCCAACCGGTGGTTGGTGTGGCAGCGAGCGGTGTCTGGAGTAGAATGGAAAGGGAATAACATGTACGTTGGGTTCATCTGGTGAACGTCCATGCGGTCACCTAACAAACATTTTGGATTCCGCTGGGAATTCGGTTCTATTGAAATTGCGAGTGCGATGGGGGAATAAGGTGGCGCCCCAAAATCATTCCAGGTCCTGGGTTTAATCAAGCCCTCACCCAGACGAAATGACCTGGTTTCTGGTATAATGATGCTACCGATATCTATTATCATGCACGGATGCACCTACTAACCTAATCCGTTGAATTTTCTTGCAACTCGGAGCACAAATCTCAGCGTCGCCCAACGGTCGCGTCAAGAAGCCGGGAATGCTGTCATGTCAGGAGGATTCTTCCAGGCCACGGGATCGGAGTTGGAAGAACAATATACTTCGTTATTATACTCTGTATTACTCTTGCATGGATCATGCGTGTGAGTTGGTACTAGGTCACTGGTGATGGATGTGGGGGTTGGCGTGTGGAGCTTGAGGAGTGAAGTGGAGCACCCCCAAATGATTGATCGGGTAGTTCGAAGCCGAAGCCAAGGTGTCAGTGGATCATGCTGCAGACAAACTGGATAGGATTTTTCATCATTGGTGCGCTGGAGCCCGGAGCTGCGGCGCTGTCAGCATGGGCCCAGGCCTCCCCAAATCTAACGTGTCTGCATGTTCGGTGCCACTCCTAGTCAGCAGTGCCACGCACATATCTTCAGTGATGTGTCACCCGCAACCTGCAGATCATCTCAAATGTCTCATCTGAACAATTGTTTGCCTGCTAATGCTATTTCTGAATCTGGAGCACATTCATCAGGGAATAAATACACAGAGGCATTTTCTCTCTGAACTATCAGGAGGAGGAGGCAGGCTCCTCTTCAGAAGGCTCTTCAGAGTCGGACTGCAACACGTCAGGAGCGTCCATGGAGTCGGACAGCTCCACATCAATGGCGTCATCGGTGTCAGGCTCCTTCTCCAGCTCCAGGATCACATTGAACCCGAACGACGAGCCCGGCGCGAACGACGACTCCAGGTCGCCTTCCGATTGCGTCGTCGCGATCTCAGGGTTCACCTTGAGGTTCTCCTGAACCGGTTGCAAAGCTGGTGTCAGTTACTTCTGAATCCAAAAAGTCAAAGGTTGTCTAATATAAAAGAATTTTACATGAAATGGCACCAACCTTCTTGACGAAATCGCCGACGGTGACGCTGAGTATTTCTTGAAGGATGAACTTGGTGACCCGGCTCTTGCCGAGCATCGACAGGAGAATGCTGCTTGGTATCTGGACACAGTACAGGGATTCAGAAGCTGTCGTCAGTTCTCGGTTCTTAATGTGGGGGGTTAGGACAGCAGTGCAGACTTGGTAGTGTAGTTTATGTCTATGTCTAGCCGTGTCATCTCTTGATTGCAGTTAGTATTTAGTAGCCCACACTTTTGGTTGAAAATTTAGCCGGTAACAGTTGAGCGTACGTACTCGGCGATGCTCGATGGAAAGAAACTACTCCCTGTCCTTGGGTGGTTTTATTTCTGAACAAGGACGGTGTTTTAAAAGACTTTACCATTCCGAGGAGGAGTTGGTTAACAACCATCTTGAAAAGTATGCGTGAAAGAAAAGGTAGCCTTGACTTACAATGCAATTAAAAGTGGCAACCTCAGAAACTAAAGTCCATTTGGAACGGCGGAATTTCAGACGAAAATCAGGGGAGTTTGCAGATGAGGCGTGAAAGGTTTACAGGCACTTACATTTGATGTTTTCCCTTCAATCATCCAACAGATATGCATGAACAAATGGCAATGAAATCGTTAGAAGCTTCAGTGACTTGATGCAAGCAAATACTATATAAAATGTTTCTTGCAAGGAAATGGGGATTAATTGATATACCTCCCTTGGACCTTCTGAAACCTGGTACCGGCGGCGCGTCCTTGGCCAGGCTCGTCAGGGCTGCATCAAACACCTTCTGCGTTTCCTTCCCGGGCAGCTCGATTCTTAACTGCAGGCAACAAGTTCCCAGCATCAGATGAGTCAAGACCACTCAAAACATCTCTAGGTACATGTCCCATTGGTATTAGGTTGAATACAAATGTATGCATCAATGTATGTGACTAACTAGATGTGGACAGCTTAATATTTTTTTTCTAAGTTGACAGCTTTAATTTAACATTGCTTGGCAGAGTGAACAAACAATCTCACATGGATCTTTTCTTCGTCACGTTTGACAACGGTTGTCTTGAAGCTATCCAGCGAGAGCCCGGTCTTCTCGGCCTCGGCGACCGATGCGGCCCGACCTGCAGTTCTCTGAAAACCTCAACGACTGTATCTGATTCTGAAGTTTTTGCGTACCATTTGGAGCATCACTATCCACTGACACTGATAAATACATGTACTGTAGTGGACATTGTTGCAGAACTTGCAGCTCACCTGATCGAGCCGCCGACACCGGCAGGAATGTGTGCCTCGCACTTCTCCCGGTCGAAACAAGCAACCTGGTACATTTTGACAACAAGCATCCTTTGCTAAACTGAAGACTGAAGCAGCAGGCAGAAACACATATATACAACAACGGTCCATGGGAAATTCAGGTTTTACCCTTGGGCAGGCATGGGGCACTTGCAGGCATCACCAATCTTCATGTGGATATGAACCGGGTCGGTCGCCTGCAAGGTTAAATCAATGGCAAATTGGCAATCACGGGTGAAACTCCTGCGCTGCTTGCGTGAGAGTACGTACGGTTGAGGAATTAACGGAACCTGAAGCTGGGAGAAGCCGAGGCATCGCGGACCAAGCTGGAGCTTCGGAAACGTCGCGGCTGAAGCCATGGATGTGGGAGGCGAGCTTCCCCGAGGTTTCGGCTGCGATTTGGGGAGGCGGAGCTAGGGGAAGAAGGGGGGGCCGTAAAATGTTATCCGAAATTATCTGCAGCAAGGCAAGGCGAGGGAAGAACCCTCGCTTGTGCGTTGGGCCACTAAACGGCCGATGCTGTTTCAGCGGAAGATTCTGATGGTAGTCTACGGGCCGTGTACATAGGCCGCATTTGACCATAAACACTTCTCAGGATAAAGGCTACTACCTCCGTCCTGATTTATTGGTCCCCTCAAAATTTTGTGCCAAATTTTAACTAGAGATTTAACTAACTAAATATTAATGCATGTCATCGAAAATTGTATATTGGATTCATATTTTCCAATTATATAATTTTTTATGACATGACTTAACATTTTGTTAGTTAAATTTGTTATCAAAATTTGACACAAAATACGGAGGGGACCAATAAATCAGGACGGAGGTAGTACAAGGCTACAACCGAGAGCAACTAACAAATTGTTACCCCTTGCGCTGCTTCTGTAATTGTTATGAGTATAAATAAAATTATAGGTATTTCTCAAGAAAAAACTAATTGTTACCCCTTGCGGGGCTTCTGCAATAGTCAATTTTTTGCTTGTGGGTGTGCCGAGTGGTGCGTCTAGCCTCCGTCACGTGTCACGTGTTGGACACTTTCTTTATTTTCTTTACACGTTCTTCTGGTTTTAAATATTTTTTGTTGTTTTTTGGCTTTTCGGTTATTGTGTGGATTTTCCTAAGTTTTTGGTGATTTCTTTTGTTTTTAAAGCACAACTGTGTTTCTGGAAAAAAAATATCTTGTGCTACCATGCGAAGTAGAGTTTTGTTTCCGTCAGAAGAACAACCCGTGCTTCGGTAAGTAATACACCCGTGCTTCCGTGAGAAGCACAGATGTGCTCCTCGAAAAGGAAAAGAAAACGATTATGCTTCTTTGAAAAAAAAAAGGAAAAACACAGGATGTGCTTCTACGAGAAGCACATTATGTGCTTCTGCGACCCTGTGCTTCCGCGACCTTGTGCTTCCCTGAAAAGAAAAACACACAGCATGTGCTTCAGCGAGCCTGAAGAAAAAAGGAAAAATCACAACTTGTACTTCTGCGAGGAGCGCACCCAGTGCTTCTTCGAAAAAACAAAAACAAAAAACATAGCCCGTGGTTCCCAAAAAAAGAAAAAACTGCAACCTTGCTTTGGTTTTTTTGTTGTCATTTTTTTTTGTTTCCATTTTTTCATGGAAAATTTTCGTCAAAACTTATTAAAACGCGATCTAGTTTCGAAGATCTCAGTGCCAGAAATCCAATAAAAAAAGGTTCAATATTTGGATGCAGGGTTGAAGAGATAAAATATTTGAATAAATGAAATTATGAAAATAAAGAAAAATCCACAGGTTGCAACATGTGACCCAACACACAAGCGCCACTTGTGAGCACCTAAGAAAAGTGGAGAGTGAGCTTTGCAAGGGATAACCCTTAACTTGTGATTTCAGCTACAACTTGCTTTCACTTTCCCCTTTTTTTAGAGAAAAGGCCAAGTGAACTGCGAAATTCAAATCGGCAAGAAGCATGATCGCGTTTAAATGGGAGAGCAAATCCTATTTGACGCACTGCGTCAAATACCTGCCCTTTCGACCAGACAAGTGAGTACCATCGTGTCCAGGGATGGTGTGGGAGGGCACGTAGTGGGCCGACCAATTTAAGCAGCTACGTGAACCCGATTTTAGCGAACTTATGGTCCTTTTTCTTTTTCTTTTTTTCAATTGTTCCTTTTTTTTACTTTTTTTAATGTTTTTCAGAAATTTCAGCATGTTCAATTAAAAAAATAGAATTAATGTTTTTGGATTTAAAAAATGTCCATGTTTACAAATATTGGTTCTCATTTTATAAAAAAATGACCCGTCATTTTATTTTTGTGTTTTCAAAAAGTAACCTTAAAAAAATACATTTTAAAAATATGGTCTCAATTTTTTGAAAACTATTATAAAGTTTCAAAAATTAAACTGTTAATTTCATGTTACTTCAAAATATCAAACGAAAATAAAAATCTGGAAATAGGGGGGGGGGGGGGGGGTGTAGTTTAGTTCTTCAAGTCCTCAAAGCCTGACTTGCAAAGTCGGTAGAGAGAAGTCGTCCAAGTCCTGGTACACAGTCGTGATTAAGCGAGGGTGCCTCAAATTCAGTCAAGTTCCATTCCCCAACAATTAGACCTGATAATAACTATTACAAAGTGTCACTCTTTTGCGAACAGAAAAGCGGCGGCAGCGGTTACCAGATCCAGGGCACTCGCCGGGGTTGCCGGTGCTCCCCTTCCCCTTCGATCGTCATCTTGGCGTCATGCGGGGGAGGGGAGCCCCGGTTTCTCATTTGGGTGTGTTTTACTCCTATGTTTTTCTAGGCTTTCGAATTTCCCCCGTTGGTGTCATGGCGGAGCAGATGCCAATGGTGCTCATATGAATAATGGTCTCTTAGTCCGTGCTCCTACTCCTCGGAGGTGTTGATGGCGCCGGCGAGAGGCTTGTAGAGTACAAGCTGTTGGAGTGGCTTCGATCTGTCGGTGCGTCTTGGCGGCAGGGATGGGCTTTTCTTGAAGTGCGGCGATGATGATTGTTGCGGATATGCGGAAGGCGGTGGAGGATCCGGCCTCCTGTTGACGGGTGGGTTGGCGTTGGCCAGGATCCGGTGTTGAAGAGGCTCGGTGGGCTCCTCCGGCCGACGTTTCTTATCGGGCTAGATTCGGCCTTTCGGGGTTGGTGGTTATCGCAGCTCGTTAACGCCTCCTGGCTAGGGGTTTCTTTAGCGACAAGATGTGGACCAGCTTCTGGTACTCTTCTTCTCCGGCGACGGTGAAGGTCGTGGGTGCTTGATAGTTACGGCGAGGGCGGTATGCAGCAATACAACCACTTGTATCTTCAATGTTTTATGTTGCTCGTATGCGTATCATCTATGTATCATTACTTTTATGAATACAAGTAATGTATGCCTAAGGGCTTACATCTTTAAAAAAATACAAAGCATTAATATTTTTTTTCTTTTACACTTATTTCATTTTTTCCGTATAAAAGTCCAACGACTTTCACAGCTTAAAGAAATGTACTCCACCAAGCAACTTCAGCGAATTTGCCGTTCCGTCTTGCTCTGCTTTGGACCATTCAGAGCGTTTATAATTATCAAAGTCAAGGTCGCAACGTAGAATTTGATGATGATGATAGTTCATGTTGTTGACACAGGCGCACATGGAGCTTACGTTGCGTCAGGCGTGCTCTAATTTCTACTTTCAAGGTAGTACTACTCTCGTTTTCTTTGTTTGAATTCGTTTGGTGTCAACCATCATTGGTTCTGCACCAGATCAACTAGGGCTTTGATTAGTTGAGTTGGAAAGAAAAACTAGGGCTAGTTTCACACGGTAAGTGAAAAGGCTAGCTTCACCATGAATTGCACCGTACAGCTTTTGTGTTTTCTTTTTCTATTGAGAGAAGTACAACTTTTGTGTTAGCTTGCCATTAAACGGCAGGTGTTTTTTTTTTTTCGGATGGCAGGCAGGTGCTGTTGATTGTCAAAAATAAAAAAAGATTCATCTGCAAAAAAAAAAATTGTGAAAAAAAGGCAGGTGCTGTTTGAGCCCAAGAGACTGATGTTGGTACTAGGCCTTGCACACAGGTCACATTTGACCTCCTCTGTTCTTCTACTCCCTCCGTCTCATAATATAAGAGCATATTTGACATTAGTGTACTGTTAAAAATACTCTTATATTATGAAACAGAGGGAGTACTTTCTTAGAGAAGATAAAAAAGAACGACCACTGGACAGGGAAATTTAAATCGGCACTCAAGAGCATCATAGTGTCATTTGCTTTTGTAAAAACAATTGCACATGCAGCTATATGTACGTCTAAATTCACATGAAAAAAGATGTGCTTTGTGATCTATGTGAAAAAATGAACAAGCTTTGGCGCATAAAAAAGGCCTTTTAGAGCACTTTATTTTGCCCAGAACACAACATAAGTCTTTTCTTCATGAAATGTTTGCATGCAGTAAAAGAGACAAACATATGTGTTGTAAAGAAAATTAGAAGTTTTTGAATTTTTCAATCATTTTGGTGATTTTATATGCTCTCATGAACCAAATCGTTGCTCGGTTTTTATGAAGTGTTATTCTGTTCTTATTCCCCTTTTATAATAATTTTATTTTTCTTCAAAATCCTAAGATTTTTCAAATTTAAGTTGTGAATTTCTAAAAACATTAGGAAGTCGGTCGAGCGAAGTCCTCAAAGTATACCACATAAGTTCTACCAAGGAAACCACGCAGAGGCAAGATTCGCAAGGAGAATAATACTCGATTCCTGTTTTGCGACCAAACGAACATACACTAGGGTTTCATCTGCCTCCTGTTGGCACCGCTACCAGTCCACCTCATCTCCGGTGGGCTTAGAACCATGGAGGCATGGTGGACCCCGACCTTGCCGGCGGGAGGGTTCCTCCTCTGTTTTTAGGTGTTTTCTTGAGTTCGATTAGGGTTTATGTCCTACTCAAGAAGGCGTTAGCGATAGTGGCTCCCTGAAGATGGAATAAGGTTCTCTCCGCCTAACCCCTGTCTTGGTGATGCGTCTAGAACCGTCGGAGGACGTGTGGAGGTGTGTCTTCGACGGATCTCACGGGATTCGACCGGTGTTAGTCTTCGGCAGATCCCCTTGGATACAATATTCTTTCATCTTCGTCAGTGTGTCTACATATTGGATCCTTGCGATATACTCTTCTCTTCATTGGTGGCCTTAGCACAATGACTTCCCCATTGTCTTCTATAACAAGTTTTGCCCGGCTCCAGCGAGAAAGGAGCAATGACGGCGACGCGCCTTCAGCTCGTTCTAGTGTTTGTAGTCGTCGCTAGGTGGTCCACGGACCTGAATGTATTTTTGTTATTTTTACTGTTCTTTGTACCGCCATGACAAATGATAAATAGATCGGAAGTTTTCCCAAAAAAGCATCACACTTGATTCCCAAATGTACTCCTGCTTATGTCATGATTAAGCTACGGTGCCTCAAATTTTTTTTTGAGGCAAAATATTTGCCTCGTCGATTAATTAAGAAGAAGAGAATTGCCTAGTTAATTTTCAAAAAACCGGGCAAAAACCGATACAAACAACCCGAAACAGGCTACTCGGGAAGCACGAAACACCGTGACCACACAAACAACCCGTCACATGCTCCTAACACACAACAATCGTACCTCACCACACTTGCACAACTCAACAAAACCCTGACAAGAACACCAACAACAATGACTTGGACAATCACATCGACAACCCAAGAAACTGAGCATCATCCATCAAGAAACCGCAGACGCCTTCCCATTAGCGCACACACCGGCCACATCAATATCCTCAACCACATGCACCTCCGACCCGAAGGACTCAGAAGATGCCTCTGGATGCTCACATGACAGACATGAATCATCTCCCACACACGAGGTCACTAGTGAGTCCACCTTCATGTGCTTCACTGACAAAAGCGAAGCAGAGCTCATACATAGCTCCCTAATCTCGGGCATGATTTGCAGCACCGGAGCCACGAGCATGGCAATGGACTCGTCTTGAGAGGTACATAACACAGGGGGCGAGGCAGACATCGACGACGAAATGTCCCCAAGACGGGGGGAGAAACAACCATATAACTTTGCCTCCGTGTCCTCCTCGGAGCAAACACCAACTGCAATAGGAGGATGTGACGTCATAGCAGTTTGCAACATAGCCGGCATAAGGGAGAGTCTACTCAGAGCAACCTCCGCCCGCTCCAAAAAGCTCCCAACCCGCACCAGGCAGCCTTGCAGCAGCGCAATCTGATCAGCTAGAGCGGACTGCAGCACCACTTCAGATGAGGTTGTCGAGTCCGCCGTAGCAGATACAACAGACGCCCAGGACCCACGGTGAAGCGCCTTGGAGGGGGGCGCGAATTTCATTGGACCCTTGCGTAAAGCTGATGTAGGACCATGCATGGTGTTGACGTTGGCCACGAGCGGCGTGGCAAGGCATGCCAGCGAGCTTAGAGGACGCCAGGGATTGCGACATCCGTGCGCACGATGACCATTCTCCAAACAACGTGAGCACCGCAACGGATCTCTGCAATGAGCCGCACGATGCCCATGAGCAAAGCATCTGTAGCATCTACCGTGAAGCCAAGCAGGAATAGGACGAGGAGCTATTGTCGTGGGCAATGTCAGCTGCAGCCAAGGCCGTCGACGGTGCCTCCAATTCATTGTTTGGATTTCACTCACCAACTAGGCACGTTGGACCGAACTATTTTGAAATGGCAATCTCTTCTTCTTCCTTTATTTTTACAATAATTTCAACTACTCTTGCTTAAAAGTAACTATTCATTTATTCCAATAAATATCCAAAGACTTTTGCAGCTTAAAGAAATGTGATCCAGCAAGCAGCTTCAGTGAATTGTCATTCGGCCTTGTTCTGCTTTGGACCATTCAGAGCGTTGAATTGTCAAAGTCAAGCCCCCTGCTTAGAATTTGGTGACGATGACAGTTGATGTTGTTGAAACATGCACCAACCTGAACCTCTGTAATCTCTTCAAATATAGTCATGACATGAAGCTTACGTTGCGTCAGGCGTGCTTAAATTTCTACTACTTTCTAGCGCACCCTCGCTTTGTTCGTTTGAATTGGTTGGTGTTAACCATGATTGCTAGTGCACCAGATTAACTAGGGCTACCTAATTTCACACCCCAAGAGAAAAGACTAGCTTTGTGTTCGGATATCTAATTCGGTGTATGAGCCCATCTGCACTTGATGAATAGTAAATTCAAAAAAATACTATAAAATTTCAAAAAATTCTGAAAAACATGTAGGTAGAAGATGTTTCGATACGTGATGTTTGTGCCAAATTTCAGTTTGTTCAGACATCTGAGGAGCTCATGGCAAACAAAAAAAAATCGGTCAACCTACGGCTCCAAAACTATACGAAATTTGACACATACTCCACGCACATGAGCATCTAGCATAAAAAAATCAGTTTTGTTTGATTTCTTACTATTTTAAATGAATTGATTGTTCATCTGCGGGTGTAGTTGCACCCGAGAGCCAAAACACCACGTTTTGTTTTATGTTAGCAACTGTAAAAGCATCTACAATCGGAAGTAGCAAATGTGAGCCCCTATATGCCCACGGATGCGACCGGACGCGCCCGTGGACAGCGCCGGGCAGCTCACCATTTGCCCGCATCCACAACCACACTTCTCATATCTCAATACTCAAATCCATGTAAATCCTTGCACTCAAATTCATCATAAATTCAATGATACAAAGATAGTATAGACCGAATAAATTCACTACATGCCAAAATAAAATTCAATAGTTCATACATAGATAAAGGATACATGAATGAATCAACAACTTCAGTTCTCGCGGTCATTGATCCTCTTCTTCATGCGGAGCAATCACTTCTTTTCTTCATCATCCAAGAGGGTGGTGTCCTGCAACATGACCCTTGACTCATCCGCCTCTCTTGCAAGCCGCAACTTCTCTTTCTCGAGCTCAAAACCATGCATTGTCGCTGTTTATTCAAGCTTCCATTTTGCAACCTTCTCTTGCCTCTCCAATTCAACCTTGATCTTCTCCAAGATCAACCTCTCACTGTCGACTCCATCTTCTCTCTTTGCACATCGATGAACATTCTGTACATTTCCTCCTTCTTCACCTCCTTGGCAGAAAAAAATGCCCGTCCAAGTGGCGGACATTTTTCTTGCCGCTCCTTCGCGTGCTACCCTACCCTTCTCCCACTTGTTCCCCGTCACCTGCTGGTTTCTCTTCAGCACGGTCGGTTGCATGTCTGCCCCATCATTTTCTTCTTCTTCCTCATCCAATCCAATTGATAGTGGAGCTAGACCCATCGTTTTTCTTCATCTTCTTCGTGTCGTTTTCAATATCCTTAAGGACGGTTTGCCAGTTGGGTTTCCCATTCAGTTTCACCCAACAATGTGAAAAAATGAATGACTTCTTCTCCACTTGATGGTACAATGCCGCCACCAAAGTTGCATGGGTTTGAACTCCGATGTCACTTTGGTTTCGGCCGACAACTTGTTTAAGATGCCCTACAAATTTGCTCATGGCCTCTTGGATGAGCAACAATCTATGTTGAAGAGAGCATGGGACATAGTTCGTAATGATTGGGTGTGGCTTCACATAGTTTTTTTGCTCATGGTAAAGTTTGTGAACGTTTTCCCAATATTTCTCGTCTTTTTGCTCGATTTCACATGTTGGGTCCATCCTCGTATTACACCAACTTCCACACAACAAAACATCTTCAAATTGTGTGGATGCGGGACCTCTAGGCTTCACTACTTTTGCACCAACTTTCTTTTTCGTTTTAGTGCATGATGTTTGTCCACATTCAAACACCGAGGAATTGGTATCCTCCATAGTAAATTGCAATGACTCTTGACCATCATTTATCATGTCATGCAATATTTGTTCCTACAATATGCATCACAATTTAACTATCGTCCTACACGTTTGATCCGATGGTATGTGCAACAAAAGAATTAACGAATGCAAGTACGACAGGGGCAAAGATTGTATCGGGTTCGGGCATTCTATAGAGCAGGTAGCATGCCCGGAGCCGGCATAGACCGATGACGCCCGGTGCATTTGCAACCGCAGCGAGTCCGCAAGCATGGGCGCACCAGGGACGGATTGCGAGAAGCTCAAATCTGGGATGCCCGTCCACTGGAATGGCGGACGGAGTCGGGCTCCGCCGAAAAGTTGTTTGTCCCCACGGCCACGACCTTTAGATTGGTGGCTGTCGCGGCAAAGTCCATGTCCTCAGCAGTGGGCACGCAGGGCATCTCAGGACCGCCCGCCTCCGCAAATGCCTTTGCCGCCGCCTCAGCTCGCGCTGCCTCCGGCAGCTCTCCTTTTTGGCAAGGTTATCCTTCTTGCAAGGAGCCGACAGGCCGTGGAGGCTGACCGATTCTGCCGAGGCATCATCCATGGCCATGGCGGCGGACAGGGTTGTCAGCGACGGGGGACGAGGGTGGTGAGCAAGGGAGGAGGAGGGCGGCTGCGCGGAGGCGGGAAATGGAGGACGGGGGCGGGGACGGTTTCAGTCGAAGAGAAGGAGAACTCAATTTTGAGAGGATTTGGGATGGGTCCGGCTTGTCGGAGCCAATGAGGCAGGCGTGCCCGGGCGTTCCCATATCCGCCTCAGATATGGACCAGGTACGAGGAGTGCCAGTCAGTCCGGACGTTTGGGCTAGATTTACGAGGTCCTATTGGGTGCGGGTTTTTTTATCCGACGAGTGACCAAACAGCCTGTCCGGGGGATGAATACGGGTTCCCGTTGTAAATACTCTAAGTGCTTAAAGAGGATCTGTGACCATTTTGTAGTAGCTCAGCGCCAAAAGTCCAAGCCTACCAAACACTGCAAAGAATTCCTGCTTGTTTGATTGCTTCAAACTTCAAAGGATGAAAATGAAGCAAAGCAACTTTGGCTTTGCTCTCGTGCGCACAACGGCACAAGGCAGCAACAGAAAGGAAATCAATTAGAACGCGAGACCGACGAGTTAACTGAACTTTGTTTCAGATCATTTCATCTGTATTATATGTACTGGCATGATACATCTATACACTTGTACACCTCTTGGAAGCGCGAGGCAGAGATGGAAATGGTATTCCAAAAGAAATAAATTAACCAAGAACATATTTAAAAAATCGTTACCACAGTAACCTCTCTAAATCTAAACTATATGTATATACTTGCTGATTATCTGGGACCAACGATCAGTGCCCCGCGCCCCGCCTGCTCGGCCCCATGGGCAGCATCTCCATCAGCGACGACACCAGCGCCGTCGCCGGGCTCGGGGGCACGGGCCTCGCGGCGTCGGCGCACCGCACGAAGCTCGCGGCGAGGATCGCGACGAGGACGGCGACGACGACGAACAAGTCGAGGCGGCGGCGAGCTTCCATGGCCTCCCAAAAGATGCGAACGCGCCCTTGGAATCAGATGGATCTCCTCTGAGTCCCAAGGAGCACAAGCACACAGTATACTTGTCTGAATCTCTGAATCTCCGGTCTTTCTTTCCTTCGGTTTGATGCTAAGCTAGCCTAGCGCGCGCGTGTATTTATAGCCATCTAGAGACGGGCAGCTGGGTTGGGAATTCTCGTGTGCGTGCGTGTCCCGTTCTTTGAAGCCGGGTTGGAAATTCTCGCGCGTGCCCGAACCGGTCAAGGGCGCCGGGGTGTCCGTCCACCGGGAGCAGCAGGCAGCGGCCGCATTCACTCCGGAGCGCTGACCCGGCCGCTCCGCCGTGCCCGCGCGCGTTGGAACGGGTCTGGGGTGGGAGGTGCACCGGCGCCGGCCACCTTTTGATTCGTCTTCGTGGCGTCGTGTGGCCGGAGGAGGTCCGCTTCCCTCCCCGGCGCCTGTCGTCGTCTCGTTGAATTCGTAAAGTGGGACGGAGCTCGGATGGGTTGACACGACAGCGCCGCGTTTACCGGCCGCGCCGACTTGTACGTTTTGGCTCGCTTTTCGTCTTTTTATACGGAAATACTAAACGTCTGAAGTAAGATTTTTAACCATGACAAATCCGATATTTTTCATGATAAATTATGTTCTTGTGAGGATGTCAATTTTCTTTTAGCAAACATAGCAATTTCTGACAGGAAAACCAACATGGCAATGATTTACCATGTTTGCTAAAGGAAGTTATTGTGGCTGAAATGATGGAGATAACCACGACTACTACTCCCTCCGTTCCATATTACTCGTCGCTGATGTAGTAGCTAAATCAGCGACGAGTAATATGGAACGGAGGGAGTACTTCACAGCAACATCAAAGATGTGTGATTAACCACAGGGGCGATTTCACCGTCCGGGCACCCTAGGCACGTGCCCGGGCTCGAGCGCTGCGGATTTTTCGAGTAGCCGGAGACACAATCGATGAATACGTACGATCTACGCGGAAAAATACAACAGCTTAGTGAATTGGGCTAGTTTGGACGTTGTTTTTGCCTTTTGGGCTTACTCACGCCAAACGAGGACGCCTAAGCCTCATCCATTAATTTCTTTATATGGGCCACGCTAGGTTAGTCAGACTCAGATCCATGTCGAGCCTGCGGCTGCATCGCTCGCCTCGCACGCTGTTTGCCTTTACGCCGCGCCGCAAGACTGTGCCCTAGCAATTCCGGCGCCGTTGGAGGTGGTGGCCGGCGAGGTGGACTGGTGAAGCACCGATGACCGGCAAGACCGCAAGAGATGGTGCAAGACCGGGCCTCCAATTAGGCTACGATTCCACCAAGTAACGACCGGGATCTGAAGCGAAAGCGCAGGAGTCAAAGCGGCATCCCCTATGGTGTGAATTCTCCTCCGATGGATGGTGGCTCGTCCTCATCATCGTCGGCACTTCATCGAGCACTAGTCACGCGTGCAGCACCAGCAAATGCCCAACCTGCGCAAGGCCATGGCCAAGAGGCAGCAAACAGCCAACGGCGAGGGCCACCAATGGCAGCGGCAAACGACAACTAGGTGAGTTATCCGACTCCAATTATGTTTGTTCCACTACATAATTGAGCATATTATTTAGTGACACAATTGTGTTGGTGGTTTGATAGACCAAAGTACACTTTAGTTTATAGCGTGCCCAGGCTTTGGGAATTCGCTAGCTCCGCCACTGATTAACCATTCTTCTAAACACCGTTCATTCTTGACCTTAATTCTACGTCTCAAAAGGCTCACATCTTGCCGAAAAGTGTCATTTTCAGGCAACTTGCAAATAGCAAACATTGTTTTATATAGGGTGTGTTTGGTTGCTCGGCTGGCACCTGGCTCGCACCCGCCATGCAAATTCTCGGATGTTTGGTAGACTGCACCTTCAACTAGGCCCGGCCCGACCCATGCAAAATAGAGCTCCCAGCCAGGCTGAGGCGAAACACAGGAATCGGGCGTTTCCCTAAGCCAGCCTCGTGCCTGCATCCGCATCCACACTTAAGAACGAAATGATACACATGATTGCCCCTGGTATTTACCGAAATTACTACAGAACTGCCACCGCACCTTCCCATATCAGTCTTTCTTCTTTCTCCCCCCACTGAACCAGATCGGATCGAGCACATCCACACACCGCCACCGCCGCCATTCGAGCTCCTTCTTTGGCCACTGGACCCAGCTCTCTCGTTCGATGCGACCCCTCCCACCGGCCACTCGTCCGCGCTCGATCCCCACCGCTGGACGTGTGCTCAACAGGAGCCGGGGCGGAGGGGGAGGCGCGCCGTTGCCTTCTCGGCCGGACCGCCGGGCGTCACAACGGCATCATGGAGTACGGGCGCTGGAGCTCACGCGGATGACGCTTAGCCAGCAAGATGTAATCTTTTGTCGCCCTCTCAGGTCTAATCCACGAAGAAGTAGCAGCTTTAATCCAGCCTACCAAACAACGTAGGTTACGTACAACACTACTAGAAAAAAAAGCTTACTATTGACGCATCAGTTTTGCCTACTAATGGCGCACTACTGGTACGCCACTAGCACCACGCCAATAAAATATTTTAGTAATGGCGCATCACACGTGCGCCATTAGTATCCCACAGGTGCGCTATTAGTAACTGATATACTAATGGCGCACCACACGGAAGTGCGCCATTAGTAACAATTTTTTTTAAAAAAATTCGTTTTTTCTTAATCTCAGGTCACTATTTCACATATGAGATATCCAACACATATATATACAACAAGCATCCATATAACAATCATATCCAACACACAAGTTTCATCGTATATACATACATAGCCAACACATAGTTCCATCGTTACATATTACAAAAGTTTCACATTGTTCATTCAACATCGTTATCCATCCAACACCATATTACAAAAGTTTCACATAGTTCAGTTCTCATTGTTCTTCTCCTTCTCCTTCCTCAGCCTGATGCGCCAAGAGCGGCGAGGCGGTGGAGGCAGCTGTGGGATGTAGTCTTCTACCACAATTGGCGTGGTCATGTCGCCCAGCTGTGGGATCGCCGGCGCCACCACCGGTGCGTGGTCATTGTCAGGCACCACCACCATCGCGAGGCCACCTTCAGGCAGGACGGGCACGACCATCGCTAGGTCATCCTCAGCCACCACCATCTCTTGCCCATGGTCAGCCACCACCATCTCTTGCCCATGGTCAGTCACCACCATCTCTTGCCCTTGGTCAGCCACCACCAGCGCTAGGTCGTCCTCAGCCTGATGCCCATCGTCATCCTGCAGCTCCTCATCCCCACTCTGCTCCTCTTCTCCCCCACTCCAGTCCGGATCATCCTTCTTGCTGTCTTTGCTGCTGCCAGAATCGCTGCTGCTTTCGCTAAAGCCAGAATCGCTGTTGCTTTTGCTACAGCCATAATCGCTGCTGCTTTGGCTGTAGCCAGTGTCGCTGCTGCTGCTCCCATTGCCTGTCCAAATGCAACAATGGCCGTTAACAATCGATGTGAGACAAAGCCAAATGTAGAGGAATAAGAAGAGGCAGAACGCACTGGCATCTTCGTCGTCAGCGTAGCGCATGCGACACATAGTCGTGTTGAAAACCTTCCCGATGAGCATTGTGGCGTCATCGTCGTACCTGAAGAGAAGAAAGTACCCGGTCCGCAGGTCGTAGGCATTGTAGAACTTCTCCCAGCCACGGCACAGGTACATGTGGCCCTCCTCGATCACCAACTCCACGTCCAACAGCATGCGAACCCCGCTGCCGGCATGTCGGAGCTTCACATTATCTGGCGGATCTTCACCCAGCATGTTCATAAAAGTGTCAGGCAGCCTCTGCAATTTGGGACAAGGAGTGATGTAGCAAACAACAGAGTTATCATAATGAGATGGGTGAAGGGGAGATCTCTCGTTTTATATACCTGCCTCGTGGCTGATACTGAAGTCCCAAGTATGACACTGAAGAACTCGAAAGCATCCAACTCGTACTCCGGTGAGGCAGAGCGGCGGTGGCTGCTTCCCCCCCATCTCTGATAAGCAGCAGAAGAGACCAATTAGTACCCTTACAACATCACATTGCAAATAGATGAATTGTGTAGGTATGCATGGATTTAAGATTATTTGTTCAAAGCCAATTTGTCAATGATTAATATGATATCTCAATTTCCACCAAATAATACATTTGTTATACACCACATTTTCTTTTCCTTTGGAAAAGAAAAAAGCACACTGGAGATTTGCCCCCCAAGAAAAGTAATGGTATCAAAATGGGGCTGCTAAACTAATCTGATGTCAAAAATCCTCAATGGAACTGGTATTCCCACAGCACTGTCCTGCTTGTGTTTAGTTGGGATATTTACTATTATAAGCCACAACACTGTCCTGCTTGTGTTTAGTTGTGTAACTACATTCAAGTGAATGTATCTTTTATTGCAAAGCCACAACTTAGCAATAGATTCAAAGTTAACGATTGGCACCTAGAAAAGCATTTCAACATCTTCACAGATTTTACTAGCTACAATACATTCAAAAAATAAATGATATACAGTTTGTATCTCTTTGCAATGAACACACTCTAGGGGTTTTGCCATCCCCCTTTTCCTTAGATTGTCACAAGTCATGATTTTGTTCTGGGAGAACATCCAAATGAAACCTTATACCCTAGGGGGCAATTTAATACTCCATACTACAGGAAGATACAAAGGTTGCACCCCCCCTAAAATTCACTAGAACATATAGAGATTTATAAGAGCAGGTCCCTTTAGATTCATGCTAGCTAGGCAGGACCTAATTGGGGTAATTTTTTCCAAATAAGAAAAAGTCTACCTCTCCATCTAGCTATTCTGGCTAAAATTTTATCAATAAAAGCTAGCAGATCTTCTCTGCCAATCTTGTCAAAATGCAAAGGAATTCCTAAAATACTTAATAGGGAAATCCCCAACTATGCATTGGAAAATGTCCACAAATGGAGTGAGATCATTAACTGTCAAGTTAATAGGGATAAGAGTACACTTATGATAGTTAATTGTCATCCCAGCAATTTGTTCAAAACAGGTTAGAATCCATTTCAGATTCAGAGCAATTCCAGCATCATTTTCCAACAATAAAAGGGTATCATTAGCATATTGTACTCTTATAATAGCACTCTTATAATGGAACTATTCTATGACCAGTTGAAGAGTAATATGCATGTTCAAACAGGAATAATAAAATTACAGTACTCGTAGGAGTAGAATATTTTGTACTTCTAGGATGTTTACTCTGTACAGGATTTTGTACTCCTAGGCCATACTCTGACGAAACTGAATTAAAAAAGGGCTCCAGAGATTGCACTTGCACGCACAGATTGTGTACCACGGTCGAGGAGAGGGAGGGAGGGAATGGGGAGGAAGGGTGGAGAGGGAGGAAGGAGGAAGGAGGAGGGGTACCTGGGCGGGCGCGGCTGGTCGCCGGGTGGCGGAGGACGGCAGGGGCAGGCGGGGTGTGGGCACGTCAGGGCGGCGCTCGCCGGCTGCTGCAGGGGCCGGAGGAGGCCCTCGCTCGTCGGAGGAAGGAGGAGAGGAGAGGAGCACTCGGCCGATCTCGTTCGGGAGGCGCGGGGGCGGCGGGGGTGGAGTCCCGCGGGGGTCGGGGCGGCGGCGTCGGGGCAGCGCAAGACCACAGCGGCGGCGGCGTCGCCGACGGCGTGCAGGCGCGACGGACGGAGGGGGCGGAGCAAGGGGGCGGCGGCGTACGGTTGGGGCCGAGTGGGGGATCTGGCGAGGGAGGGAGGGAGGCCACAGTGCGAGGGAATAGGTGGAGTGCGGGATGTCTATCTAATGGCGCACCTCCCCCAAGTGCGCCATAAGTACGACGATAGCAATGGCGCACCTCACCCTGGTGCGCCATTAGAAATTACTAGCCCGACTGGTCAGGTTATATTCCACCTAACCCTATCTCCATCAGAACAGGCCCTCTAGCCCGACTGGTCAGCACGCAGCACACATACTAGGAGGTCCTGGGTTCGATTCCCAGGCTCCCCAATTTTTGTTTTTATGCATTTAAAATGTTGTTTGATATTTATTTGTGTTTAAATATGTTCAAACTTGTTTAAATCATAACAATAATATTTTTTTTATAAAAACAACAATATTTTTTTTAAAAATATCATCAAATTTATTATTTGAAAATATCATCAAATTTATTATTTGAAAATATCATGAAATTTGTTATTTGAAAATATAATCAAGTTTGTTTTTTTTGCAATTTTAGTTGCATTCATTTGTGACGGTGGAGCGGGCCGGGGAGGGTGCGGGGGGTGCTCGGCGGCGATGGAGCGGGGGAGGGTGCGGTGGGTCGTCGGGGGGTGCGGGGGGTGCTCTGTTCTTGTCGTTACCGGTGTAGGATTCCATCGTTACCCCGGAGCTCTGATAACCATCACTCTTCATCTCCTTGTCCTCGGTGTAGAATGTGTAGCCGTTGATATCGTACGCCTCATACGTCACCAGGTTGTGCTCGGCGCCCTGTGACAAGGTGAATATGAGTTGTCAGAACGCGTAGGGCTTGAGCAGCTCCCCGGAGAGCGCCTCCAGCCACGTCTCCTCCACGAGCAGCTCCGGACTCGGCGAGGCGGAGGTTGCGGCGCGCGCGGGCGAGGGCGAGGTTGGTGTCGGCCCTGCGGCGCTGCTCCTGCGAGAGTGGGGTGGGGTCGGAGGGGAGGATGGGGAGAGGGAGGCGGCGGGGGCGCGGATTGGGGGCGGACGGAGAGGAACTGGCGCGAGGAAGAGGGATGAAGGGGAACTGGCGAGGGAGAGGGAGGAAGTAGCTATAGGGGGAAACTGGCGAGGGAGAGGGAGGAATTAGCTATAGCATTCATTTGTGACGGTGGAGCAGGCCGGGGAGGGTGCAGGGGGTCGGCGGCGGCGGTGGAGCGGGCCGGGGAGGGTGCGGTGGGTCATCGGCGGCGGTGGAGCAGGGGAGCTAGGGTGCGGTGGGTCGTCGGCGGCGGCGGAGCGGGGGAGGGTGCGGTGGGATAGCGATCGAGATGGAGGGGGATCGCTAGTAATGGCGCACTGTTCCCTGGTGCGCCATTAGTAGTTTTGCAAAAAAATAAAAAATAAAAAAATATAGTAGTGGCGTACTATGTGGCTAGTGCGCCATTACTAGTTAGAACTAGTAATGGCGCACTGTGCCCTGGTGCGCCATTAGTATGTTTGGAAAAAAATTGTTACTAATGGCGCACCTTGTGTCTGGTGCGTCATTAGTGTCTTTCACACTAATGCGCACCAGCACATGGTGCGCCACTGCTATATAGCAATGGCGCACCACATGTCTGGTGCGCCATTAGTGGTCATTCCATCTATAGCCCTTTTCCTAGTAGTGCAACGTCTTTCATGCACACAATCCCTACAGCCCACCAAACATACATCTCAATTCATCCTTGCATTTGCTTCACCAGGCCAGGCTCAGCCAGTATCCTCCATGCTATAGCTGGCCAAATGGGCCGGGCTAACCAGGCCGGCCCGAGCACGCCGACACGGGCTAAACGGGCCGGGCCCGGCATGCGGCACGCCCTGGGCCATGCTTGGGCTGCTAGCTTGAGCACGCGGGCTGGCACGGCACGACCCGATTACGGTTTTTTATTTTTTTTATTTTTTAATACATCTCTATATGGCCCAACATGTAAAAAGAGGCTACAAAACGATCAGTGTGTCAAATAGCAGACGAACTAGCGGGCCTGGCGTGCCGGTGGGCGGCCCGATTAGCAGTTGGGCCGTACCTGGGTTGCGACCTCTCGCCCGTGGGCTGTCACGGCACGGCCGGGCCGTGCCGTGCCAGGCACGTTTACTGCGGGCCGTTTGGCCAGGTATGCTCCATCAGCTACCCAGGCAACCGCATCAGCTATATGATCGAGCAGCTTCCCTCTCGTTAGGGTTTCTCTTCCTCTCGGGGCGATCGCTATCGCCGCCGTTGAGACCCGTCCTTCCCTGCCTCCACCAATAATCCTCGACCTTTTCCTTCGATCGGGGCGCTGCGGCGCACGCTGACGTAGGACGAGGCTTGGGGAGGGGAGGTCTAGGGTTCCTGCAAGGCCCGCCACTTTTCTGATCGGGCTAGGGTTTCAAGAGTTCATGGCATCGGATGGAGCCTCGGGGTCGGCCGCCGGCGGCCCGATGGAACCAGACGATGTGGCAGCACTGATGGAGGAGTTGGGACTCCGGGAAGAAGATCTCGATGATGTGGTGTACGATGCGGACGAGGCTCCAGCGGAGGCGGCGCGATGGATAGCGCTTGCAAGAGTTCACACGGCCAAAACTTACAGCCAATTCTGGTTCTTCAAGAACATGCGTGCGGCATGGGATCTTGCCCAGGACGTTCAGTTCAAACCACTGGAAGATAATTTGTATACGGTGCAGTTTTCGTGCCTAGGAGATTGGGAAAGAGTTACTCGAGATGGGCCGTGGCACTTCAGGGGGGATGATGTAATTCTGAAATCATACGATGGCCTGGCGAAGCCGTCCATAGTTTTGCTTGACACCGTCGAGATATGGGTGCAAATCCATGATGTTCCACCCTTGTATGCACATCTTGTGCCATCTTTAGCTTCAAAGGTGGGCGAGGTGTTGTATGCTGAACCCCAATCGCAAGATTTCGCTGGAAATTTCCACCGTGTCTGATCCGGATCAATGTCAACAAAGCACTAAAGAACGCAGTCTCGATGATAAGGGAGGGGAAGCGCCAAATTTACAGAATCAAATACGAGAAACTACCTGACTGGTGTGCTGTGTGCGGCATGATGGGCCATTTGTACAAGGAACATGGGAGCGGTATACATCCCCCATCAGCGCTGGTCTTCAAAGATCTGAAGGCAACATGGACTATGCGAACTGGACCAGGCCCGGGAGGGGGCCGTGGGTGCAGGGGAGGCCGTCGTGGAGGTCGAGCTGGTCGTGCTTCTAGTTCGCGTTTTGAACAGGACAGAGATGATGCTGGCAATGTAGCAGACGCTGAGATGGCTGAGGCGGATGCCAACAGAAAGAGGGCGACGGGCGAGGTGCAGCCCGTGAAACAAACAATCACTAATGATACATATGCTGGTGCTCAAGGGGCTTTGTTGGCGCTGCCCCCAACCCAATCAGTTCCTCCTAGTCCAAGCAGCACTCAAGAACAGAAGAGAGTCAAGGTGAACACTGAAGAAGGGGAGGATGACATGGAAAAAAGGGTCGGCCTTGGCAATGTCGTATCATCTTTGGCGGGCTCCTTCGAGGGGCGCCGCCGGGCCCAATGAATATCTTCTGCTGGAACTGTCGTGGTGCGGGTAAAGCTGCGACAGTTCGGGAGCTTCGTGATTTCGCGAGGCAATTTGCCCCTACCCTCTTGTGTATTCTCGAAACTCAGCTAGAAAGTACAAGGGTAGAAGCTTTAGCAGGCACGCTTGGTTTTGACAATTCTTATGCAGTTAGTAGTCAAGGAAGGAGTGGTGGCATAGGTCTGTTTTGGAACAATTCAATAAAAGTTGAAATTCTTGGTTACTCTGTTTATCATCTTGATGTTTCTCTTGAAGAACATGACACTGAGAAGTGGAGGATGACATGCGTTTATGGGGAGGCACATACACACTTGAGACACCAAACATGGACAACGCTGAAAAATATCAGTACTTTGAGTGATCTCCCATGGCTCTGTTTAGGTAATTTTAATGAATTATTACGTCCAGATGAGCATCAAGGTATTGGGCAGCGTAGCAATGCTCAGATTCAAGCCTTTCGGGATACCCTAGATGTTTGCATGTTGATAGACTTGGGGTACAAAGGGAATTTTTGGACGTTCGAGAAAAAAGTAACAGGAGGAACACATACTAGATGCAGACTTGACAGAGCCCTGGTGAATGCAGCATGGCTGGCAAGGTTTCCTCTGGCCTCGATGAAACACTTGACCGGTGTCACCTCCGACCACGAGCCAATCCTGTTAGAACGGGAGGTTGGACCTGCCGCTCAGGCTCCGAAAACGTTCAGGTATGAAACGATGTGGGAGACACATGACAATTTTTGGGACATGTTATCAGCGGAATGGGGCGCTAGTCCTCCTTGCACAACGGTGCATGAGCTGCGTGACAAACTTTCAGATCTTGCAAAGGACTTGGGTCGGTGGAGCCGAGATACTTTTGGGAACGTTAGAAAAGAGATTAAGCAGTTAAAACAAATGCTCGAGGAGCTGAAGAATGATCCCTTGCGGACTGGCCCTTCTCATGTAGAGCTAAAGATTAATGAACGGTTGATAGAGATGTATCACCGGGAGGAGATTATGTGGCGTCAAAGAGCAAGGGTGGAGTGGCTGTCTGCTGGAGATAAAAATACAAGTTTTTTCACCTGCGAGCTAGCCTCCGTCGGAAGAAGAACATGATAAAGGCTCTACGGAACTCTCGGTGTGGTAATAACGGACCCGGGAGAGCTAAAAGCATTAGCGAATGGTTTTTACCAGTCATTATATCAGTCCGAGGGGGTGCAAAATATGCAGGCAGTGCTAGATCATGTGCCCAGGAAGGTTACAGACGAGATGAATGCCACTTTGTGTGCCCCTTACACTAAAGAGGAGGTTAAATCTGCTCTTTTCCAGATGTTTCCTACCAAAGCACCAGGGCCCGACGGTTTTCCGGCTCACTTTTACCAACGTCATTGGGACGTATGTGGTGATGAAGTGACCAGTATAGTTCTCAGAATTGTCAGGGGTGAAGAGAGCCCGGCATCGATTAATGATACAGTGTTGGTGCTAATTCCTAAGGTAAATAACCCAACGCTACTTGCTCAATTTCGTCCAATAAGTTTGTGCAATGTCCTGTACAAGATAGCGTCTAAGGTGATATCAAACAGACTGAAAGTAATACTGCCTGACATTATCTCTGAAGAGCAATCTGCTTTTGTTCCTGGGAGGTTAATCATGGACAACATTATATGTGCTTATGAGTGTTTGCATTTCATGAAACGGTCAAGGGCCAAATCAAATAGTTTCTACGCTCTAAAATTGGATATGATGAAGGCTTATGACAGATTGGAGTGGGATTATCTCAGAGGAATAATGACAAAGCTGGGATTCAAGCATCACTGGATAAACACAGTCATGGGTATGGTATCCTCCGTCTCCTTTTCAGTCTGTTTTAATGGTGAAAGACTTGATTCTTTTAACCCTACCCGAGGTATTCGGCAGGGAGACCCGATCTCCCCCTACTTATTCTTGATTGCAACAGAGGGCCTCTCGTGCCTCCTTAAATCAAGTTCTCAGTCATCTTTAACAGGAATCAAGGTGGCTCCCACGGCTCCCACCGTGAACCATCTCCTGTTTGTAGATGATAGCCTGCTGCTATTCAAGGCCAGTGGGGAAGGACCGATCGTTGTGTCAAACCTACTTGATACTTATTGTAATGCTTCTGGGCAGAGGATCAACAATGAAAAATCTTCAATATTCTTCAGTAAGGCTGCCCAGCTGTTATGAAGGAAACTGTAAAAAACAACTTGCATGTGCACAATGAATCGTTGAGCGAGCGCTATCTTGGTATGCCGACTGATGTTGGTCACTCGAAGAATGGAACGTTCAGATATCTTTGAGATAGGGTTTGGGAGAAGATCAAAGGATGGATGGAAAAACTACTCTCATCGGCTGGGAAGGAAGTTTTGATCAAGTCAGTAGCTCAAGCGATTCCGGTATTCTCAATGTCTTGCTTCAGATTACCACGAGGACTATGTGACAACATTACATCCACCATCCGTCCGTTTTTTTGGGGATCTAAGCAAGGACGCAGGAAGCCAAGTTGGGTAGCATGGGATATCCTAACCATGCCAAAGTACTTGGGAGGGCTAGGTTTTAGGGATTTGGAGATATTTAACCTAGCCCTTCTTGCAAGGCAAGCTTGGAGGACCTTAACAGATAGTTCTTCCCTAAGTGCAAGGATATTGAAAGCCGTCTACTTTCCGGACTGTACCTTGCTGCAGGCTGAATTTGGAGCTCATCCGTCCCAAATATGGCGGGTTGTCTTGGACGGGCGGGACATTTTGGCTCAAGGGCTCATACGCAGAATTGGGGATGGAGAATCCACGAGTATATGGCAACACAACTGGATCCCAAGGGACAGCTTTAAACGCCCGATCACCTCGCTTCTACAAAACCCTCCTGAAAGAGTGGCAGAACTCATCAACGCTTCATCAGCAAGCTGGAACGAGGGCCTGGTCCGGGCAGTATTCACTCATTTTGACACAGAAGCTATCCTCAAAATCCCGCTGTGTACGCGAAGAGTTGCAGACTTTTGGGCATGGCATGAGGAAACCCGGGGTGGTTTCTCTATGAGATCGGCATATCGCATGATTCTATGGATGAAGCACAGTAGAGAGGCATGGCTGAACGAGGAGGGGGAACATCGTATGAACGCAGCGAAACAAGCAAGTGGGCTATGATATGGCATCTCAAAGTTCCCTCAAAACTCAAAATGTTTGTGTGGAGGCTAGCACGACAGTCTATGCCGACGGGAACGGTTCTGAAACATCGCCACATAACGACAGAGGATACATGCTTGTTATGTGGGTCAGTTGATACATGGAAGCACGCACTAATATCATGCCCGATGGCAGCAAGTATCTGGGCCTTGGCACCCGATGATCTGGTAGAAACCATGCTTGACCGGGCTGAGGACACCCTAAAGGAGTGGCTTTTTGCTTTGTATGAGTCTTTGAATCAGGATCTGTTTGATCGCCTAGTTGTCACCCTATGGGCACTTTGGAGAGTAAGAAGGAAAGCCATTTATGAGGATATTTTCCAATCACCTCACTCGGTTGACAGCTTCATATCGAACTATTTGGGTGAGATGCGGATCATTAATGCTAAAACATCAACGCAACGCAGTCTACACCTACAGTTCGGAGATCTTAGCGATGGGTAGCACCAACGGTCGGCAACGCCAAAATCAATGTTGATGCAACTGTTTCCAGGCGAGGTTATGGTTCAGTTGGCATCATTTGCAGGGATCAAGACGGATCGTTCTTGGGAGCATCTTCGCTTTGCTTTCCGAACATTACGGACCCTCCAACTCTTGAGGCCCTAGCCATCAGGGAATCTCTGGCTTTGGCAGATGACTTATATCTCAGACGAATTCAAGTTGCCTCGGATTGTAAGCTGGTGGTTCAAAGCTTACACAAGGATAATCGGGCAAGCTATGGCGCGATAGTACATGAAATACTAGATCACTCTGTAGCTTTTGAGTTTTGTAATTTTAGTCATGAGTCTAGGAGCTCTAATTATGAAGCTCACAACATAGCGAAGCATGCTTTATCTCTTGATGGTGGCCGCCATGTTTGGTTAGGAAACCCCGGGAATTTACCATCCGTCCCTGTAAACATTGTGACGAATTAATAAAGCTATGCAACGTTGCCTTAAAAAAAAAAGCTACCCAGGCAACCAAACACGCCCATACTAGTTCAGAAAAGTATACTTAAAATTTACACAGATCTCAACATCGAGATCGACGGTCCTCGGTGCTGACTGAGATTCTCTTCCTTTTTTTTCACCCCTCATCTCTGTCCCGATAACCCTCACCCTCGTCTCTCTCCTGAACGGCGTCCCACGGCGGACATCGCGCGGTGCGCACTCTCCCTCCCTGCTCGACACCGTGCCGGCGCCCCTCCCCACCTAGGCAGCAGGACGGCGACGCCCGACGAAGCCTCGGTCTCCCCTGCTCGACGCCGGGCGGCGCGTGCCGACGCCCTCCCCGTCGTGGCCAGTAGGACGGCGGCGCTCGACGCCCCCGTCCCCTCCCCGCTCGACGCTCCCTCGGTCTCCCCTGCTCCGTCGGCGCCTCGGATTGGTACCTCGGCGTCCCGATCCGCCTGAGGTCCGCGTCTTCCGAGTCTCTGGTGAGAAATTTCTCAAGCTGCACACCAGGAGCTGGCACGTCTGGCCGGTGTTCGATGCAGATGCGGTGGATTTCTATAATCTTGAACTGAGCAGCACCAATGTGAGTGCTATGTTATTGCACTTTTGTAGGTAGTTTCATCGGGCTTTGCAGTTGCAGTGTCATTGTTAGTTATCAAACTGGACTTATATTTGGTCTGTGTATCTTCTTATAGCAGTAGAGCCTGACATGGCATAGCACCGTTCTTAATTATGAAATGTGAAGAAACACCAATACTATCTTTCTTTTGAAGTGGCTTCTTTGGTATTGTAGAGTCTAGACAATACTGAAGTTGCTGCCTCCATTTTCAGAAGGTTCACGAGAAAGTTGATTGTAAGCATCAACACTAGCTTTATCATCTCGTCTCTATAGGATGTGAATTTACAATACTGTTACTTTATCATGCCATTGACACCATTGGACTTAAAGCTGAACTGCTACTAGATGAATCGCAATCTTCCTACTCTTGATTTTTTTTGTTAGACAATGTTTTCTTGAATTGAAGCTGAGGCATTTGCTTCACTTTGCTGCACAACAGTTGAGTCCCGCTTCCTCTGAACCTCCACACCACTGCAAAACTATGCTCGCTGTGGCCAATGTCGCTTTCCCTCCCGTGTTTTCGCCTCGTCCGTTCAAGATGACAAGGCATGCCATTCTTATCCTTGATCCGTGTGTGCTCTCATCTTTTTTTCGGTCTCTTATCCTTTGCATGCCTTGATGGTTTCCAGGAGGTTTTCTTGGAGATATCGAGCAGAACGGGTGTCAGCTGGGTACTCCCAGTTGGAGGTGAACTTTTTCCTTGCCCCTCTTGTGGTATGAGGATTTTTCCTAGTTCTGTTTGGACAATTGGTTTATCCATGTACACAAGACCAATTTATCTAGAAAGACAATTTAGTTGTAGTGTTAATGTTGATAGAAGTTGGTGAACATGTTGTCTGTGGGTAAGACCACATGCAAATTCTACACCACATTGCGAGTGAGAGTAGGGCCTGGAGGGCAGCAGGGTTGCTAAATGCGTCATCTGATGTTTTCCTGGCCATGGCAGCCATGTGGGAGGGAGGCGAGTAGTTAGCATAGGCCTTGGGTGGCGTGGAGTTTTGACATGTTCCTGCATGTAGGCATGTCATGTAAATCTGTGGACTTTGGGGTTCTTTCCCCACTTCTTTAATATATGATACGCACACTCGTGCGTATTCGAGAAAAAAAAGATTCATTACGCTTGAATCTGATAGGTTATTTTTGGGATGTGTGAGTTCACTTGTTTAACTCTCAGTAATCATCAAAATGAGGAATCTCCCGGAACTCTGGACCTAGATTTTGTTGAAAATATGGGCTCTGTTACCTTTGTTCCGACTAAAGCTTTATACGGATCTTGAAGCCCAGGATCTTAGCATCTTATCGCACAAAAGCTAGGTAGCACTCCGCAATCGGTATAATCCAGTATTGAAGTATCCTGAATTGTTGTTTTGTTATGTCCTTCAGTCTTGTTGTACATGATGCACATGTATTACTTTAGTCCTTGCCTATTGGGATTTTAATAGGAGACATATATAATAGCTGGATTAAATTTTTGATGTCGATAAGAAATATTGGTGATTCAATACGATTTGTTTGCAACTCAAATATGTTAAACAAATAGTCCATTGTTTGGGGAACTGCTACTGTCAGATATACCGTACATTGTATAACATCCGTGCAATCATGGTTTTCCTTTACATTACATGGACGTATACTGAACTTCACTTCTTTTAGGTTAGAAAAGTCAGCTACCGACCTCCTGGAACTGAGCAAAACTTATTGAATGAGACTAGTCTCTCTCTTCGGGAGAAAAGGTAAGCATGTGTTTTATATTGGAATAGCTGTGTTTCTTGAATGCCTTTTGTATTGACGCGGCAACTAATTCATGCAGTTTTGGTTTGATATTTGGACGGAGTGGGAGCGGAAAGACCACTCTTTTACAGGTTTGCACTGAAATGCTGCATGACATGTTTTACTCTGTATCTTTCATCTTAAGGTGATAGCTTGATTTCTCAGCTTTTGGCCGGTCTGTCAGAACCTACATCTGGTTCAATTTGCATTCAGAAGTATGATGATAGTGGAAATCCAATTGGTCTGTCGGAAGTGTTAGCTTCTCAAAGAGTTGGTATTGTATTTCAGTTTCCTGAGAGGTTTGAACATTGAATTACTACTTTCACTAATAAGTTTTTTTTACATATTAACATGAATGCCTATGATCTATGTTAGTGCTTGAGAAGTTTTACTGCAAAATAAGATAATTTACACATATACTTGTAGGTACTTCTTATCAGATACTATACTTGAAGAAGTTACTTTTGGATGGCCAAGGCAAAAGGCAGACATTCTTTTAAGGGAGCAACTCACTTTAAAACTTCAGAAAGCTATTAACTCTGTAATGATTATCTCTCATCGAACCATTCTGTTCTATTGTGGAGTGAACTTTTGTTTGAGACTACACACAATTGTTTTCTGAAGATAATTTGTTTCACGCTAGGTTGGTCTAAGTGCCATTTCATTGGATAAGGATCCACAGTCTCTCAGTGGTGGGTTTAAGCGGCGACTTGCTTTGGCAATTCAGCTGGTATTGTTTGCATTACTTTAGTACGGGTTGACTGTTCTGTTTTTAGAAGTGAAGATAGATAATCTTTTGCCTTTATCTTCTGATTTTCTAGGTTCAAACTCCTGATTTATTGTTGCTTGATGAGCCCCTCGCTGGTCTTGGTATGTATTTGAGTGCCCATATCAAACTAATATTTGTGGATTATTTTCTTTCCTATCTGTCGGTTCATTTCAGAACCCATCTAAATGCACAACGTGAACTGTTGTTTAATATAATTCTGCTTATGCATCCTATCATCCTTGGGCCACAGCTCACACTTGCTAGGATTATTGTGTGGTCTCAAATAGTTTGTCGAAATTAGTATATGTTCTTCCTAGATGTGGTTACTGAATTTGTATCTTCATCATCAGATTGGAAAGCTCGGGCTGATGTTGTGAATCTCCTAAAGGACCTAAAGAAAGACCACACGATACTGGTTGTGAGTCATGATCTAAGGTAATTTAGTACTCACCATATAAAACACAATGCTTTTGTATAGCTGTGTGCCACTGGAGCCAGTATTGAATATCTCATGATCGCTATATACTGGTTGTTACATACTTCGATTCAGGCATGCAGCTGGAATCATATACTTTATTACAACCAATATACTCACATATTGGTTATAATAACATCTTATACTATGGGACGGAGGGAGTAACTCCTAAATCATAAGCTTGAACTGGGGCTGTTGAAATGTCTAATTAGAAGCGTTTTGCAGAGAACTATACCCGCTGGTGGACCGCTCGTGGAGAATGGAGATGGGGGGAGTTTTGAAGGAGGAACCTTTACCTGTATAGATTAGAAACTTGTTTTCCCCTTGTACTTCCGTAGGCAGAATCCAGCCAAACGAAAAACTCAAAAGGGAATTCTTGTCTGCAGCTGGAATGCTATGCTGACCCATTTGTTGTTGCGGTCACAGGATCATAGCTGGCTGGAAATGTTAATGTGACATTTGAATGAGTATAAGGCACATGTTACAAAATCTATTAGGAGTGACTCCATAACTACCGGATGTTCGCCAATAATTACTAGGATGCTATTTTGCGTACGCTCTGTTCATGTGCACAAATACAGATGTGCGGCATGTGCTCTCAGTTAATTTTCTTGAAGAGTCTGACCGAATGAAATGCACCCACAGACCTTCCGTTGCACATCTCCTTAGTCATGAATGAAGTTTTCGCCGTCTTTATATCCCCACCCATGTTTGAGTCTTTGCTATATGATAGTATCAGGTCATCAAACCATATACAATAGTGAGGTGGTAACAGCCAAACTGCCAAAGCAAGCACCGAGGAGAGAAAATGGTCTAGCGAAGTGGCACCTGGCAGCCTTGTCGAGGTGCCAAAAATGAGAGAGATCATGAAAGAATCGGAGTCTGGATGTGTGTCTTACTTGAGAATGGGAGGCGTTGGGGGAAATTGATGGGAAAACATAGAAGCCAGCATTGTTCTTGTGCCCTGGCCTCTTGCCATTTCTTTCCTTGACGCTCTTCCATCAGTGACCCACACTAAGATCTGGGGTGCACATCGGCCTTCTTGCATGAACTTGTCTTTTTTGACCATAAAGAGAAGTGCTTCGGTACACCCCCCTCATAAAACGTATAAAGTTTTGTATAATACCCGGCGAACAGCCCATGTACGTTTTTTTAGTTTTAATTGTCAAAAAATGGATGCCCTCAACTGGATTCGAACCACAGCCCCCACGCGCTACGTGTAGCGCACAAACCATCCGGGACAACAAATCAGATTTGCTTTCTTGCTTGTTTTCTGATTGTTGTCCCCAAGAAAAAAACACAGCACCTCCACTCTTTAGTTTATGTCTCTTTTTTTTGCACGGTTTTCTTTAGGGTTTCTAGTTTTCCTGTTTTGTTCATAAAATACTAATATTTGTGTTTTTAAAAATTGTACATAAATTTCAAAACAAATGTTCATGCCTTTCAAACATGCTCAGAATGTCAAAATACGAACAGTTTTTTTAAATAAAAAAAATTTGAACACGAACATTTTTTGAAAAAAGTAAAAAAATGGAATTCCAGAAAAAACAGAAAAATATGAACAAAATTTGAATTCTGAAAAAAAAATATGAGAAATAGAAAAAATAAATATAATAAACGAAAAGTCTAAGAAGACAAACAAATAAACACAAGAGAAGATAAAAAGAAAAAGAAAAAACACGGTTTACGACCTCCGAGAAGGTACCAAAACAGGAAAAAATGGCTGGGAACCCGAGGTTCCCAAGACCAAGAAAACTTTTTTGCAAATTTCATAGTGAACTTTGTTTTGATTTTTTGTGAAAATATTCAAATCCATGAATATTTTTAAAACAATTGATGAACTTTTTAAATCCATGATGAACAATTGATGAGCTTGTTTTCACCGAGAAAACTCTAGAAGTTGAAAGAATTGTAGAAAACTTAAACAGCTTGACATGGTGCCTTGATTTGATCATAGAAGGAGGTGGAAAAATTAGGCCTTTAGAAGGATGTTGAGAAACAACGCACCCTCAGGTAGAGCCTACTAGCCAACCTGAACACCCCTTCATTAAACATGGGCTACTTTTGGACATTCTTAAAATAACCCCAACCTTTTCAAGCAGGTGGGCATGACCATGGTAGTCATCCATGCCAAGTTTGTACGATTTCTGACACCGTATGCAAGTTGCGACACGACCGCCCATTATCGAGCATTTTTTTACCGAGAAAACTACGAAAAATGTAAAATTTGTCGAAAACCAAAACAACTTGGCATGGTGCCTTGAATTGGTCATACAAGGCATGAAAAAAATTGGGGCCATTTCAAGCATGTCAGGAAACGACGTGCTCTTAGACGGAGCCATCTCGCCTACTCGAACACCTCCGTTGATCATGGTCTAAGTTTCCTTTTTCCATCTTTTGTAGTGTGTCAAATATAACGCTAAAAAGAAAGACTCTGGTTTTCCTTTTCAACCGGGCTGGTTTTTTCTTCAGTTTTTACATGGGTTTCTCTATTATTTTGTTTTTCTTTTCTTTTATTGATTTTGAAAAAAGTTCATCAATAATTCAAATTAAGTTCATTGATTTGGAAAAAATTTAACAAAATTTAAAAAATCCATTGATTTAGAAACAAAGTTCATCAATTTATAAAAAAGACCAACAATTTTCAAAAACAAATTGCCAACTTGCGAAATAGTTCACGAATTTGTGAAGAAAACTGATCAATTTTGGGGAAAGAAAGTTCACTGATTTGAAAGAAAAATTCAAGAATTTGAAATTTTGTCGTCATTTTCGATTAAAAAATCACGAATTATAAGAACTTCACGCATTTAAGAAACAGAAAAGAAATGAAAAAAAAAACAGAAAATGTTGCGCTTTTCCAGTGTTGTATTTCAAGTATAAAAAAACTTACTTGACACTAGAGGTCCGGTTGCCTACCTGACATTAGAGGTCCGGTTGCCTAGCTGGTTATTGTGGCTGTGCTAATTGTTGAAGGACCTAGGTTCGAATCCTGCAGTAAGCACGTTTTTTGCGGTTTTAAAAAGAAAGAAAGGATGAATGTGCTGAATGGGCCAGCCCAGCACGGCAGGGTGTGCACGTCCGTTAATGTACATCGTATACGTGATTCTAAAAAAAAAAGAGTTTATAAAAAATGCCTATCATGACCTTACTTATGAAGAGGTATGGGCTAATCTGAGCCGTCCTTATGTCTAGGGGGGTGTACCGAAGCAGAAGTGGACCATAAAACAGCATCGCGAGACCAGATTGTAAGTTCTAGGACACACCAGTACACCTGCTTGTTACCTTCCTGAGCCACTTTGTGGATATTTGGAGGACGCCAGACTAAACTGTAATGGTAACTGCATCTAGATTAAGGCAACAGAGACAATGTGTCTAACCCATGCAAGCTTACATTATTTTAGAACTTCTCGCGGAATAATTATGGTTCGACGAACTAAGATATTCAGTAACATGAAAGCATCCCTCGCGTCGCCATCTCTGGCGGCGGCGGAGGAACCCCAGCAACCAGCCGCCACAACCCCTTCCCAGCCCCTCAACCACCTCGTCGCCACCGGAGGAGCGGCCGGTGAAGCCCGCGCCGGCTCCCAGGATGGTGGCGGCGGGGCGCCTCCTCCGGCTGCGGCCTCCCTGCCGTCACGCCCGTCCGCCGGCCTCTGTGCCCTCCGACGGCTGATCCGCCCTCCGCCGGCGTGTCTCTGGCGGCGACCTTCTCCCCACCCCGCCCGACCTCGCCCTGCTCCCTTCCCCGTCCGATTTCCACGCCAGATCTCGGCCCGGCGAGGTCTGTCCTGTTGCCGGCGCGTCTCTCCTGCTGGCGCTGGACCCGGGGTTGGGGCTGATGTCCTCCTCGGCTGGCCTTGGGGCTACCCTTGTGGCGCCGCGACGACTTCCCTGATCTGCGGCCATGACTACAAGGATCTGACGCCGGGATGGCGCGAGGTGTCGACGGCGGCTGTAGGGTCGTTGCGCTGGGCATGTGGGGCTGCGGCGATGTGCTGGCCTTCCGCGTGTGCCAGCCGAACAGCGACGCTACGTTTTTCGGTTGGTGGTGCTGATCTAGATCAGATCGGTCAGATGGTGGTGTTCGTAGATTGTTCTCCAGAGACTTCCTACGGATCCACGACTGCGCAGGTCATCGAAAAGAGTTCGGGAGGTTTTATCTCTTGATCTGGTTGATGACTTCAGTGGTGTGATACAAATTATGGATGATGACTTGACGCAGAGGGTAAGTTGTGGAGTGGCGGCGGTCCAATTGTAGCTGCTGGGATTGCGGACAAGCGGTGGCGACAACACTTTTGTGACTTGGATGGTGGTGCTGCACGCACCAAGTCTCGAGCTCCGGGGCGAAAGCCTAGGTCAGACCCGAGTGGTTACACCTGGCAATGGCGATGTTTTTATGTCGTTACCTTGTTGGAGGCATTGCTCGGATTTGCTCGGACTGATTCTTCAGAGTGAAAACTTAGATTCTGGCCTTTGTGGTTAGATCCGCTGACGGCGGCGCTTGAGTGTCGCTTCCTTCGTGAAGGCGTTACTGTTGAAGTTCCTCGTCATCATGTGGTGTCAATGGTTGGTGCGAATATGGTCTCAGTTGTAGTTTGTCGATCACTGATCTGATCGTTTTTTTCCTCCTTTTTTCTCGCCCGCACATAGCTTTTGGTCTTATGACTTTGCTAGTTGAGGGTATGTTTCCACGTGAGTGTGTTAGGTTGGCTGTGTGCATCCTAATTATGCAGAGGCCGGGTGTGTGCTCATTGTGTTATGTATCCTCTTGATGCTCCATTTTGAGCCAATAAAGTCCACCCTTTGTCGACAAAATGAAAACAGAAACGAACACTGGGAACTCTTAAATCTGAACATCCAAACTAAGCTAATTTTGCATTGTCTTTGGAATGCAAGACCACTTGTTGCTAAGGACACAATTGCCAAAGGGTGGTTGCATAGAAAAAAAGCCAAAGATTCCAAAGAGTTAGCTCTTTAGCAGTAGCAACAAACACCAAAAATGCTACACCTACGTAGGAGCTTACGTAAAGTTACGTATCCTTCCTTTCTAAACTAATAATCACCCCCTGATTTTAATGGGGTGGGCCTGGGCCTTATTTGCTTCCAATCAGATCTAGCCACGTGAGCTTAGTAACAACTTTTACGTAGATGTAGCAAAGCTCCAACAAACACAATAATAAGCCTCAAGTCGCACAAAAACTGCTTTTATCAGTTTCTAAACCGAACTGGCTGCATGCTCAACTTGTTTATTGGGGTAGAGCATACACACTGAATTTGTTAGGAACCGAGGGAGTAGCGCTATTCAATTGGGAAGCGCGTTAGCCGGTCGTGGCGTCAATGACCGCGGTGGTGATTCACAGCGGAGACTTTTTTTCCTTAATTCACGATGATGGTGAATTTTCATGGTTACCATTTTCCGGCGGCGGCGACGCATCTTCCTGGTCCCTATATGGAGCCAGTTTGTGACTCATGCATCGGTTATTTTGCACATGGCAGCACGACCCCATGCTGCTAACCGTCTCTGCGGGGCGCAAGGTCAGCAGGTTTAGCGTCCTATTGGTGGTTCCTGGCGAAGTGCTTCAGTTATTGGATGTCTCCCGCTCAATGCAAAGGTTTTGATTGCTATACATGGTCCAAGATGGCATCTGGCGACTCAACTTCTGGTTGATGCGTGGATTCCGCCCTTGTCTGAGGTGTTTGGTGTGAGTGGTCTAAATTGGCTCTGCGTAGGTGGTCAGGCCTCTCGGTGGCACTTTTAACAAAAGGAGGATTACCCCGACCTCTGCATCTAGACGGTACATGCAACAATTATATTAATTATTCATAAAGACCTTACAAAGTAGTACATCATGTAGTTTGAAGCCATCATCTTAGTAACAACTGTCGCTACTCCTATCCACTTGATGAAGGGGTGCCGATAGTCCGAGCCTAATATCAAACAAACATCGAACCAAAGTCTAATATCTAAAGCCGGAGGCCCCAACCAAGCCACATATTGGGTTTGGGGTACAAACCGGTCCGACGCACCGACCTTGCCAGGCCTCTCTGCCATCGACGCCACCATGATGCCAGACAGCGTCCTCCTCCTGCATGAGTCCATCTCCGCGCATCGGACGCCGAGTCTCCACTGCACCACACCGCCGAAACCCGCCGCCATCAATGTGTAAGATGAAGCTCCACCAAAGAAGCCGTCCACTGGTCCCTCAAGCCCATGTACACCTTCAAGAATGACGCCACCAAGGGGAAACGACACCAGAGCACCGCCGTCATCTGATCTACTGATCTAGAGTTTCCCCCGGAGATAGCGGATAGAGGTCTGGAGCTTCTTCGCGGCGATGCCTTCAAGAAGGTAACGACACAAAAGAGTGCCAACATCGCTGGTCTTGGCAACAAGCCGAGAAGGAGGTTTTCACCCGGATATGCTCGGCGAACCTCCATCAAGCATCGTGTGCATGGGTCGCCACCGATCTGAGCCGCCGCGCAGCAAGCAGACCGCACCGACCAGATCAGATCTGTCCGGAGGCCAGGCCACTCATGGCGCAGGCCCGTCCACCAGGCCCTCCATGCCGCCACCTCCGATCCAAGGTCAGATGGCCCGTAGCCGCCGATCCGGTCGCTGCCGCCAAACACAACCAATGCCGCAAGGCCGGCTGCTATGCCCGCAGCCATCGTTGCCTGAGGCAGAGCCGGCTGACGCGCCGCCGCCAGTCAAGGTAGGGACGCCCGTCACGCCGCCAAGGCCAGATTGGCCGCGCCTCCGCACGCCGCGGGGCTCCGCACCATCCCCATGGCGCAGGAGAGAGGGAGGCCCCCGCCACCACTGTCGGTCCCCGGGCTATAGGCCGGCGGCATCCTTCAGCGGTGGGGGAGGGAGGGAGGGAGGGAAGGAAGGAGAACCCCTGGCGGCTAGGGGCCTCTCGATGGCATGAGATCGTCGGAGATGACATGCATCCCTAAGTGCTCCTCAGTAGCAAGTGTTGCACGTACATGGTTCTAATTTTGTGGCTAGGTGATGGTAGTACATGGCGACCCGGCCGGGTGGTGCGCTGTGAGTGCAAGGGTTCATGTTCTAGGGGTGAAAACTCTAGGTACGACCTTCATTGGTTGAACCCAACAATGTTGTTGTTCACGCGGTGTTCTCTTGTTGAAGGCATTGCATGGAGTTTAGTCAGGTTCCTCTCCTAGATGAAAACCCATGATATGGCCTCATTGGTTGGGTCAAATAGTACAAGACATGATACAAAATCTATTAGGAGTAACTCAATACCTAAAGGACATTTGTCAATAATAGCAGGATGCTACTTTGTGTATGCTCTGCTCATGTGCACAAATAGTGAAATACAGAGTTGTTCTCAGTTAAGCATCTTGAAGAGTCTGACCGAATGAAATGCACCCACGGACCTTTCGTTGCACATCTCCTCAACCTACCATGAATGAAGTTTTTGCTGTCTTTATACACCACCCATGTCCGAGTCTTGCTACATACTATTGATTCACGAGGTTATAGCAGCCAAAGCAAGGCACCAAGGAGAGAAAGTGGTGTAGTGAAGTGGTACCTAGCAGACGTGTCAAGAAACGAGAAGAGAATATGGAAGAAGATGTAGCTAGGAACCATAGAGTTTTGACGCGTGTCTTAGGAATAGGCGGCATTGGGGAAAATTGGCCGAAAAAACTATTCCCTCCGTTCCAAAATAAATAACACAACTTTGTACTAACTTTAGTATAAAATTGAGTTATCTATTTTGGAACGGAGGGAGTAGTAAACAACACTGTTCTAGTGGTCCGACCTCTCACTGGTATGGCAGGTAGTCCTTTACATGTTTTAGCCCAACCACTTGGCCATCTTCTTGATTTGGCCGTCAAGTTCCTTCCGCGGCCATGTATGCGAACACAAGGAGTATTGAGCTTCTCAACGAGCACCCCCTCCTTGTGTTCAGGTCACTCCTCCCTTCATGTGTTATTCTTGTGGTTATTCCCCTCCCTGGTAGCTTGACGAGACAAATGAAAGCTAGGGGGATATACACGCCCGACATACATCGTGGCCCTTTGCTTCCAAATTCAGTGACTAGTGAGTGTATGAGTACCAAGCCTATTATCTTGGGAGTTGAGTGCTTGTCAAATGCAAGTTCCCCAAATATTATTTGTATTTTAAAACACCTGATTAATTGCAAGAAACCTTGCATTGTTTGAGTTTCTCTAGAGAAAAATAAAAGCAAACAGGCTCCAACAAACCATGGATATTGCACGGATGCAAGTCCTTTTTCTATAGCTTAATAGTTCACTGGTAGGTTCGATATACTAGGGAAAACCCCCTAGGGGATACTATAGAAAATATGAAAAAACAAAAGACAGGGGTAGGTTGCAAATAGTTCATCCCACATTGATTGTTCTTTCGCATATGCACATCCAAAACACTAGATAAAATGTTTCGCTTGACGTGAGGTTTGTCCCACTAATATTACATGCAAAGCAACATTAGAGGTGTTGCACATTGGATCGCATGGCGCGCTAAGGTTTGCCCCACCAAGCCAACGGCCCAAGGCACGACGATACTTGTGATATTTCTGCTTGGAGCGTGTTTTGTTTTCAGTTTTCTGGATGTTAAATACCATTGGATGACTTGCTTTTTATCAACATTGGAAACATATCATATCATCAACATTGGAAACATATCATATTATCAACATTGGGGTTTTCTTGACTAGAGCGGCGGATGGGGGTTTCCTACCGCCCACCACGACGCTTGGCCTATAAGGCTCGGCGACGCACTCGATGAGAGGCATTGATGCTTGCATCACACCGTTGCGGCGGCGACGCGTTGCAATGGGTCAAAATTGGGTGGGCCAGATGCGCACCGATGTTCCAGCGGGAACAAAACTGGTCTAGTCCAGTCCATGACTGTCCTTGCCACTGGGCTATGGATTTGACAAGACGCGTGGGCTGACACTAGTTCTTATCCATCCCTGTGTGTGATTTCTGCAATAGTGCACACGAAGTAGTTGGTAATAACAGAAAACAATCGCACACCGTTATAGTAAACGTACGGTATGTGATAACTGTAGACTACGCAAACAGTTTGTTTCAATAAAACGTCTGCAAAACATCGCCACAGGTCATGAAAATGAACCGTGCTTGATATCACATAACAATACACACAGTTACTTTATGGCAACTGTGTGCAAATAATCACGAACACTTTTTTAGAAAAAGTGCGTGCGATGAGCCCAGCTTCGCACACGTTCGTTTTTCCGACACACGGTTCTAATTTTTTATTGTGTCTGATGTGCTTATTGGGTCAATAGCTCCTATGCGACACATTTCATGTGAATTGAAAGGGGTACGAAGTTGTTCGAGCGAATGGCTCTGGTGCGACACATTTGAGCCCGTAAATAGCCTAGGCACAACCTAGCCCTTAAACTCAACGAATGCCCTTGTTAGCTGTTAGGGGTTGGACCCACCACTTATCCACGTAAGTGCGGGACCCACCACTTTTCCACGTAAGAGCGGGACCCACCTCTCCGCAGATAGAAGAGACGAGCGCCCGTGCCTGTCCGCCCACCGTCGCCCATTGCTTCCCCTTTCCCCAATCTTTCTCTTCTGCGGCGACCTAGCGTAGATGTCTAGTTCCTCCGCCACACACTCAAAATGGCGACAGTATGGTTCAATGCTGCTCACAAGGTGCCTTGAGTGCCCACGCCCAGAGCTTCTTAAACGGTGGGTCAGTAAGACGGATGAGAATGGCAATCTTGGGCGAGAATTAGTGAAATGCTTGAGCAAAACAATGGCAGGAAGGGATGGCAAGTTAAGATCTCAGTTCTTAGCTCGTTCTTTCGCTGTCGTTTGCTCTGATTTCTCCATATTTACTTTTTTCTTGTTGAGTTTGGGATTTCGGGTTCATGTTGTTGTTTTTAGGTCTTGAAGAAATGTACACATTTCGAGTGGATGGATGATTATATTGAGAGGATTTAGTTTGAGGGCTACATTGATTCGAGCGGGCCCGCAACCTGGGAGCTCAATTTGGACGGGGTGCCACCGATTGCTGTGGAGAATTTGGGGAGCTCGGACGGGCGAGGGGCGGGCAGAGTCTTGTCGATGGCAAGGTAAGCGCGCGATGTTGAACTACACGCGCAGTTCGAACTAAACGAGGAACTGAAGAAGATCAACAAACATCTAATGCAGATGATCGATTTGCAGAAGCAAGCAAATATCAGGGCAGGGGGTTCTATTGTTGTATCATTGCTCTGTTTTTCTTTTACTTGTTACTCATCCATCATTAGAATGGGCATTTAGGCCTGTCAGGGCAGAGGACGCGATTTGTGCGCCATGCCAAGTTCATGTAACTGAATCAAAGCAGCAATTTGGAAAATTATTCAGTGTTCATGCCCCTGTTTTTGTTCTTCAGTTAACAGAGTGCACACCCAAATTCAGTTTCTAGTAAAAAAAATCTGGGCTGCCGAATAGATGTTGGGCCGTGAGAAAATAACCAGGCCCAAAGAGAAACCAGCCCACCCGCGTAGGGGCACCAGCCCTTTTTTATAGCATAGAGGCGCCCATGTTAACGAAAAATGGTTCAACTAAATAAAATGTTGCTTCGGCAAATATAGAGTATTGTTTGCAAAAAAAAAGTTCCACTAAAAAGACATTATTTGTGGCTTGTGTAAAAAAAGAGAAATTTCATTGCTACAAAAAATGCCTTTTTTGACATTTTGAAATGCATTTTTTAATAATGGGTGTATCTAGACCTACAAGCCAAAACACCGTGCAACTTAAGTAAGTAGCAAGCAATTAATAATAGAAAGACACATAATATAGATAGTTCGGGCCAACCAAGCCCACAACGGGTACCCATAGTACGCTTACAACTTAAATAACATAACACAAATATAGATAGATAGATTTAGCTAAAAAAAGATAGAAAGATGGGTAGATCATCTAAACCCTGGCCGCCGCCTTCCTTACTCCTCCTCGCTCCTCCTCTGGGCGCCCTTCGCTGCTCCTCCAGGGTGTTGTCGATGGGGTACGACAGAGTGTGCATGCGATCCACAGTGGGGAAGATGTTGGTGTAGTTCGTGAAGATGTTGTGGGTGGTGAAAGCGATGAACTCGCAGCCACACCAGAACACGCGGCCGAGGAGGTAGAACGCGTCGAAGGGGTTGGTGAAGTGAGCAAGGATAGCAACCACGACCCCGTTGTGGGTGACCTCCTCGACTCGGTACATCCTTGGAGATCCCCGGGGGAGGTGGCGGTAGCTGCCCCCAAGGAAGAAGTTGGTGAACTCCCTTGCGCCCCTCCATCTTGACATCGCCCACACATGGAGTGTGTTATCGACATACACCCCGGCGGGGTAGAGCCTCTCCGGCATGGTGGGGGGAAAGCGGTAGGTTGGCCCGGTGTACTACATGGCTGCGGCGGCCTGGTTTTGGGGTTGTTTGTGGTGAGAAGACGAAGGACAGATGCACATGGGAGAGGATGGGAGATGGATGAGGGTGTGAGAGGAGGAGGAAGATGATAGGTGTCTTAAATAGCCCTAGTGTGACATGTTTTTTGACTGGTTTCACAGGGTGGAAGTAATGAGAGGGCGGCGTTGGGTGGCATCGGGAGTGTGTACATGCGTGGGAAACCGAAGACTGCATCAATAGCCAGACTGCGATGTTTCAGCGCTGCACGCGTCTGTGCCGTCGGTCGGGGGTTGGGGGGTCACGCCTACTCATTCTTCTGTGTGTGTGCCGCCCGTGCATGCATGCATCATAGGCTGCTCGCTCGCATGCATGGCAATGTAGCCTGCTGGCTAGGGCCTGACTAGAGGGAGGCGTGGCAACGTTCGGTCCAAAGGTCCAACGGGTGGGCTTCTTTACTATAGCCCAATGGTGCGCATGCATGGTAGCAACCCACCCTCGAGCGCAGAACAAACCGAGCGCAAAAAAAAAGCGTTTTCAAATCCAGACAATCACAACGACGAACTAGTTTCACGTGGATCGCTGACGTGGCATTGCAGGCTGATCCACACCGTTCGACGCGCAGTGATCCAATGGTCAGAAATGGTTGGGGGGAGTGATCCAGCGTTCTCGAATACGGCCAATCAGAGCGCCTCACTCGGATCGCTGACGTTGCCCTAGCGCCTGATCCACACCATCCATTCGCATATGTCCAACGACCCAGAAGGATGCGGGGTTTTGGCTAGGGTTTGAGGGGTTTTGAAGGGGTTATGAGGGCAAGGGTTGACCATAACTAATCTAAAAATATCAGAAAAATATGAAACTTGCACCCATCATCTTTTTGGGTTACTAGGTTGCTGAAAAATAAGAAACCTGGTCTACGGGTATATTCATGAAAAACCCTTCACAAAACCTAGCTATCATGAACGAGGTTGTGTGGGTTCAGGTTAGGTTTAGGGTTAAGCATGTCATACTTTATCCAAACGGTCCAATATTGGGCATGGACCCTATTGTTGGAAATATGCCCTAGAGGCAATAATAAAATGGTTATTATTATATTTCCTTGTTCATGATAATTGTCTATTGTTCATGCTATAATTGTGTTATCCGGAAATCGTAATACATGTGTGAATACATAGACCACAACATGTCCCTAGTGAGCCTCTAGTTGACTAGCTCGTTGATCAATAGATGGTCACGGTTTCCTAACCATGGACATAGGATGTCATTGATAACGGGATCACATCATTAGGATAATGATGTGATGGACAAGACCCAATCCTAAGCATAGCACAAGATCGTGTAGTTCGTCTGCTAAAGCTTTTCTAATGTCAAGTATCTTTTCCTTAGAAAAGGAGATTGTGCAACTCCCGGATACCGTAAGGGTACTTTGGGTGTGCCAAACGTCACAACGTAACTGGGTGGCTATAAAGGTACACTACGGGTATCCCCGAAAGTATCTGTTGGGTTGGCACGAATCGAGACTGGGATTTGTCACTCCGTATGACGGAGAGGTATCTCTGGGCCCACTCGGTAAGACATCATCATAATGAGCTCAATGTGACTAAGGGGTTGGTCATGGGATGATGTGTTACGGAACGAGTAAAGAGACTTGCCGTAACGAGATTGAACAAGGTATCGGTATACCGACGATCGAATCTCGGGCAAGTGCTATATCGGTAGACAAAGGGAATCGTATACGGGATTGATTGAATCCTTGACATCGTGGTTCATCCGATGAGATCATCATGGAACATGTGGGAGCCAACATGGGTATCCAGATCCCGCTGTTGGTTATTGGCCGAAGAGATGTCTCGGTCATGTCTGCATAGTTCCTGAACCCGTAGGGTCTACACACTTAAGGTTCGATGACGCTAGGGTTATAGGGAATAGATGTACGTGGTTACCGAATGTTGTTCGGAGTCCCGGATGAGATCCCGGACGTCACGAGGAGTTCCGGAATGGTCCGGAGGTGAAGATTTATATATGGAAGTCCAGTTTCAGTCACCGGAAAGGTTTCGGGGTTTATCGATATTGTACCGGGACCACCGAAGGGGTTCCGGGGGTCCACCGGGAGGAACCACCTGCCCCGAAGGACCTAATGGGCTGTAGTTGGGTGGGAACCAGCCCCTTAGTGGGCTGGTGCGTCCCCCCAAGGGCCCAAGGCGCCTAGGGTTGGAAACCCTAGGGGGCCGCTGCCCCCCCGGGGCGGGCGCCCCCCCCTAGTTGGAAACCCTAAGGGGGCCGCTGCCCCCCTCTAGATGGATTTAGGGGGCCGGCCCCCTCCCCTTCCCCTATATATAGTGGGGGGGGTTGGGGCTGCCAGAGACACGAGTCTCCCTCTCTCTTGGCGCAGCCCTACCCCTCTCCCTCCTCGTCTCTCGCAGTGCTTGGCGAAGCCCTGCTGGAGTGCCACGCTCCTCCACCACCACCACGCCGTCGTGCTGCTGCTGGACGGAGTCTTCCCCAACCTCTCCCTCTCCCTTGCTGGATCAAGGCGCGGGAGACGTCACCGGGCTGCACGTGTGTTGAACGCGGAGGCACCGTTGTTCGGTGCTTAGATCGGATTCGGCCGCGATCTGAATCGCTTCATGTACGACTCCACCGACCGCGTTCTTGCAACGCTTCCGCATCACGATCTTCAAAGGTATGAAGATGCACTCCCCTCTCGTTGCTAGTAAACTCCATAGATTGATCTTGGTGATGCATAGAATTTTTTTATTTTCTGCAACGATCCCCAACAGTGGTATCAGAGCTAGGTCTATGCGTAGTTTCTATGCACGAGTAGAACACAAGTTGTTGTGGGCGTCGATTTTGTCAATTTACTTGCCGTTACTAGTCTTATCTTGATTCGGCGGCATCGTGGGATGAAGCGGCCCAGACCGACCTTACACGTACACTTACGTGAGACAGGTTCCACCGACTGACATGCACTAGTTGCATAAGGTGGCTAGCGGGTGTCTGTCTCTCCCACTTTAGTCGGATCGGATTCGATGAAAAGGGTCCTTATGAAGGGTAAATAGAAATTGGCATATCACGTTGTGGTTTTGGTGTAGGTAAGAAACGTTCTTGCTAAGAAACCTATAACAGCCACGTAAAAAATTTGCAACAACAATTAGAGGACGTCTAACTTGTTTTTGCAGCATATGCCGTGTGATGTGATATGGCCAAAAGGATGTGATGAATGATATATGTGATGTATGAGATTGATCATGTTCTTGTAATAGGAATCACGACTTGCATGTCGATGAGTATGACAACCGGCAGGAGCCATAGGAGTTGTCTTAATTTATTTATGACATGTGTGTCAACATAAACGTCATGTAATTACTTTATTGCTAAACAGTTAGCCATAGTAGTAGAAGTAATAGTTTTTTCTTAGAACTGATGACAGTGAGGTTCCCTCACTGCCCTTTGTTATATTAATATGTTAAGAGAGGGGGGGAGGGGAGTTAGCAAGTCCAAAGAGTTACAGATTACATTAGAGGGGGGGGGGGGGTAAAGAGACTAGACTATTACAAGGTAATCTACAAGGATCTTTTACAGAGAATCAACAAGGGATAGAATAAAGGGGCTGTGCTCCTGCTTTGCTCTATGCACCAGCATGGCAAAGTCCCGTTTGAATCTTCCCCTCCACGACTCAAACGAGGGCTGAATCCCACGAAAATGTTTGTCATTTCTTTCCTTCCAGATCCCCCAGGCTGCCACCACAAAGACTTCGAGAAACATTGGTCGAGCCCATCTAGCCCTGGCCCCATGCAACTTCCTCAGCCTGCACAGATCATTTGGCCATTGCATCCCAAGGGCGTCCCAGCATCTCTGGCTGATGGGGCATGTAAAAAAGAGGTGCATAATGTCCTCCTCCGGGGGGTTACAGCAGAGCAGGCACGTGTAATCATCATTTTGGATTCTGTAATGTCGTCTCTTGAGCATGTTTCTAGTGTTCAATCTGTCAGACATTAGCAACCATGAGAAAACTTTCCACTACATGGTGCATTTGGATTTCCAAATCGACTTGAAGGTGTCGTCAACCGGGACCTGGCTGAAGCAATAAGCATAGTATTGTGTGGAACGAAAAGCTCCACCCCCCAGACACAGGACCAAATATCCTTGCCCTCGGTGATAGCTACTGTCGGGTGGTTGGTGCGACATATGCCAACGGCTGGTTTATCATTGTGGGTGCCAATAAGACATCGCCGGTGCCTGGAAACGGGATGAGGCGAAGACATGCACGCCGGCGGATCTTACCCAGGTTCGGGGCTCTCCGAGGAGATAACACCCCTAGTCCTACTCTGCGGGGTCTCCGCATGATCACTAGATCAAGGAAAGGTAGCTACAATCGCTCCTAGAGCTGTTGGGTTCGAGGGAGAAGAAGAACAAGGCTAGCTCTTGCTTCTTTCTATCTCTATGGTGTGTGTGCTGTGTTCAGAAGCTAACCCTTTGCATGGGTGCTCCGGGGGGTTTATATAGGCCTACCTCCCGGGGGTACAATTGTAATCCGGCCGGGCTCTGGTCCCAGCCGTCAGTGCCTACACTCGCCGGCTTCTCCGCCGGCTGTTGGGGCCCGCCGACTGGTGGGTCCCGCCGGCTGCCGGCCTCTTGGCCGACAGGCCGGCCCCACCGCCTAGGGTCTTGCCGGCGGCTGCTTACTGTAGCCTCGCCTCTGATGACGAGGGCTTTGTCGAGGTAAGCGTGGCTACAGTGGGCCGCCTCGAGGGCTCTCACTGTAGCCTTACCTCGTCTTGTCTCCTTAATGGGGCTCCTGCTTCGAGGAAGGGGGTAGCCGGCTTCTGGGGGCCGGCTACGCCCTTGGCCGACTGTGGGAGGCCGGGCCGCCTCCGCGCCTCTCTCTGGCGGAAGGGGCCCGGCGCCTGCGGGCCGTACAGGAGTCGGTCGTGGATGACGTTGAGGCTGGCATGGCTACAGTGCCGAGCCGAATAGGAGACGGTCATCCCGTACGGCCTCCTGTGGCCATGCCTGCCTCGGGCCTCGGGGGTAGTGGGCCGCACTGTGGCCACACCCCGTCTTGTCACCGTTATGTGGATGTAGCTTTGGTGGTTGTGGTCTCGGCCGGCTTCTTGGAGTCGGCGTTCTTCTTGGAGTCGGCGTTCTTCTTGGCCGGCTTCTTGGAGTCGGCTACCCCGTAGTCGTCCCGGGGAGGGGTTGCTGAGGCTAGGTCGCCTTCCGGGAGTCGGCTTCAGAGGTAGCCGGCCAGGGAAGGCGGCCCAATGCTTGGAGTGCTTGGAGGCCCGAAGGCCTGATAATTTTTTCAGAAGAACCAGGGGCAGTCGGTTAGGCTACCCGTGGCCATTTACTCCGACAGTAGTCCCCGAAGCTGATTGGGCTTCGAGGTGGAGTAGGGGTTGAGAAGCTCGATCAGCTTCTTATCTTGACAAGTCGGCAGCTGGGAGCCGGCTTTAGTTAGGCGTGCCGCCTTGGTCGAAAACTCCGGAGTCGGAGGGCGGGAGCTCGCTAGCGTGTGCTCCGGGCCGCGGGCCGGCCACTTGCCGTCTGCGAACCACGTGGCCTCCCTCGGCCAGAAAGCCTGCCAGCCCACGCGCGTGACGGGACGTCGCCGCAAGGCGGGGGCCCGCCACGTCCGCGCCCGGGCCCAGGCGCGGATCCTCTGTATCCCGAAACCGCCCGCACGTCTCCTTGCGGCAGTTTCGGCTCGCCTTTAGGGCGCAATAATCGCGGGGCGTGGGGGGAATGGGTGCAGTTAATCCCACATCTCCCCCCATGTCCGGCCTCTTCGGCCTCGCCTCGCGAAGCTATAAGTAGGGGGAGGTGGAGGGCGGCAGGCCCTCGCACGCTCCTCCTACTTCCACCATCTTCTTCGCTCGCCGTTTCTTGCAACAGCGCCTCGCCGCCGCACTCTTCCACCGCACGTTCCTCCGCCGCCGCGCTAGTTTTTGCCATGCCTCCCGCCACGGAGCAGTATGGCGGGGATTGGGACGGCTCCAACGTGCACGAAGACCACGTCGAGTTCCTCCGCAATACTCGGCGGTTGCCGGCCGCGGACAAGGTGGAGGTCCGCCTTGCGCCGGCGAGGGAAATTACGCCGGAGCCGCGGGAGGGCGAGCGGGTGGTCTTCCGCTCGCACTTCTTGCGCGGCATCGGCCTGCCAGTGAGCGCCTTCTTCCGCTCCTGGCTCGATTTCTATCAGCTCCAGCCGCACCACCTCACCCCAAACGCGGTGGTGCTGCTATCAGCCTTCGTCACCCTGTGCGAGGGCTACCTCGGCGTCCTCCCCACCCTCAAGCTCTGGGGGGAGTTCTTCCAGTCCAAATTGGGCACGCGCATGCAGGGCGTGCCGGCTCAGACTGGCGCCTTCATCGCGTTGCGGAGGTCGGTCACCGACAACCCCTTCCCCGTCATCACGCTGATCCAATCGGTGAAGAAATGGCAAAAATCGTACTTCTACGTGCGGAACATCGCCCCGCGGGGCGACTACATCAACCTGCCGGCTTACGTAGCCGGCCCTCCGGCGGGCAGGCGGCCCCAGTGGTCCTTCCGGGCCGTGACTCTGACACCGGCCGGGTCCGCCGCCGTCGCCCGAGTGCGAGAGATGACCCAGTCGGAGGGCTTCACGGGGCCCGACCTGCTGGCTGCATTCGTCACGCGCCGGGTTCTTCTGCTCCACAGCCGGCCTCATCTGATCTGTCAGATGAGCGGCCAGCTCGATCCGAGCCGAATGTGCACCAAGGAGATGCCGCGCGAGGAGGTCGCCTATATGGTGAACTATCTTGCGAATTGCAAACTCACCGAAGAGTGGCAGTTCCGCAAGGAACCATATAGCCGAGCCAATCCGCCGCCTACGGTATGCTCTCCTTGTCTCTTTTTCTTTTTCCTTGCTTTGTTGCCGAGTTCCTCTTGGCTGACTCTAACTTAGTCGGTTCGTTTTTCGACAGAGTTCTCTTCTTCGGTCGGCCAGCGGGTCAGACGCGGAGCGTCGATTCGTCCCCGACCGGACCGAACACGATCTGGAGGACCCCGACTTGGGGGCGGCTGGCATGGACGACAACATCGAGCCGGGCGGTGACCAAGCCGGCGGCGAAGCAGGCGGCTCCGGGCTCGGAGTCACCTTCGACGACTGGCCGGACGATGATGAGGCCGAAGTCGCCCCATGCCGCCAGCCGGCATCTGTACGCGGCGCGGGTTCCTCCGCTGCACCGCCTGCTTGGGGCGGAGGTCAAAAGCGTCGCGCCGCCCAGGGTTTGTTCGGCAGCCGGACGAAAAAACCCAGGGGCGGGGCGGCAGCCACCAGGCGGGAGGAGACGGCCGCGAAGGCGGCTCGCTTCCGTAAGACGGTGAAGCAACCGCAGACCGTGTCGGCGTAAGTTCACTTTCTTTCGTATACAATATTTTCTTTCTTTTCTCTGGTGGTCCCTGAACCCTTATCTTTCTTCTTCAAACGAACAGAGCTCCGTTGTCGCTTGAGCGGGCGGCTGCCGCCTTCGTTGTCGAGTCGCCGAGGGGGTCTGGGAGCACCACTCGCCGCGTGGACCCCCGGGCCGACCTTCAGGAAGCGACAGAACGGTATGCGCGGGAGGCGCGGGAGGCGGAGGCACGGAAGGCGGCCGCCGCCCAGGCGGCACGGGAGGAGGAGGCGGCGAAGGCACTCGCCGATGCCGCAGCCAGGGCCCAAGCAGAGGTTGCGGCGGGGGAGGTTTTGATGGTCACCCCGCTGCGCGTCATGGCGCCTGGGGACATGGAGCCATCGCCAGAGGGAGCCAGCGGCGACCAGCCAGGGCTGGGGGGAAGCGACGACGTCATCATCCTAGAGAGGGCGCCGGTGCCGACCCCGCCAACTGGGGCGGCTCAAGGCGGCCGGCCTGATCCGCCGCCTGCACAGTCGGCGGGGGGCGAGCCGGCCGCGAGGGCTGAGATGGCGGTCCGGATTCCGTCGAGCCGGCGCGCGGGGAAGGCCGCGTCGGAGCCGCAGCCGGCCGTGGGCTCCAGCTCGTCGGCCCGGGATGCGGAGGCGGCCAACGCTACCTCGGGGTGGACGCCAGGCGGAGGGACGGCCGTGGTGAACGTGGCTGCACAGGATGTCCGGACCCGGCTCCAGGGCCAAGCTGCGGTGCTGAGGCAGTTCACCGACGAGTTCCTCGCGACCCGGGCGGCCATCCGGGTTAGTATTCTCATCTTGCTTCTTCTTGATCTTGATTTCTTCTTGATCTTGATTTCTTCCGTGGGGGCGCGTCAGCGCACCCACTGGGTGTAGTCCCCGAGTTCCGAGTCGGCTGCTGAGCAGGCGGCTTGGAACTTCTTGGTAGATTTGCCTTTGCTATTCTTGTTCTTACTTCGATCTTCTGTCCATCTTGCAGGACTACCACAACCTTCGAGCGGCCGCCTTCAACTCCCAGGCTCGGGAGCTGACTCAGAAGACCGCCGACCTTACTGAGAGCCGAGGTACGTGCTTTGTTCTTTATCTCATGTGGGGGCGCGTCAGCGCACCCACTGGGTGTAGTCCCCGAGATTCGGGCCGACTGCTGAGCAGTCGGGTCGGATCTTCCTTGACGACTTCTTCTTACTGTTCTTTCTTTTTCTGCCGTCCCTGCAGCGGCCAACGCCAGTCTGAGGGCACAGCTGGGAGAGTCTCAGACTGCCCTTCGTGCCAAGGATGCCGAGCTCGCCGCCTTGGTGCAGGAGCGCGACCGCCTGGTCAAGAAGCTGGCCGACCAGGAGGAAGGCCACAAGGCGGCCCTGAGGGTTGTGGAGGACCGCGAAGCCACCCTCCAGGCCGAGTACGAGACGGAGGCGGCTGGCTGGGCTGAGGCCAGGCAGACTCTGGTTGACGGTAAGCCGCCTACCTCTTCGTCCTTTCTTGCCATCTGCCACTTTGGCTCTTTTTCTGATTTGGTGCTCTTTTCTCCTTTTCTTCTTCTTTCTTGCGCAGAATATTTCCCTGGCTATTCTACTGCCGCCAACCAGACCATCGAGGCCCGTCGCCAAGCGCAAAGGCAGGCTGGCTTTGAGATCTCGCCAACCGCTCGCTGGAGGAGCAGCTCCTGGCGATCCAGGCCCGCATCCAGCCGGCTCACCGACTGCTCCGTCGGCTTCAGCGTGCCGGGGCGCAAGTCTTGGCCACCCTCTGGCCCGGCCAAGTGGTTCCTCGCACCCCCAGTCGGACTGCCGACTGGCTGGAGGTGGCAGTCGGCCGCTTCGAGGCTTGGAAGGCCTCGGCGGCTCGCTCCGGCGCCAGGCGGGCGCTGGAGTTCATCAAGGCCTGGTATCCCGGCCTGAGCCTGGATCAGCTGGCTACCTGGCGGTAGCAAGCTGACACAGAGCTGGAGCCGGCGCGGCCGGCTATCATCCGGCGGGCTTCGGCGATCGCCGATTACACCGACACCAGCGTCTTCGCCCCCGAGGTAGATGACAACGGTGTCGCCCAGCCGGAGGAGTGGTTCGGGCTGAACCCGGCGGACGGTGAGGACTCGGCGGAGGAGATCGACTCCAGCGACGAGGGCGAAGAGGAGGAGGAGGAGGAGGGTGAAGACGCCGAGCCGGCTGGTGGAGCAGCCGGCCAGCCTCAGCCTGACCGTACCTCCAGCACTACCTCGCGAGCGAGTGCGTCGCCTACCGCTAGTGGTGGTCAAGCCGAGACCTGCTAGGCGGCCACTCCTTCAGCCGGCGGGGCCGTCTCCACCGACCAGCTCGGCCTCCGCGCCGCGCCCTAGTCTGCCATCTTTTGTTTTCCTGTCTTGTTACTTTTGGAACAATGTTTGGTTAAGTCTGCACAATTCCACCCACTGGGTGTATTCGAACTTATGTCTGTTGCCAGCCTGTTGGGGGCTTTATGTGTATATATAACTTATGCATTTGGCCTTTCCTTGTACTTTTGCTTTTTGTCCTTCTGCTGTTTCCTTTGCCGCCCTCCCTTGGTTGCCGCCTCCCCAGTCCAACAGTTGCTCTGCAATCTGTAGCTGGAGGAGTGCTTGGCCAATGGGGGGGGAGTACTTTAGCTTTGCTGGACTAAAGCTAAGTGTTTAGGAAGCCGGCCAGCCGGCTGTTCTGGCAGCCGGCAGGCATGTTTGGAGACCGTCTCTTTGCTATATAGGTTCGTTGTTCCTTAGCCATTTTTCGTGTGGGCGTCCTTTCTGCCTTGCCTCTTGCTAGTCGGACAGTCGGTTCTTCGAGCTGCGACTTTCAACAAGAGGGGACTCGGGAGCCGGCACACTACTTTTCTGACTTCAGGTAGAACTTTCAATATAGCTCAAGGCGGCCAGTCCCCGGGCCGACTAGTCGAACCCGGTGCCGGACAAGAATTCAAAATGTAATAATACATTCATGGATATGACACTTGTCATTCATAGATAAACAAGGGCAGTCCCCGAGTACTGCTCGGGGGGCCTGTTGGTTTGTACTTAATACAAAAAAGGGTAGCATGATACATACTGCTTTCAACTGTAAAATCGTCTCAGGAGGTTTGCGTTCCATGGTCGCTCCGACTCCTTGCCGGAGTCGTCTCTCTTGCGTGCTCTTGGTTTTTGCGCGTCGATCAAGTAGTAGGAGTTGTTGCCGAGTGCCTTGCTGACGACGAAGGGGCCTTCCCAAGGGGCCGAGAGCTTGTGCTGGCCGGCTGTTCGCTGGATCAGCCGGAGCACAAGGTCGCCCTCTTGGAAGGATCTTGGCTTGACCTTGCGGTTGTAGTAGCGGCGCAGCCCTTGCTGGTAGATGGCGACCGGCTGAGTGCTAGCACCCGGCCTTCTTCCAGTAGGTCCACGCCGTCTTCTCTTGCTTCTTTGGCCTCCTCCTCCGTGTACATGGTGATCCGAGGCGAGTCGAACTCGATGTCTGTTGGGATGACAGCCTCGGCACCGTACACGAGGAAAAATGGAGTGAAGCCGGTTGACTTGTTGGGTGTAGTGCGCAGGCTCCAGAGGACAGCCGACAGCTCTTCGAGCCAGCAGCCGGCTGATCGCTCCAGTGGTACAACCAGTCGGGGCTTGATGCCGGAGAGGATGAGTCCATTTTCTCGCTCGACCTGGCCGTTTGACTGCGGGTGGGCAACGGACGCTAAGTCCAGTCGGATGCCTTGCGTTGCGCAGAAACGTGCCAGTGCTCCTTTGGCGAAGTTCGTGCCATTGTCGGTGATGATGCTGTGCGGCACGCCGTACCGAGTAGTGATGTCGGTGATGAATGTCACGGCAGTCGGCCCGTTCAGCTTTTTGATCGGCTTTGCTTCGATCCACTTTGTGAACTTGTCCACAGCGACAAGTAGATGCGTCAAGCCGCCGCGGGCTGTCTTGAAAGGGCCCACCATGTCCAGTCCCCATACGGCAAAAGGCCAGGTGAGGGGAATGGTCTTGAGTGCAGAAGCCGGCAGGTGTTGCTTGGAACTAAAAACTTGGCATCCTCTGCAGCTCTTGACTATTTCTTTAGCATTCTCCAAGGCAGTCGGCCAGAACAAACCATGGCGGAAAGCCTTGGCCACAAGTGATCTTGGGGCTGCGTGGTGGCCGCATTCGCCTTGGTGGATGTCTTTGAGGATTGCCACTCCTTTTTCTGGCTCGACACAACGCTGGAAGACTCCAGTGACGCTGCGCTTCACAAGCTCTCTGTTGATTATTGTATATGCTGCGGCTCGTCGTTGCACTAGTCTTGCTGAGATCTCGTCAGCCGGCAGCTCTCTGCTGACTAGGAACTTGAGGATGGGCTGGGCCCATGAGGGAGCTGTGACTTCTTCTTCTGTTAATGTAGCCACCATGACTCGGGTGGGTGGGTTGGGTGAGTCGGCCACTGCTTCTTGTGTCGTTGTAGTCCCCGGACCGACTGCTGCAGTCCCCGGGCCGGGTTCTGAAGTCCCCGGGCCGGGTGCGACTATGGCAGTCCCCGGGCCAGTTGTCGAAGTCCCCGTGCCGCCTGCGGGGTTTCTCCAGTCGGATCCGGCTGTATCTGGCGCAGGTGGTACGAAGATGGAATCCGACTCTGGAGACGGCTTGATGGACGGCTTGAGGAGGCGCTGGAGGGAGACGCCAGTCGGTATGGCTTGTCGGGTGGAGCCGATCCGTGCTAGGGCATCTGCTTGGTCGTTGTCGGCCCTTGGCACGTGGAGGAACTCGCACCCCTCGAAGTATCCGCTGATCTGCTGGACGAGGAATCGATAACTCGCCATGTTCGCGTCCTTGGCGTCCCAGTCGCCAGACGATTGCTGGACCACCAAGTCTGAGTCGCCGTAGCACAGGATCCGGCGTATGCCAAGCTCTTTGGCTAGCCGGAGCCCGTGTACGAGCGCCTCGTACTCGGCCACGTTGTTGGAGGCGGCGAAGTGGATCTGCAGCGTGTACTTGAGCTTGTCGCCTTTGGGAGAGGTGAGGACGATGCCGGCTCCCAAGCCGGTGCGCATCTTGGACCCGTCAAAGTGCATCCGCCAATGGGTAGAGTTGGGAGCCGGCGGTAGGTACTGGGTCTCGGCCCAGTCTATGAGGAAGTCGGCCAATACTCGCGACTTGATGGCGGTGCGGGGTTGGTAGAAGATTGTGTAGGGCGCCAATGCAATGGCCCATTTTGCCACCCGGCCGGATGCATCCCGGCCGCCTAAGATCTCGGCGAGCGGGGCAGTGCATACGACCGTGACGGGGTGCTCTTGGAAGTAGGGCTTCAGTTTCTTGGCAGCGAAGTACACCCCATAGCACATCTTCTGGTAGTGCGGGTAGTTTTGCTTTGAGCTGGATAGCACTTCGCTGAGATAGTACACCGGCCTCTGGACTAGCTGGGCTCGGCCTTCCTCCGGGCGCTGGACCACAACAACAGTGCTGACGACTCGGCTAGTCGCAGCGATGTAGAGGAGCATGGGCTCCTTCTCAGTCGGCGCCGCCAGGACAGGCGGAGTGGTCAGCATTTTCTTCAACTCATGGAAGGCTTGGTCGGCTTGGTCGTTCCACTCGAAGTGAGTGGACTTCTTCATGAGTCGGTACAGGGGGAGAGCCTTCTCTCCTAGTCGGCTGATAAAACGATTCAGGGAGGCTAAGCAGCCAGTGAATTTCTGCACATCTCGCAGTTTGGTGGGAATCTCCATCCTCTCGATGGCCTTGATCTTGACAGGGTTGCATTCGATGCCGCGTTCGGAGACCAGGAAGCCCAGCAGCTGGCCGGCTGGCACTCCGAACACGCACTTCTCGGGGTTGAGCTTGATTTGGAATCGGCGCAAGTTGGCGAATGTTTCTTTCAGGTCTTCCAGCAAGGTACCGCGCTTCTCTGTCTTCACCACAATGTCGTCTACATAGACGTGGGCATTTCTGCCGAGTTGTTTCAAGAGGCATTCTGCATGCAACGCTGAAAAGTGGCACCGGCATTCCTCAAGCCGAATGTCATAGTCAGGTAGCAGAAAGCTCCAAAGGGTGTGATGAAGGCAGTCTTCAGGCGGTCAGCTGGGTCCAACTTGATCTGATGGTACCCTGAGTACGCATCCAAAAAACTTAACAGCTCGCATCCGGCTGTGGATTCTATCACTTGGTCAATCCGTGGCAGAGCAAACGGATCCTTTGGGCAGGCCTTGTTCAAACTGGTGTAGTCTATACACATACGCCACTTGTTATTCTTCTTCAGAACCAGAACTGGGTTGGCAAGCCACTCTGGAAAGAACACTTCCATGATAAAGCCAGCGGCAAGGAGCCGGGCTATCTCTTCTCCCACAATTCTTTGCTTCTTTTCTGACAGTCGGCGGAGGGGCTGCTTGACCGGCTTCGCATCAGCTCGGACATGTAATTTGTGCTCGGCGAAATCCTTCGGGACACCCGGCATGTCCTTTGGGGACCATGCAAAGATGTCTCGATTCTCACGGAGGAAGTCGACGAGCTCGCCTTCCTATTTACTGTCCAAGTTCGCCCCAATGACAGCGAACCTCTCCGGGTTCTCCGGGTCCAGAGGTATCTTCTTCGTCTCTTTGGCAGGCTGGAAGGAGCCCTGCGCATCACAATCCTTGGGGTTGGGGGACAAGGCCGGCTGCTTGCCGGCCATGGCCACAACCCGTTCCAACATCTTCTTCTCTTCTGCCACCACGAGGGACTCGGCCAGCCGGCTACTGGCCATGGCGCACTCGATGGACTTCTTGTAGTCGCCGGCTACCGTGATGATCCCCTTCGAGCTCGGCATCTTCATCTTCAGGTAGGCGTAGTGGGGCACAGCCATGAACTTGGCCAGGGTAGGTCGGCCGAGCAGTGCATGATAGGGGCTCTCCAAATCCACTACCTCGAACCATATTGCTTCTCGGCGAAAATGATCTTTGTCTCCGAAGAGGACATCCATTTTGATCTTGCCGATTGGGGAGCAAGACAGGCCAGGGACGATACCATGGAAGACGGTGCAGCTCGGCATGAGCTGCTTCGCTTTGACGTTCAGCTTCTTCATGGTATCGCGGTACAGTATGTTGATACTGCTTCCGCCGTCTATCAGGACGCGGGAAAATCTGGCAGCTCGCCTCTCCGTTGCGAGGGTGACATCCAAGACCATTGCATAGGAGCCAGGCGAAGGCATTACCTCTGGGTGGTCGGCCTGGCTCCAGCTGATTGGTTTTTCTGACCAGTGCATGAACTCGGGAGTGCTAGTGGCGACTGCATTCACTTCTTGATGCTGTCGGCGTCGGCTGCGCTTGTTGTCGGCTTGACTGGTGAAGATGACGTAGGCGGCGTGCTCTTCGGGAAATTCGTCTTGGATGGCGCCGACTGCCGGCCGAGCCGCCGGCTGCTGGGGGGCTGGAGGCGGCGGGCCGGGAGGCGGAGGCGGCAACATCCCCTCGCCCTTGGTGATGCGGGTGAGCCAGTGGCATTTCCGGGTTGTGTGGTTGGACGGCTTCGCGCCGCTGTGGAACTTGCAGGGGGCGTCGAGAGCTTGTTCGTAGGAGAAAGACGGCTGCCAAGCCGGCCTTCCACCCTTCTTCTTGGGAGCGGGCCGTTCTTCGGGCTGCTCGTCTTCAACTGTGGCCACCTGCCGACTGGAGGAAGTCGGCATGGGGGCCTTGCGCTTGTGGTTGTTCTGGTAGGGGCGCCGATTAGGTTCGCCAGCCGGCGTCTTAGGGGCCGGAGCAATCACTTTCCCCGAGGCGTCCACTCGGAGCTCCGTCTTCATTGAGGAGTCAGCTGTGGCGTACTTGTCCGCGATGACCAGCAACTCATCGAGGGTAGCCGGCTCGTCGCAGAGGAGTCGGTGCTTGAGGAGGGTGCCCTCTCGGCACCCGGCGGTGAAGTACTCGATGGCCTGGACCTCGTGCACCCCCTCGCAGGAGTTGCGGAGCTCGGCCCATCGCGTGAGGTAGTCGCGGGTCGACTCGTTGGGCCCTTGGACGTAGAGGGAGAGCTGGCGAGGCTTGGGAGGCCGCTTGTAGGTGCTGGTGAAGTTGCGGACGAAGACTTCGGTGAAGTCCAGCCAATTGTTGATGCTGTAGGGCTTGAGGCTATTGAGCCATGTGCGCGCCGTGCCTTGCAGCATGAGGGGGACGTACTTCACGGCGACGCGCCGATTGCCGTTGGCTATGCTGACGGCCGTGGAGTAGTCGATGAGCCAATCTTCCGGCTTCACCGAGCCGCTGTACTTGGGCGTGTCTCTGGGGAGCGAGAACCCTTTGGGGAAGGGCTCGTCGCGGATGCGGGGGCCAAAGCATGGCGGGCCGACATCGTCTTCTTCTTCTAATGCCAAGGATCGAGCTAGGCGGTCGATCCTGTGGCAGGCGTCGTTCTCGCCGACTCCTTCTCGGCGGCCGAGTCGGTCGCCAAGAGTCGGGTGTGTGATAGGCGGCGGAGTGAGGCGTCTTTCTCTTCGAGGCGGGGGAGGAGGCAGATTTCCTTGGTGTTCAACCGCTCGAGGGCGGCCTTCCGCGTCGTGCTCGATGCTAATGCGAGTCCGGCCGCGGCTGGCAGCCGGCTCCTTGTCTTTCTTCTGGCGCGCGCCGCTCGCAGTCGGCGAGCGGGACGTCGCGGCGTGCTCCCGGCGCGGGGGATGACTATCAGCACGGGCGCCGGCTTCGTGCCGTTCTGCAGCCGCGTCGATCAGCTGCTGGATCCGTCTTGCCATGTAGGGGAGCTCATCGGCTCCCAGCCCATTGAGCTCTTCTGCAGCCGCCTGAGCGGCTCGCAGATTCTCGAGCGGGGTGGCGTAGACGGGGCGATCTGCCCCCAGCATGCTGGCAACGGCCGCGCCGCGCTTCTGGACGAAGCCGGCTCAGCTCGGGCCGCTAGGCATCGGCGTACCGAAGGCGGTGCGGTCGACTTCGCGCTGGTGGGCCTCGGTGAGGCGTCTCATGGAGGCTATCTTCTGGCCCTCCGCGATGAGGGCAAGGCGGCGTGCCTCCAGGGTCTCGGCGTCGGCGTCGGCCGGGATGGGGACGGAGAGGTCGTGCATTGCCGCTTGCAGGGCGTCGTGGGCATTCTCGCCCGAGTTGGCGACGTGGCTGATGACCAGCACTTCGGTGACAGCGCTGCTGCCGCTGTCAGCTCGAGGGAGGGGGTCGTCGAAGACCACCACGTCGGAGGGGTAGGCGTCAAGCGATGCTGTGTCGGAGTCGATGAGCATCGGGTCGGTGGAGCCGACCGACTCCATGTCTGCAGCAGGCTCGCTGGAGACGTGAAGCTGGTCGAGGAGGCTGACAAGGCGGTTCTCGGGGTAGTCGGTGCCTGCGTCGGACACAGGCTCGTCGGAGATGTGAGTCTCGCCGAGCAGATCGGCGAGGCAGCTCGCTGCGCAGGCGTCGTCGACGCCTTGCAGCGCGTCGAGGCAAACGCCATCGGGCGCAGCAGGCTGGCTGCGCTCGCGGGGGAGGAAGAGGGTTCCCGTCCAGAACAGGTCTCCGGACGACGGTGCACCTGACCCCACGGTGGGCGCCAAATGTCGGGTGGTTGGTGTTGGAAATATGCCCTAGAGGCAATAATAAATGGTTATTATTATATTTCTTTGTTCATGATAATTGTCTATTGTTCATGCTATAATTGTATTGTCCGGAAATCATAATACATGTGTGAATACATAGACCACAACGTGTCCCTAGTAAGCCTCTAGTTGACTACCTCGTTGATCAACAGATAGTCATGGTTTCCTGACTATGGACATTGGATGTCATTGATAACGGGATCACATCATTAGGAGAATGATGTGATGGACAAGACCCAATCCTAAGCATAGCATAAAAGATCGTGTAGTTTCGTTTGCTAGAGCTTTTCCAATGTCAAGTATCTTTTCCTTAGACCATGAGATCGTGCAACTCCCGGATACCGTAGGAGTGCTTTGGGTGTGCCAAACGTCACAACGTAACTGGGTGACTATAAAGGTGCACTACGGGTATCTCCGAAAGTGTCTGTTGGGTTGGCACGGATCGAGACTGGGATTTGTCACTCCGTGTGACGGAGAGGTATCTCTGGGCCCACTCGGTGATGCATCATCATAATGAGCTCAATGTGACTAAGGTGTTAGTCACGGGATCATGCATTGCGGTACGAGTAAAGAGACTTGCCGGTAACGAGATTGAACAAGGTATTGGGATACCGACGATCGAATCTCGGGCAAGTAACATACCGATTGACAAAGGGAATTGCATACGGGATTGATTGAATCCTCGACACCGTGGTTCATCCGATGAGATCATCGTGGAACATGTGGGAGCCAACATCGGTATCCAGATCCCGCTGTTGGTTATTGACCGGAGAGGCGTCTCGGTCATGTCTGCATGTCTCCCGAACCCGTAGGGTCTACACACTTAAGGTTCAGTGACGCTAGGGTTGTAGACATATGTGTATGCGGAAACCCGAAAGTTGTTCGGAGTCCCAGATGAGATCCCGGACGTCACGAGAGGTTCCGGAATGGTCCGGAGGTGAAGAATTATATATAGGAAGTCAAGTTTCGGCCACCGGGAAAGTTTCGGGGGTTACCGATATTGTACCGGGACCACCGGAAGGGTCCCGGGGGGTCCACCAGGTGGGGCCAGCTATCCCGGAGGGCCCCGTGGGCTGAAGTGGGAAGGGAACCAGCCCCTAGTGGGCTGGGCGCCCCCATGGGCCTCCCCCCATGCGCCTAGGGTTGCAAACCCTAGGGTGGGGGGGCTTCCCACTTGCCTTGGGGGGCAAGGCACCCCCCTTGGCCGCCGCCCCCACCCTAGATGGGTTTGGCCGGCGCCCCCTCCCAAGGGGGCCTATATAAAGGGGGGGGGAGGGAGGGCAGCAACAACACAGCCTTGGGCGCCTCCCTCCTCCCCTGCAACACCTCTCTCTCTCTCTCTCGCAGAAGCTCGGCGAAGCCCTGCCGGAGACCCGCTACATCCACCACCACGCCGTCGTGCTGTTGGATCTCCATCAACCTCTCCTTCCCCCTTGCTGGATCAAGAAGGAGGAGACGTCGCTGCACCGTACGTGTGTTGAACGCGGAGGTGCCGTCCGTTCGGCACTCGGTCATCGGTGATTTGGATCACGGCGAGTACGACTCCGTCATCCACGTTCATTGGAACGCTTCCGCTCGCGATCTACAAGGGTATGTAGATGCACTCCTTTTCCCTCGTTGCTAGTATACTCCATAGATGCATCTTGGTGAGCGTAGGAAAATTTTAAAATTATGCTACGATTCCCAACAGTGGCATCATGAGCCAGGTTTATGCGTAGTTACTATGCACGAGTAGAACACAAAGCAGTTGTGGGCGTTGAGTTTGCCAATTCTTCTTGCCGCTACTAGTCGTTTCTTGTTTCGGCGGCATTGTAGGATGAAGCGGCCCGGACCGACCTTACACGTACGCTTACGTGAGACAGGTTCCACCAACTAACATGCACTAGTTGCATAAGGTGGCTAGCGGGTGTCTGTCTCTCCTACTTTAGTCGGAACGGATTCGATGAAAAGGGTCCTTATGAAGGGTAAATAGAAATTGGCAAATCACGTTGTGGTCATACGTAGGTAAGAAACGTTCTTGATAGAAACCTACAAACCACGTAATAACTTGCAACAACAATTAGAGGACGTCTAACTTGTTTTTGCAGCATATGTTATGTGATGTGATATGGCCAGAAGATGTGATGAATGATATATGTGATGTATGAGATTGATCATATTCTTGTAATAGGAATCACGACTTGCATGTCGATGAGTATGACAACCGGCAGGAGCCATAGGAGTTGTCTTTATTATTTTGCATGACCTGCGTGTCATTGAATAACGCCATGTAAATTACTTTACTTTGTTGCTAAACGCGTTAGCCATAGAAGTAGAAGTAATCGTTGGCGTGACGACTTCATGAAGACACGATGATGGAGATCATGATGATGGAGATCATGGTGTCATGCCGGTGACGAAGATGATCATGGTGCCCCGAAGATGGAGATCAAAGGAGCATAATGATATTGGCCATATCATGTCACTATTTGATTGCATGTGATGTTTATCATGTTTTTGTATCTTATTTGCTTAGAACGACGGTCGTAAGTAAGATGATCCCTTATAATAATTTCAAGAAAGTGTTCACCCTAACTGTGCACCGTTGCGAAGGTTCGTTGTTTCGAAGCACCACGTGATGATCGGGTGTGATAGATTCTAACGTTCGAATACAACGGGTGTTGACGAGCCTAGCATGTACAGACATGGCCTCGGAACACACGCAATACACTTAGGTTGACTTGACGAGCCTAGCATGTACAGACATGGCCTCGGAACACGGAGGACCGAAAGGTCGAGCATGAGTCGTATAGAAGATACGATCAACATGGAGATGTTCACCGATCTTGACTAGTCCGTCTCACGTGATGATCGGACACGGCCTAGTTAAACTCGGATCATGTTTCACTTAGATGACTAGAGGGATGTCTATCTGAGTGGGAGTTCATTGAGTAATTTGATTAGATGAACTTAATTATCATGAACTTAGTCTAAAATCTTTACACTATGTCTTGTAGATCAAATGGCCCACGTTGTCCTCAATTTCAACGCGTTCCTAGAGAAAACCAAGCTGAAAGATGATGGCAGCAACTATACGGACTGGGTCCGGAACCTGAGGATCATCCTCATAGCAGCCAAGAAAGATTATGTCTTAGAAGCACCGCTAGGTGATGCACCAATCCCTGAGAACCAAGACGTTATGAACGCTTGGCAGCAGCGTGCTGATGATTACTCCCTCGTTCAGTGCGGCATGCTTTACAGCCTAGAACCGGGTCTCCAAAAGCGTTTTGAGAAACATGGAGCATACGAGATGTTCGAGGAGCTAAAATTGGTTTTCCAAGCTCATGCCCGGGTCGAGAGATATGATGTCTCCGACAAGTTCTTCAGCTGTAAAATGGAGGAGAATAGTTCTGTTAGTGAGCACATACTCAGAATGTCTGGGTTGCACAACCGCTTGACTCAGCTGGGAGTTAATCTCCCGGATGACGTGGTCATTGACAGAATCCTTCAGTCGCTTCCACCAAGCTTCAAGAGCTTTGTGATGAACTACAATATGCAGGGGATGGAAAAGACCATTCCTGAGGTATATTCAATGCTGAAATCAGCTGAGGTAGAGATCAGAAAAGAACATCAAGTGTTGATGGTGAATAAAACCACTAAGTTCAAGAAGGGCAAGGGTAAGAAGAACTTCAAGAAGGACGGCAAGGGAGTTGCCGCGCCCGGTAAACCAGTTACTGGGAAGAAGTCAAAGAATGGACCCAAGCCCGAGACTGAGTGCTTTTATTGCAAGGGAAGTGGTCACTGGAAGCGGAACTGCCCCAAATACTTAGCGGACAAGAAGAAGGCTGGCAACACCAAAGGTATATGTGATATACAAGTAATTGATGTGTACCTTACCAGTACTCGTAGTAGCTCCTGGGTATTTGATACCGGTGCGGTTGCTCATATTTGTAACTCAAAACAGGAACTACAGAATAAACGAGACTGGCGAAGGACGTGGTGACGATGCGCGTCGGGAATGGTTCCAAGGTCGATGTGATCGCCGTCGGCACGCTACCTCTGCATCTACCCACGGGATTAGTTTTAAACCTCAATAATTGTTATTTAGTGCCAGCTTTGAGCATGAACATTGTATCTGGATCTCGTTTAATTCGAGATGGCTACTCATTTAAATCCGAGAATAATGGTTGTTCTATTTATTTGAGGGATATGTTTTATGGTCATGCCCCGCTGGTCAATGGTTTATTTTTGATGAATCTCGAACATGATGTTACACATGTTCATAGTGTGAATACCAAAAGATGTAAAGTTGATAACGATAGTCCCACATACTTGTGGCACTGCCGCCTTGGTCACATTGGTGTCAAGCGCATGAAGAAGCTCCATGCAGATGGACTTTTGGAGTCTCTTGATTACGAATCATTTGACACGTGCGAACCATGCCTCATGGGTAAGATGACCAAGACTCCGTTCTCCGGAACAATGGAGCGAGCAACCAACTTATTGGAAATCATACATACCGATGTGTGCGATCCAATGAGTGTTGAGGCTCGCGGAGGATATCGTTATGTTCTTACTCTCACTGATGACTTAAGTTGATATGGTATGTCTACCTAATGAAACACAAGTCTGAAACCTTTGAAAAGTTCAAGGAATTTCAGAGTGAGGTTGAGAATCAACGTGACAGGAGAATAAAATTCTTACGATCAGATCGTGGTGGAGAGTATTGAAGTCACGAGTTTGGTGCAGACTTAAGGAAATGTGGAATAGTTTCACAACTCACGCCGCCTGGAACACCTCAGAGAAATGGTGTGTCCGAACGTCGTAATCGCACTCTATTGGATATGGTGCGATCTATGATGTCTCTTACCGATTTACCGCTCTCATTTTGGGGTTATGCTTTAGAGACTGCCGCATTCACTTTAAATAGGGCTCCGTCAAAATCCGTTGAGACGACACCGTATGAATTATGGTTTGGGAAGAAACCTAAGCTGTCGTTTCTAAAAGTTTGGGGATGCGATGCTTATGTCAAGAAACTTCAACCTGAAAAGCTCAAACCCAAGTCGGAAAAATGCGTCTTCATAGGATACCCTAAGGAAACTATTGGGTATACCTTCTACCTCAGATCCGAAGGCAAGATCTTCGTTGCCAAGAACGGGTCCTTTCTAGAGAAGGAGTTTCTCTCGAAAGAATTGAGTGGGAGGAAAGTGGAACTTGATGAGGTGATAGTCACCCCTTCCGAACCGGAAAGTAGCGCAGCGCGGGAAAATGTTCCTGTGGTGCCTACACCGACTGGGGAGGAAGTTAATGATGATGATCATGAAGCTTCAGATCAAGTTACTGAACTTCGTAGGTCCACAAGGACACGTTCCGCACCAGAGTGGTACGGCAACCCTGTCCTGGAAATCATGTTGTTAGACAACGGTGAACCTTCGAACTATGAAGAAGCGATGGCGGGCCCGGATTCCGACAAATGGCTAGAAGCCATGAAATCCGAGATAGGATCCATGTATGAAAAAGAAGTATGGACTTTGACTGACTTGCCCGATGATCGGCGAGCCATAGAAAACAAATGGATCTTTAAGAAGAAGACGGACGCGGATGGTAATGTGACCATCTATAAGGCTCGACTTGTCGCTAAGGGTTATCGACAAGTTCAAGGGGTTGACTACGATGAGACTTTCTCACCCGTAGCGAAGCTTGAGTCCGTCCGAATCATGTTAGCAATTGCCGCATACTATGATTATGAGATATGGCAGATGGACGTCAAAACGGCATTCCTTAACGGCTTCCTTAAGGAAGAGTTGTATATGATGCAGCCGGAAGGTTTGTCGATCCTAAGAATGCTAACAAAGTATGCAAGCTCCAGCGCTCAATCTATGGGCTGGTGCAAGCATCTCGGAGTTGGAACATTCGCTTTGATGAGATGATCAAAGCGTTTGGGTTTACACAAACTTATGGAGAAGCCTGTGTTTACAAGAAAGTGAGTGGGAGCTCTGTAGCATTTCTCATATTATATGTGGATGACATACTGTTGATGGGAAATGATATAGAATTCTTGGAAAGTATAAAGGCCTATTTGAATAAGTGTTTTTCAATGAAGGACCTTGGAGAAGCTGCTTATATATTAGGCATCAAGATCTATAGAGATAGATCAAGACGCCTCATTGGTCTTTCACAAAGTACATACCTTGACAAGATATTGAAGAAGTTCAGTATGGATCAGTCCAAGAAGGGGTTCTTGCCTGTATTGCAAGGTGTGCAATTGAGCACGGCTCAATGCCCGACCACGGCAGAAGATATAGAAAAGATGAGTGTCATCCCCTATGCCTCGGCCATAGGGTCTATTATGTATGCCATGCTGTGTACCAGACCTGATGTAAACCTTGCCGTAAGTTTGGTAGGAAGGTACCAAAGTAATCCCGGCATAGAACACTGGACAGCGGTCAAGAATATCCTGAAGTACCTGAAAAGGACTAAGGATATGTTTCTTGTTTATGGAGGTGACGAAGAGGTCGTTGTAAAGGGTTACGTCGACGCTAGCTTCGACACAGATCTGGATGACTCAAAGTCTCAAACCGGATACGTGTATATTTTGAATGGAGGAGCAGTAAGCTGGTGCAGTTGCAAGCAAAGCATCGTGGCGGGATCTACATGTGAAGCGGAGTACATGGCAGCCTCAGAGGCAGCACAGGAAGCAGTCTGGATGAAGGAGTTCATTACCGACCTAGGGGTGATTCCCAATGCGTCGGGCCCGATGACTCTCTTCTGTGACAACACTGGAGCTATTGCACTTGCGAAGGAGCCCAGGTATCACAGGAAGACCAGACATATCAAGCGTCGCTTCAAATCCATTCGTGAAAGTGTTCAGAATGGAGACATAGATATTTGTAAAGTACATACGGACCTGAATGTAGCAGATCCGTTGAATAACCTCTCCCTAGGGAAAAACATGATCAACACCAGGACGCAATGGGTGTTCGATTCATCACAATGTAACTAGATTATTGACTCTAGTGCAAGTGGGAGACTGTTGGAAATATGCCCTAGAGGCAATAATAAATGGTTATTATTATATTTCTTTGTTCATGATAATTGTCTATTGTTCATGCTATAATTGTATTGTCCGGAAATCGTAATACATGTGTGAATACATAGACCACAACGTGTCCCTAGTAAGCCTCTAGTTGACTAGCTCGTTGATCAACAGATAGTCATGGTTTCCTGACTATGGACATTGGATGTCATTGATAACGGGATCACATCATTAGGAGAATGATGTGATGGACAAGACCCAATCCTAAGCATAGCATAAAAGATCGTGTAGTTTCGTTTGCTAGAGCTTTTCCAATGTCAAGTATCTTTTCCTTAGACCATGAGATCGTGCAACTCCCGGATACCGTAGGAGTGCTTTGGGTGTGCCAAACGTCACAACGTAACTGGGTGACTATAAAGGTGCACTACGGGTATCTCCGAAAGTGTCTGTTGGGTTGGCACGGATCGAGACTGGGATTTGTCACTCCGTGTGACGGAGAGGTATCTCTGGGCCCACTCGGTGATGCATCATCATAATGAGCTCAATGTGACTAAGGCGTTAGTCACGGGATCATGCATTGCGGTACGAGTAAAGAGACTTGCCGGTAACGAGATTGAACAAGGTATTGGGATACCGACGATCGAATCTCGGGCAAGTAACATACCGATTGACAAAGGGAATTGCATACGGGATTGATTGAATCCTCGACACCGTGGTTCATCCGATGAGATCATCGTGGAACATGTGGGAGCCAACATCGGTATCCAGATCCCGCTGTTGGTTATTGACCGGAGAGGCGTCTCGGTCATGTCTGCATGTCTCCCGAACCCGTAGGGTCTACACACTTAAGGTTCAGTGACGCTAGGGTTGTAGAGATATGTGTATGCGGAAACCCGAAAGTTGTTCGGAGTCCCAGATGAGATCTCGGACGTCACGAGAGGTTCCGGAATGGTCCGGAGGTGAAGAATTATATATAGGAAGTCAAGTTTCGGCCATCGGGAAAGTTTCGGGGCTTACCGGTATTGTACCGGGACCACCGGAAGGGTCCCGGGGGGTCCACCGGGTGGGGCCACCTATCTCGGAGGGCCCCGTGGGCTGAAGTGGGAAGGGAACCAGCCCCTAGTGGGCTGGGCGCCCCCATGGGCCTCCCCCCATGCGCCTAGGGTTGCAAACCCTAGGGTGGGGGGGCTTCCCACTTGCCTTGGGGGGCAAGGCACCCCCCTTGGCCGCCGCCCCCACCCTAGATGGGTTTGGCCGGCGCCCCCCTCCCAAGGGGGCCTATATAAAGGGGGGGAGAGAGGGCAGCAACAACACAGCCTTGGGCGCCTCCCTCCTCCCCTGCAACACCTCTCTCTCTCGCAGAAGCTCGGCGAAGCCCTGCCGGAGACCCGCTACATCCACCACCACGCCGTCGTGCTGTTGGATCTCCATCAACCTCTCCTTCCCCCTTGCTGGATCAAGAAGGAGGAGACGTCGCTGCACCGTACGTGTGTTGAACGCGGAGGTGCCGTCCGTTCGGCACTCGGTCATCGGTGATTTGGATCACCGCGAGTACGACTCCGTCATCCACGTTCATTGGAACGCTTCCGCTCGCGATCTACAAGGGTATGTAGATGCACTCCTTTCCCCTCGTTGCTAGTATACTCCATAGATGCATCTTGGTGAGCGTAGGAAAATTTTAAAATTATGCTACGATTCCCAACAGTTGGTGCGACATATGCCAACGGATGGCTTATCATTGTGGGTGCCAATAAGACATCGCCGGTGCCTGGAAACGGGATGAGGCGAAGACATGCACGCTGGCGGATCTTACCGAGGTTCGGGGTTCTCCAAGGAGATAACACCCCTAGTCCTGCTCTGCGGGGTCTCCGCATGATCACTAGATCAAGGAAAGGTAGCTACAATCGCTCCTAGAGCTGTTGGGTTCGAGGGAGAAGAAGAACAAGGCTAGCTCTTGCTTCTTTCTATCTCTATGGTGTGTGTGCTGTGTTCAGAAGCTAACCCTTTGCATGGGTGCTCCGGGGGGTTTATATAGGCCTACCCCCCGGGGGTACAATTGTAATCCGGCCGGGCTCTGGTCCCAGCCGTCAGTGCCTACACTCGCCGGCTTCTTCGCCGGCTGTTGGGGCCCGCCGACTGGTGGGTCCCGCCGGCTGCCGGCCTCTTGGCCGACAGGCCGGCCCCACCGCCTAGGGTCTTGCCGGCGGCTGCTTACTGTAGCCTCGCCTCTGATGACGAGGGCTTTGTCGAGGTAAGCGTGGCTACAGTGGGCCGCCTCGGGGGCTCTCACTGTAGCCTTACCTCGTCTTGTCTCCTTAATGGGGCTCCTGCTTCGAGGAAGGGGGTAGCCGGCTTCTGGGGGCCGGCTACGCCCTTGGCCGACTGGGGGAGGCCGGGCCGCCCCCGTGCCTCTCTCTGGCGGAAGGGGCCCGGCGCCTGCGGGCCGTACAGGAGTCGGTCGTGGATGACGTTGAGGCTGGCATGGCTAAAGTGCCGAGCCGAACAGGAGACGGTCATCCCGTACGGCCTCCTGTGGCCATGCCTGCCTCGGGCCTCGAGGGTAGTGGGCCGCACTGTGGCCACACCCCGTCTTGTCACCGTTATGTGGATGTAGCTTTGGTGGTTGTGGTCTCGGCCGGCTTCTTGGAGTCGGCGTTCTTCTTGGCCGGCTTCTTGGAGTCGGCTACCTCGTAGTCGTCCCGGGGAGGGGTTGCTGAGGCTGGGTCGCCTTCCGGGAGTCGGTTTCAGAGGTAGCCGGCCAGGGAAGGCGGCCCAATGCTTGGAGTGCTTGGAGGCCCGAAGGCCTGATAATTTTTTCAGAAGAACCAGGGGCAGTCGGTTAGGCTACCCGTGGCCATTTACTCCGACAGCTACATCCAACGTAACCGCCTGCAAACCAGCCTCATGTGATAATGGAAGGTAAAACACCTCGCTCAAACGTTGAGCAGAAAGCAACCGGCTCACCGAAATGCCAGGATCTGTAGCAAAAGAAAAAGCTCTCGGGAACCGATCCAGAAAGACCTCATTTTTCCAATTATCCTTCCAGAAAAGGACTGTGTCCCCCGCAGCCACATCCACCTTGGTAATCCCTCGGTAAATATCCGAGAGTTGCATAACATCCTTCCACCAGAACGAACCACAGGGCTCTGACGCACGAGGAACCTTGTCTGTATAATAAGCATTCCAAATCAAGTTCACCCAAGGCACATCAATCCTATTATAGAACTTATGGAGCTGTTTAAGCAGAAGCCCCTGGTTCTGGATTTGAGGTCAATGACTCCGAGGCCTCATTTGTTCTTTGGTCTATACACCATCCCCCATGCAGCCAGGGAGCTACTTTTGTTTCCATCATCCGATTTCCTCACCCAGAGACAAGATCTACGCAGCTTATCAAGATGTTCAATGATTTTGGGGTTTATCTTGATCGAACACATGGCATATATGGCCAAAGAGGTCACTACAGAGTTGAGTAAAGTTAACTTGGAGCCATAATCCATAAGGGACGCAGCAGCCGGAACCCTTCTCTGCACTGACGTGACCAATGGCATCAAGTCATTTACAGACGGACGTGTGGTGCCCATGGGTAAGCCAAGGTACGTGAACCGGCATCTGACCAATGGAGCAACCGAAGACTGCCGCCAGCGCTGTGGCATTTTTCTGATCCAGGTTGATAGGTACCAAAGTGGACTTGTGAAAGTTGATCTTTAGCCAACAGATGTTGCGTAATCCATCAGAATATTCCTCAGCACTTGAGCCTGCATGGGGCATGCGGGAAACACGACGATCGTATCGTCAGCGTACTGGATTACAGGGTAGTCATTATTTGGCGTTGGTATAGGTAATTGGATCAACCCTGAGTTACATGCGTCATTGATCGCCGACTGCAACAGATCCGCTGCGAGAACGAAAATCAGGGGCGACAAAGGATCACCTTGACGAACGCCGCAGAGACATTGGAACTGCTTCCCCGGGGTGCCATTGACCAACACCGAAGAGCAACCAGAGGAAAAGATACAGTTGATCCAGCTCAACCACTTATCATCAAACCCCATACTGCGCATGATCTCAATCATTGGTTCATGCTGAATCGTGTCGAACACCTTCGCAAAATCCAACTTCAGGATACATCACTCACTCCCAGACGCCTGACACTGATGAATGAACTCAAAGGCCCACGCCAAGCAGTCTTGGATAGACCTCCCCTTGAGAAAACCATACTGATTACGATGAATAACTTTATGAACAATTTTTTGTAGACGGTTAGCCAGCAGCTTAGTTATGAGCTTGAGACAGCAGTTGAGCAAGGTGATTGGTCTGTAGTCATTAGCAGATTCAGGCGACTGGATCTTCAGGATAAGCGTTATATAACCTGAGTTGAGACTTTGAAGATCTAGCGTACCATCATAGAAGTCGTTACAAAGACTGTAAAAATCTTCTTTGATGATATGCCAGCAGGTTTTGAGGAAGCAGCCATTGAACCCATCGGGTCCGGGAGCTCTATCCACAGGCATCTCCTGCACCACTTTATCTATCTCCTCATGCGTGAAGGGTTTAGTCAGCTCATCCAAGCATTCCACTTTCTTAATAATTCTGGCCAGATCAAACTTCATTTCATACGGTGTTTTTCTGCCCAGTCTTTCCTTGTATGTTTCAAAGAGCTCCTTCGCTTTACCTGCATGGTCAGAAACAATAGTACCATCCTGGAGTTTGAGAGATGCGATGGAATTTTTGCGATATCTCTCTGACGCCGCCGAGTGGAAGAATTTAGTATTATCACCCCCACATTTGAACCAACGAACTGTGTACCTCTTCTTCCAGTACTCTTGTTTATAGCCGAGTAGGGTGACCAAATGATCCTTAAGAATCCCCCTGAAGTTAGCTTCAGGTATTGTCAACACCCGCTTATCTTCAATATTATCCAGTTCGAGAAGTGCCCAGTTTGAATTGTCAATACACAGATTCAAACGAGAGATGTTTTTACTCCATTTTTTTAGAGCATACCTCAAGTTTTTCAGCTTCTTGCATAACAATATAGCTGAGTTGGGCGCATAACAGTATTTGTCCCATGAAGCTTGCACTAGCTCCAAGAAACCTGGATGTGAAATCCAGAAATTTTCAAACCTAAAGATCTTACTTTTGGGGACAAAGGACTCTATGGAGACCACACAGGGAGTATGATCAGAGACAGGCTTGGGGAGTGGCCCAACAGTGGTGTTAGGATAATTTGACGTCCAGTTGGAAGAAGTAAAGAACCAGTCGATCTGTTCAAGTAGAGGATCAGTTTGCATGTTGCTCCATGTGAACTGCCTGCTCTTGATTGGTAACTCTACCAACGCTTGAGATTGTATAAAGTCATTAAACGTTAGCATGTCATTAGCATCCCCTCCGGGTTTGTTTCGATTGTCAGGCGCTCTAATGTAATTAAAGTCACCACAGAGAAGCCAATCCTCATCATCAGGTATGTCCAAGTCAAACAGCCAAGAAGTGAACGCAGCTCTGGCAGGCCCAGTGCATGGCCCATAAACATTAATAAGATTCCACTTGTTGGAAGTTTGCAGAGAAGTAAACTGAATACCCAAAGCAAAAGATTCAGAACATATCACAGTGCCATTAAACATCGAACCATCCCATATCACAATTAAACCACCAGAGGCCCCCTGAGAGGGCACCACTTCAAATTTATCAAACTTTCGAGGACAGAATAGTTTAACAAAAGCAACATCAAAGGTAGCACGCTCGGTTTCTTGCAGACAAATTACTGAACATCCACTACTACTAATGGCATTACGCGGAGCCAATTGTTTTTGCTCGGAGTTAATCCCTCGGACGTTCCAGTACAGCACCTTCCACGCCTTAAACTGCATCAGGATCCACGGAGTCGCTCTTCTGCCCAGCTTGAGAAGAGAGCAGCTTCTGCCTAGTTAACTGACTCGGATGTAAGCCACACATATTAGTGCCAATGGATTGGATACTTAAGATGGTGGTGGGGGGGGGGGTGGAATAACTACCTTTCCAGGCCCACCAGCAGAAGAGGAGCAATGGACAAAAGGATCCTTCCTTGGCTTGACCTTGGATGTCACATCTCTCTTGTCAGACACAGGTGGCACCCTGAACCCATCGTACTTGTTTGTACGAGCACTTCTACGGAGGAGGACAGTGTCCACATGTGCAGATTCATTTTGCAGCAGGTGACCAATCGGATCCGGACCCGGTGCAGGGTTACCAAGCACCACCTTGCGGGGTTGATCAACAACCTGGAGATCAACACTAACTGACTCAGAACGACCCTCCAATGTAGACATATCAATTACCAGTCCAGGGCAAAAAACAGAGCTGAAGAAGTTTCCAAACACATCAGGTTCTGGCAACAACTGAGCAAGCAAGGCCAAACACATCGAGTTCAACTGACACTGAATGAAACTGAAGGGGTTGAGAGGGAAGCAGGCTGAGCATGGCACCCCAGGTGGCAGAATTGAGCAGGTGTAGATCCTTTTGAGCATGCCACCCATCCACCGCAGTAGCTCTTCATCCCCAGTGACAAGGATTGCAGATTTAGAGCCACCAACTCTGACAAAAGCAAATTGGGCTTCAGGGACCCCGTTGATGAAGTTGTCAGCTAGCTCCTCCACATGAGAGTATTCTGACCAGGCATCAGAGAGGTTGTCAGTGACATTATGCTCTTGTGCCACTCCATCCATGAGAGAGGGGCCATCATACTCAAAGTAAGTTCTGAAGTTGAAACCGGTATACGGGGGAGGGACGATGGGCCATGCTCTCCAACCGTTATCCTGAACTTGATCCTGCACCTGCTCGTCGCCATTACAAAGTGCTTCATTAGCAATCCGTTGCGCCTCCATCTCATCAATCCTTGCTTGCTGCATGATAGTGTAGTATGGAAGTTGATATGGATGTGGTGAGGCATTCAACAGTGGTGCAACATCCTCATTCCCGCGCAGGCCTGGGATAGTGCTTCGGCCATTCAGCACGTAAACAGGAACTGACCAAGATCTAGCCAGTCCAGGCAGCATCCCAACCCTAGTGACAACCAGACTATGAGGAACCTCAGCGACATCCTTAATGTGGCACTTGACAAGAATCCGAGCTTTGTTTTCATCCGGTCTGGGCCATGATAGCAGCTTGCCAAACTTGGAAACAGCTTTATACACATAATGTTCAGTCATGTAGTCCATAGGAAACGCAAGCATCAGAATCTAGACTTCATACTCAAAAGCAGGCATTCTCATATTAATCCCTTCATCATGGGGGATCAAAGAGAAGTGAGAATCCTCAGTTAACGCATGTGGCCCATCCCTAATGGCTTCATCTCTACTCTGAACATCCGTAAACGCAACACAACCAACAGCAATCGGGTAAACAAACTCATCTTCAATCTGGTACTCAAGATCCTCTCTAATGATGCGACAAACTTCCTCAAGCCAAAACCTTTTCTGATGATCTGGTACTGGTGGATTGATCTCAATCAAGGCATACCTGTCATGATTGAGAGGCGGCTCATCGACGACCATGGTGCTCCGCTGAATCCAATGATCTGGACCACGCTCAATGTTGGAGCCGATGGGGGTGTAGGCGAATGGCCGGACCGGAAAGTTCGCCATGGCTGCAGTACTAGGGTTTTCTGGAGGAGTTGTGGCACTTGAAGCAGAGGAGAGCAGAGCAAGAACAGGGGCGGCAGGGGAGGTGAACGCAACTGGGGGTCAGAGCTGGATTGGGGCCCTGGGGCGGTGGATTTGACCGCTATGGGGGCAGGGAGTCGTATCGACATGCAATGGGGAGAAGCCACGTCACAAGTATCCAGGATTTTCTGTTTCACTTTCCACCCCATACCCCGATTTTTACCGTGTATATCCCGATCTTCGTGCGGCAGGATATCATGCCGTTCTACCCGACACACATAGAAGGAACCAGCTTTTTGGGACGCCAAACAAAACTTGGTCCAATAAAACTACCACGACAAAAATCATGGCCCAACAGACTACAGGACCTGCACCTCTTAAGGCCGGGACAACTGGTGGCAGAATGGCCACTTTGGCTACACACTAGGCATAGCTGTTTCATGCGGCCCATTATGCATGCATTTGGCTTCTCATACTGTTTAGCAGAACATAAGCACTGATCAATAGACTGAATACAACGTTGGCAAAAAATACATGGGCAATCAGAAACAAGATGTCCATGACGTGAGCAATTCAGACATTTTAAGAGTCGAGCATCAATATACTCCTGTGATGGCACATCCTTGATTTGCACCATAGACTTAATATCAAGATCAGAATAACCCGCTTGCCAGCCATCCATAATGTGATACAATTTATCCTCCGAGAGGGAATTCCAATATAATTCTCTGAAAAGGGGACCATGAAAGACTGGGACAGCAGGAGGCAATTTAACGTGACAATCACAAACCACTTCACCAAAACGAATTTGAGAAATAGGATCCGAAATAATCGGAAATTGAAACTTTCCAAAGGAGATGTCCTCGGTGATCAGATCTCGCTCAGTGTTCATCTCCAGCGAGGTTGATTGAACAATCTTGTCCTGCTGATCCTGTAGCCATTTAGATTTAATAGCTACAGATCTAGAACCCACCCCGGAAATATGACAATCCGCGTGCCAACCAATATCAGAATGATCCAAAGCTGGGTTAATCTCACCACGGAAGAGGTGAAAATGGCAAACAAAATCCGGCCAAATCCGGTCCCTTAGACCATAGATGAAGTGCCCCACTCGATTGGAGGCCACAGAGAACTGAAAGCGACGATCACTTAACCGCAAAACCCTAAAACCCGAACTGACACCACCAATGCAAGATTGTAGGGCTAGCGCCACCGATTCCTCCGTGAGATGAAAGGATGCCGAGGAGAACGAAACCACCAGATAGAATTCCTTAGAAGATCCGGATTGAGTCGGCGAGAAGTGCACCGTGGATCTGAATTTGGCACGTACCTGAGATTCAATCGCGAAACCCGGGGAGAAGTCCCAGTGGAGGAGGCTCTCCATAACGTTGCGGTGGCTGCCACGGCCGGAGTGGCCGGTGACAGGATGGTGGACGCCAGGGCCGGAGCGGCTACCGGCGGTGAGGGAGTCGCCTAGGGAGTGACCAACCGGTACTAAAGGTCAAATTTTGCCGAACTAAATGGACCATTGGAGGAGTCACATACCGAAGAATAATCCCCCAAAGCAGTTTTGTGAGTGGAGCTTTGAGCAAGGAGATCGAAAATCGCAGCAAAACGAGCTAGAACACAGTAGAAGTAATAGTTGACGAGACAACTTGTGACACCCAAAATTTTATTTGGATTTTTCAAAAGATTTTATTTGACTTGAGGGAGGTGATTTAAATTTTTCTTCCAAAGAAACCTCCCTTTCAATATATTTTTTTATGGCAAGAGTTTTTTTTTATTTTGGATTCACCCAAGACTTGCTTTTGGTCTTGGAGGTCCTTGCCTTTTTATTTTGACTCAAGACAAAATACTTTTCACTTGAGAAAAATGCCTTTTGAAAATCTCTTTGAAATTTGCACTATGGCTTTTGGAATGATCCTTTACCACGTTCAACAATTCCCTCTTGCCATGGCCTTAGTGCAAATCCACTCTCCTACACCTTCCCTCATCTTTGGATCATGTTTTGCATCAAATCCAGCAAGTTGTACCTCTCCATATAATCATTTTCCATTTAAATCTTATCAAATAAATTTCTGTCTTCTATTCTAGCCCTTGGAGATTTACAAAGGAGCTACCATCTCTGCTTTGATTTTTGCCCCCAAACCAACTCCCCTTCCTAGTCCTTTGAACCCTCAACCAAGATCCATGAAGATCCACTGGTCTTCAGTTCAAATTTTTCAAACTACACTTGCCGCAAGTTTGGACCAGATTTGTCAAATTTGGTGAAATTCATTCAAATCCTTCTCCAAATATTCCAAGTAAAATCAGGCAGCCTCTGGGTACATTGAGTGGTCACCTCACCAAGTCCCAGCCCCAGGAAATTTTTTCTCATTGCCAAATCATTCTGTCGAACACCTGCAGTGCATTGTCAATGTCAAGTTCAGTAAAGTTCAGAAACAGTTTCAGTACACTGTCGTTTTCTTCAGAACTTGTTGTCGATCTCGACAGTGCCTCGATGTCGCCTTGCTCCCCGTCCCCTCCCCCTTGTTCCTGCACCGCACGAGCGCCTGGACGCTTGCGGATGTCGGCGACGAGCAGGAGGAGGTGCGCCGCCCCGTGACCGACGCCAGCGGCGGCTTTGCGGCCGCCAGAGAGAGGCGCGGCGCCGACGGCGCCACCCAGTGCCGCCCAAGCCACCGGAGCTCGCCGCGTGGCCTTCCACTCCCCAGAACGCGCAGCCACCCTCGTCGTGAACCGCTGGGCGCGGAGCACGCTCTCTGCCGCTGACGTGCCCGTGCGGCCACCCCACCGTGGACCGACGCCATTACGCCAAGACCAACTCAGTTTAGCAGTGGAACGGCACCAGTAAACCTCACTGATGCTGCCTGGCCACTCAAACCACCTGCTCAACCACTACCCCGCCGTAATCGCTCGCCGGAGATTCTCCGTTCACGGCCACCCCCTCGATCCGCCTATAAATAGAGGCCCCGAGCTTCAACTCGAACCCACACCACCTCTGCACTCCACCTAGAGCACGCCTAGCCACTGGAAGAGCCCCGAGGAGGTCTCCTTCCTCGACTCCGGCCACCGCGACCCGCCACGGGATCCAGCTCGATTCGCCCCCGTGCGTGCACCTCCGCCTCCCATCTCTTGCCAGTAGCTTCCCTATGCATCCACTCTTCTGACCCGCGCTTCAATTCGAGGTTTGCAGCTCACCACCGGAGTTCCCCACCATCACCCGAACTGCCGTCCGCCGGAGAAAGTGTCGCCGTCGACGTGGTGCTCTCCGTCGGTCGAGTCCACCACCCACCGACGCGGAAGGACACGCTGAAGCTCTTGGTACCCCCCGATCTTCCTGACTCGCCGTGGTTCGACGCCGGCGTCCACCACAGTCTTCGGGCGCCGGCGAGCTTTTTGAACCTGACATGTGGACCCCCATGTCAGCCTCTGTTCTATTCTCCCTCGAACCGTTTTATGTTGGCGCCTTCGGGCAAAAAACGTTTTCCCTTTTTAGCTGGCGCATTTCTTTCCGAAGCGTTTTCTGTTTTCTCAGTTTAAACCCTGGAACTTTTCTGTTTCATTACAGATGAGTCCGTGGACAGAAACCTTTATAACTTTTTAATAAAAAAGGATTTTTGAGTGATTCTTTTTCTGACAGTCTTAAAATTTTGTCTAGTTTTTTATGGGATTTACTTGGAAGATTTTTGGAGAAATTTTTATGCACGCGTTGGTTTTCACGTTAGTGCCCGTTTTCGTTATGCCGTAGGTTCCGTAAGAGGTGACGGAGCCGCGAACTTCGCCGAGCTAGACTCCGACTTCTCCGAACCAGGCAAGCATGTTTGAACCTTGGATATGATAGGTGTTTTGCATGTTTGCGTGACAGTTTGTGCGTGGCATATGAGTGTCAGTGAGTACCTCGTTGCTTGTGAGGCAACTACCCGCTTTTTCCAAAGTCGCGATGATCTCTGGTGAGAGATGGCCTAATCATGTGGTGACATGAAGGGCAGCAAGGTGGTACTGTTGTAGCATACCAGCCCTGCGTCATCCGACGAATTCCGACGTTAACGTGGACGGAGTCACGTTATCGTTCTTTTCCCCTCCGTGCTGCCACATGTTTCATTTGCCAGGGTGCGGTTTAGTAAGTTGGTAACCTCTTTCCGTGTACACACCAAACAGAGGGGCCGGGATGATGGTTCCTTGGCCCAGGATTAAAGCCAGTCATCCGGTCAGGGGGCATGGGTGTTTCCGGTTGGGACCGAGAGGGGGGGCACCCCCTTAGAGCGCGCGTATAGAAATTTGATCCCATGCTACGCGAGGTTGTAGCCTCCCCGTCTCAAGGATTTTCTTGAACGTTGCCGAGGGTGATCCCTGGCTTTGGAATGTTGAATGGGTGTGTACTGGTTAGACGTGTTTCTTCCAAAACACCGTAAACGGAAGTCCCCGTGACTACTGAAATCCGTTGGCTGTGGTTAAAGTACAAACTCTGCAGAGTCAAATTCTTCCAAGTCATCGTATCCATGATCAAGTAGTGTAATCAGTATATCCATATCTATCCGCGTGGAAAACTTGTCCCCGGTGAACAAGCTCAAGTGGTAAACCCAGTTTAATTATTATTACTGTGGATGGACTAACCTTATATTTGTCTCGTACTTGTAATAATTTATAATCTCGAGCTACTGAATTATTGAGCTACAATATAAGCCCTTTATGTGACGTCGCGCAGACGTCCGACTGTGGCGTGTTTTTGTCTCTTACTTTAAATATAAGTCCTTTATGTGATGTCGCTCAGACGTCCGACTGTGGCACGCACTGCCTTTATTTTCTGTTATAAGCCCTTTATGTGGTGTCGCCCCGACGCCCGACTGTGGCATTATTATTCTTGCAGTTTCCTCTCGAGGAGTCATTCAGACACTCGTTTGGCACCAGTATTACTATTCTTGCAGTTTCCTCTCGAGGAGTCATTCAGACCCTCGTTTGGCACCAGTATTATTATTTTTGCAGTTTCCTCTCGAGGAGTCATTCAGACCCTCGTTTGGTACCAGTATTACTATTCTTGCAGTTTCCTCTCGAGGAGTCATTCAGACCCTCGTTTGGCACCAGTATTACTATTCTTGCAGTTTCCTCTCGAGGAGTCATTCAGACCCTCGTTGGCACCCAGTATGTACTATCTCTATGTATGAACGCACTGGTTAATTTGTTCATACGCTTCGTGTTTACATTTGTTATATCTTATGTCCGAACTGTCTTGCGTACTTTCATAGTACTCACCTGGCTTGTTGATTTGGCCAGATGTTGACGAAGGCGATCTCTTGGATGAAGAGTTTGATAGCGCGTCCGACGCCTAGAGGAGTCCCAGTCAGTCCTGCGCGATCCCGGATATTGGTCACTTGTATTATATACGCTTCCGCCACCCGCAATAAGTCTCCTCGAGCCTCACTCCGACGCTCGAAGAGCTGTAGTCTTCAGGAGTCATATCACTCGCTTCGCGGTGATATTTCCACCACCGTTATTATCGTGAGTTAGTAGTTATGCCACCCTATCCGCCGTCTTGTTTTATCGGCGTGCATGTAATAAATTGTTGGGCAGTCTCCGCTCAACCTTGTATTTTATTCAGTACTCCTGGTATTTTTCTTCTGTGACCAAGATATTGTCTACCAGTGAGAAGGAATTCTTCCTTACTGGTCCATAAAAGGGATTGGTCTCTCAATAATTATTTTATTGAAAACCAGTCGTGACACAACTTCATGAAGACACGATGATGGAGATTATGGTGTCATGCCGGTGACGATGATGATCATGGCGCCCCAAAGATGGAGATCAAAAGGAGCAAAATGATATTGGCCATATCATGTCACTATTTGATTGCATGTGATGTTTATCATGTTTTTACATCTTATTTGCTTAGAACGACGGTAGCATAAATAAGATGATCCCTCATTAAAATATCAAGAATTGTGTTCCCCCTAATTGTGCACCGTTGCTAAGGTCCGTTGTTCCGAAGCACCACGTGATGATCGGGTGTGATAGGTTCTAACGTTCGCATACAACGGGTGTAACCCAGATTTACACACGCAATACACTTAGGTTGACTTGACGAGCCTAGCATGTACAGACATGGCCTCGAAACACGGAAGACCGAAAGGTCGAACATGAGTCGTATAGAAGATACGATCAACATGAAGATGTTCACCGATGATGACTAGTCCGTCTCACGTGATGATCGGACACGGCCTAGTTGACTCGGATCATGTATCACTTAGATGACTAGAGGGATGTCTATCTGAGTGGGAGTTCATTAAATAATTTGATTAATGAACTTAATTATCGTGAACATAGTCTAAAACTTTGCAATATGTCTTGTAGATCAAATGGCCCACGCTAATGTTGCCCTCAACTTCAACGCGTTCCTAGAGAAAACCCAGCTGAAAGACGTGGTAGCAACTACACGGACTGGGCCCGTAACCTGAGGATTATCCTCATAGCTGCCAAGAAAGCATATGTCCTTGATGCACCGCTAGGTGAAGCACCTGTTTTCCTAGCAACTCAAGATGTTATGAACGCCTGGCAGTCGCGTAGTGATGATTACTCCCTGGTTCAGTGCGGCATGCTTTACAGCTTAGAACCGGGGCTCCAAAAGCGTTTTGAGCAGCACGGAGCATATGAGATGTTCCAAGAGCTGAAAATGGTTTTCCAAGCTCATGCCCGAGTCGAGAGATATGAAGTCTCCGACAAGTTCTACAGTTGTAAGATGGAGGAGAACAGTTCTGTCAGCGAGCACATACTCAAAATGTCTGGGTTGCACAACCGCTTGTCTCAGCTGGGAGTCAATCTCCCGGATGACGCGGTCGTTGACAGAATCCTTCAGTCGCTCCCACCTAGCTACAAGAGCTTTGTGATGAACTTCAATATGCAGGGGATGGAAAAGACCATTCTTGAGGTATATTCAATGCTGAAATCAGCGGAGGTGGAGATCAAAAAGGAACATCAAGTGTTGATGGTGAATAAAACCACTAAGTTCAAGAAAGGCAAGGGTAAGAAGAACCTCAAGAAGGTCAGCAAGGGAGTTGCCGCACCCGGTAAGCCAGTTGCCGGGAAGAAGCCAAAGCATGGACCCAAGCCTGAGACTGAGTGCTTTTATTGCAAGGGAAACGGTCACTGGAAGCGGAACTGCCCCAAGTAGTTAGCGGATAAGAAGGCCGGCAATACCAAAGGTATATGTGATATACATGTTATTGATGTGTACCTAACCAGCGCTCGTAGTAGCTCCTAGGTATTTGATACCGGTGCGGTTGCTCATATTTGTAACTCAAAACAGGAGTTGCGGAATAAGCGGAGACTGGCAAAGGACGAGGTGACGATGCGCGTCAGGAATGGTTCCAAGGTCGATGTGATCGCCGTCGGCACGCTACATCTACGTTTACCTACGGGATTAGTTTTAAACCTCAATAATTGTTATTTAGTACCAGCTTTGAGCATGAACATTGTATCTGGATCTCGTTTGATGCGAGATGGCTACTCATTTAAATCTGAGAATAATGGTTGTTCCATTTATATGAGAGACATATTTTATGGCCATGCCCCGCTGGTCAATGGTTTATTCTTATTTAATCTCGAACGTGATGTTACACATATTCATAGTGTGAATGCCAAAAGATGTAAGGTTGATAATGATAGTCCCACATACTTGTGGCACTGCCGCCTTGGTCACATTGGTGTCAAACGCATGAAGAAACTCCATGCAGATGGACTTTTGGAGTCTCTTGATTATGAATCATTTGACACGTGCGAACCATGCCTCATGGGCAAAATGACCAAGACTCCGTTCTCCGGAACAATGGAGTGAGCAACCAACTTATTGGAAATCATACATACTGATGTGTGCGGTCCAATGAGTGTTGAGGCTCATGGTGGTTATCGTTATGTCCTCACCCTCACTGATGACTTAAGTAGATATGGGTATGTCTACTTGATGAAACACAAGTCTGAGACCTTTGAAAAGTTCAAGGAATTTCAGAGTGAGGTTGAGAATCAACGTGACAGGAAAATAAAGTTCTTACGATCAGATCGTGGAAGGGAATATTTGAGTCACGAATTTGGCACGCACTTAAGGAAATGTGGAATTGTTTCACAACTCACGCCGCCTGGAACACCTCAGCGTAATGGTGTGTCCGAACGTCGTAATCGCACTCTATTGGATATGGTACGATCTATGATGTCTCTTACCGATCTACCGCTATCATTTTGGGGTTATGCTATAGAGACTTCCGCATTCACTTTAAATAGGGCTCCGTCGAAATCCGTTGAGACGACACCGTATGAATTGTGGTTTGGAAAGAAACCTAAGCTGTCATTTCTGAAAGTTTGGGGATGCGATGCTTATGTCAAGAAACTTCAACCTGAAAAGCTCAAACCCTAGTGAGAAAAATGCGTCTTCATAGGATACCCTAAGGAAACTATTGGGTATACCTTCTACCTCAGATCTGAAGGCAAGATCTTTGTTGCCAAGAATGGATCCTTTCCAGAGAAAGAGTTTCTCTCAAAAGAAGTAAGTGGGAGGAAAGTAGAACTTGATGAAGTATTGCCTCTTGAACCGGAGAGTAGCGCAGCTCAAGAAAATATTTATGTGGTGCTTGCACCGACTAGAGAGGAAGTTAATGATGATGATCATGAAACTTCAGATCAAGTTGCTATTGAACTTCGTAGGTCCACAAGGACACGTTCCACACCAGAGTGGTACGACAACCCTGTCCTGGGAATCATGTTGTTAGACAATGGTGATCCTTCGAACTATGAAGAAGCGATGGCGGGCCCGGATTCCGACAAATGGCTTGAAGCCATGAAATCCGAGATAGGATCCATGTATGAAAACAAAGTATGGACTTGCCCAATGATCGGCGAGCCATAGAAAATAAATGGATCTTTAAGAAGAAGACGGACGCGATGGCAATGTGACCATCTATAAAGCTCGGCTTGTCGCTATGGGTTATCGACAAGTTCAAGGGGTTGACTTCGATGAGACCTTCTCACCGTAGCGAAGCTGAAGTCTGTCCGAATCATGTTAGCAATTGCCGCATTCTATGATTATGAGATATGGCAAATGGACGTCAAAACGGTATTTCTTAATGGTTTCCTTAAGGAAGAATTGTATATGATGCAGCCGGAAGGTTTTGTCGATCCTAAGAATGCTGACAAGGTATGCAAGCTCCAACGCTCGATCTATGGGCTGGTGCAAGTATCTTGGAGCTGGAACATTCGTTTTGATGAGATGATCAAAGCGTTTGGGTTTACGCAGATTTATGGAGAAGCCTGTGTTTACAAAAAAGTGAGTGGGAGCTCTGTAGCATTTCTCATATTGTATGTGGACGACATACTATTGATGGGAAATAATATAGAAATCTTGGAAAGCATAAATGCCTACTTGAATAAGTGTTTTTCAATGAAGGACCTTGGAGAAGCTGGTTATATATTAGGCATCAAGATCTATAGAGATAGATCGAGACGCCTCATTGGTCTTTCACAAAGCACATACATTGACAAGATATTGAAGAAGTTCAATATGGATCAGTCAAAGAAGGGGTTCTTGCCTGTATTGCAAGGTGTGAGATTGAGCGCGGCTCAATGCCCGACCACGGCAGAAGATAGAGAAAAGATGAGTGTCATCCCCTATGCCTCGGCCATAGGGTCTATTATGTATGCCATGCTGTGTACCAGACCTGATGTAAACCTTGCCGTAAGTTTGGTAGGAAGGTACCAAAGTAATCCCGGCATGGAACACTGGACAGCAGTCAAGAATATCCTGAAGTACCTGAAAAGGACTAAGGATATATTTCTTGTTTATGGAGGTGACGAAGAGCTCGTCGTAAAGGATTACGTTGATGCTAGCTTTGACACAGATCTGGATAAATCCAAGTCACAAACCGAATACGTGTATATTTTGAATGGTGGGGCAGTCAGCTGGTGCAGTTGCAAGCAAAGTGTCGTGGCGGGATCAACATGTCAAGCAGAGTACATGGCAGCCTCGGAGGCAGCACATGAAGCAATCTGGATGAAGGAGTTCATTACCGACCTAGGAGTTATTCCCAATGCGTCGGGCCCGATGACTCTCTTCTGTGACAACACTGGAGCTATTGCCCTTGCCAAGGAGCCCAGGTGTCACAAGAAGACCAGGCATATCAAGCGTCGCTTCAACTCCATTCGTGAAAATGTTCAAGATGGAGACATAGAGATTTGTAAAGTGCATACGGACCTGAATGTCGCAGATCCGTTGACTAAACCTCTTCCACGTGCAAAGCATGATCAACACCAGAACTTTATGGGTGTTCGATTCATCACAATGTAACTAGGTTATTGACTCTAGTGCAAGTGGGAGACTGTTGGAAATATGCCCTAGAGGCAATAATAAAATGGTTATTATTATATTTCCTTGTTCATGATAATTGTCTATTGTTCATGCTATAATTGTGTTATCCGGAAATCGTAATACATGTGTGAATACATAGACCACAACATGTCCCTAGTGAGCCTCTAGTTGACTAGCTCGTTGATCAATAGGTGGTTACAGTTTCCTAACCATGGACATAGGATGTCATTGATAACGGGATCACATCATTAGGATAATGATGTGATGGACAAGACCCAATCCTAAGCATAGCACAAGATCGTGTAGTTCGTCTGCTAAAGCTTTTCTAATGTCAAGTATCTTTTCCTTAGACCATGAGATTGTGCAACTCCCGGATACCGTAAGGGTACTTTGGGTGTGCCAAACGTCACAACATAACTGGGTGGCTATAAAGGTACACTACGGGTATCCCCGAAAGTATCTGTTGGGTTGGCACAAATCGAGACTGGGATTTGTCACTCCGTATGACGGAGAGGTATCTCTGGGCCCACTCGGTAAGACATCATCGTAATGAGCTCAATGTGACTAAGGGGTTGGTCACGGGATGATGTGTTACGGAACGAGTAAAGAGACTTGCCGTAACGAGATTGAACAAGGTATCGGTATACCGACGATCGAATCTCGGGCAAGTGCTATATCGGTAGACAAAGGGAATCATATACGGGATTGATTGAATCCTTGACATCATGGTTCATCCGATGAGATCATCGTGGAACATGTGGGAGCCAACATGGGTATCTAGATCCCGCTGTTGGTTATTGGCCGGAGAGATGTCTCGGTCATGTCTCCATAGTTCCCGAACCCGTAGGGTCTACACACTTAAGGTTCGATGACGCTAGGGTTATAGGGAATAGATGTACGTGGTTACCAAATGTTGTTTGGAGTCCCGGATGAGATCCCGGACGTCACGAGGAGTTCCGGAATGGTCCGGAGGTGAAGATTTATATATGGGAAGTCCAGTTTCAGTCACCGGAAAGGTTTCGGGGTTTATCGGTATTGTACCGGGACCACCGAAGGGGTTCCGGGGGTCCACCTGCCCCGAAGGACCTAATGGGCTGTAGTTGGGTGGGAACCAGCCCCTTAGTGGGCTGGTGCGCCCCCCCAAGGGCCCAAGGCGCCTAGGGTTGGAAACCCTAGGGGGCCGCTGCCCCCCCCGGGGGCGGGCGCCCCCCCTAGTTGGAAACCCTAAGGGGACCGCTGCCCCCCCCCCCGAGGGGCCGCCGCCCCGGGGGGCGCCACCCCCCCTCTAGATGGATCTAGGAGGCCGGCCCCCCTCCCCTTCTCCTATATATGGTGGGGGTTTTGGGGCTGCCAGAGACACGAGTCTCCCTCTCTCTTGGCACAGCCCTACCCCTCTCCCTCCTCGTCTCTCGCAGTGCTTGGCAAAGCCCTGCTGGAGTGCCACGCTCCTCCACCACCACCACGCCGTCGTGCTGCTGCTGGACGGAGTCTTCCCCAACCTCTCCCTCTCCCTTGTTGGATCAAGGCGCAGGAGACGTCACCGGGCTGCACGTGTGTTGAACGCGGAGGCACCGTTGTTCGGTGCTTAGATCGGATTCGGCCGCGATCTGAATCGCTTCGTGTACGACTCCACCGACCGCGTTCTTGCAACGCTTCCGCATCGCGATCTTCAAAGGTATGAAGATGCACTCCCCTCCGTTGCTAGTAAACTCCATAGATTGATCTTGGTGATGCGTAGAAATTTTTTAATTTCTACAACGATCCCCAACACCTATATTTGCACACTGGAAGTCAAGGTTTTGATTTTTGGCTCATTTATAGAAGGTCGGAAAAAACTGCTTGCAAATGGGGCGTTTATCGTAGCTTTGGAGCTCATTTGGAGCATATTTTTCATGACTAGTGTTTCACTCAACAAAATGTCATCGGATTAATCACCTAACATGCATAATATTTGAGAAACATCAATACCCAAACTAAACAGTTTCAAATTTGAATTTTGGCTCAAATTTGAAATTCAGCCAGAATTTGAAAAGAGTTACACAAATACCCATCAAAGTAAAAAATAGCATTACACAAATTCAGGAAAGTTTTTTACACAAATCCAGGCAAGTTTTTTTATTCAGACTAGAACAATATTTCACTTCTACTTCTTCTTACCACTCGATTTCTTCTTCTTTTTCTTGGCACTTGTTGATCCTACGACGGGTAAGACACTCAGTTCACTCAAGCTCTTGGTTTTCTTCACTGGACCATCTAGGACAACTGTAGTTGGCACCACAACATCTAAATGAGGTTTAGTTTGCACAATATCAACTATAGCAGCTTTAATTTGGAACACAACTTCCAATATAGGTTCAGTTTGCACATCAGTCGCATCAACTTCCGTTCTAGTTTGCACCACATTTTGCTCATTTCGCTCATTTTCCCCCACATCCAAATCTTGCTCATTGTGCACTTCATCCGAATGTTGCTCATTTTGCACCCCAACATCATCCAAGTTTGGCTCATTTTGCACCACAACATCATCCAAGTTTGGCTCATCTTGCACCACAATATCATCCAAGTTTGGCTCATCTTGCACCACAACATCATCCAACCCAGGTTCATCTTGCACCACAACATTGAAGTCTGGTTTAGTGTGCACACTTTCACCAAAACTTCTCTTTTTTCTACAGCCATTGCTTCTTGCCTTTTTGATTGCCCAGCAATCTTCAACAACAAGGGGTTGACCTCCACGCTTACTCCTGGAAAACAAAGCTTGTAATTTGGCTAGTAATTAGGAACAACATCCAATAAAAAATACAAACATAAACATACTTTGGCCTTTCAGGAGTGTAACGACATTTTGGAGATCCTTTTTGGCGCCCAAGTTCCTGGCACAACTTGCATCTATTTTTGTTACCTTTTTGGCTTTGCATCCTTCTTCCTCTTCCCCTTTTTACTACTCCCACCTCTCTCAAACCATGCCTTGAATCTACTCTCTTTAGGACAGCCTGCCAGCCTTTCTTTTTGTTAGGGGAGGACACATGGAAAATTCAATTTCCACTTGAGGCGACTGAGACTGATCTGTAAGTGCTAGAGTTGGAGTTGTTGGAAATATGCCCTAGAGGCAATAATAAAATGGTTATTATTATATTTCCTTGTTCATGATATTGTCTATTGTTCATGCTATAATTGTGTTATCCGGAAATCGTAATACATGTGTGAACACATAGACCATAACATGTCCCTAGTGAGCCTCTAGTTGACTAGCTCGTTGATGAATAGATGGTTACGGTTTCCTGACCATGGACATTGGATGTCATTGATAACGGGATCACATCATTAGGAGAATGATGTGATGGACAAGACCCAATCCTAAGCATAGCACTAGACCGTGTAGTTCGTTTGCTAAAGCTTTTCTAATGTCAAGTATCATTTCCTTAGACCATGAGATCGTGCAACTCCCGGATACCGTAGGAATGCTTTGGGTGTACCAAACATCACAACGTAACTGGGTGGCTAAAAAGGTGCACTACAGGTATCTCCGAAAGTGTCTGTTGGGTTGGCACGGATCGAGACTGGGATTTGTCACTCCGTATGACGGAGAGGTATCTCTGGGGCCACTCGGTAATGCATCATCATAATGAGCTCAATATGTGACTAAGTAGTTAGTCACGGGATCATGCATTACGGAACGAGTAAAGTGACTTGCCGGTAACGAGATTGAACGAGGTATTGGGATACCGACGATCGAATCTCGGGCAAGTAACGTACCGATTGACAAAGGGAATTGTATACGAGATTGCTTGAATCCTCGACATCGTGGTTCATCCGATGAGATCATCATGGAACATGTGGGAGCCAACATGGGTATCTAGATCCCGATGTTGGTTATTGGCTAGAGAGCTGTCTCGGTCATGTCTGCATGATTCCCGAACCCGTAGGGTCTACACACTTAAGGTTCGATGATGCTAGGGTTATAAGGAAGATTTGTATGTGATTACCGAATGTTGTTCGGAGTCCCGGATGAGATCCCGGACGTCACGAGGAGTTCCGGAATGGTCTGGTGGTGAAGATTTATATATGGGAAGTCATCATACGGTCACCAGAAATATTCGGGGGTATACCGGTATTGTACCGGGACCACCGGAGGGGTTCTGGGCACTAGTAGAAAAAGGGCATTTTGTCCCGGTTTATAAGGGCCTTTAGTCCCGGTTCTGGAACCGGGACTAAAGGGTCGTTACTAAGGCCTCCCCCTTTAGTCTCGGTTCTTACACGAACCGAGACTAAAGGCCGTCCACGTGGCCGCAGCCTGGAGAGGAAATTTTATGAATTTTTTTTCAAATTTTTTTTAATTTTTTTTATTTTCAATTTTCTGAATTATTTTAACCTCTAATCTCTAATCACCACCCCTCATCACTGCTCAATTTAACCTCTAATCTCTAATCACCCCTCATCATTCCAAATCATCTAACTTCCTGGACGGTCACCCATCCTCTCACTGCTCCAGCCTGAGCACGCTTAACTTCTGGGTTTTATTCTCCCTCGTTTCCAAGTCTGCACTTGTTGTTTTCCTGACAATAGTAAGATGTCAATCCTATTAACCCTCAGGAATTTAACTTGAGCATGAAGTCACACATTTCACTGTTTGAGTTTGAAACTATTGTTTTAAAAAACAATAATTATTTAGTAACACTAATATTTCTTGAATAAGTAGTTTGACCATAGTTTGACCACAGTTTGACCACAGTTTGACCAAAATTCAAAAAAACTAAAATAATTATTTAGTAACTCTAATATTTCTTGAATAAGTAGTTCGACCATAGTTTGACCAGATTTGACCAAAATTCAAAAAAACTGAAATAATTATTTAGTAACACTAATATTTCTGGAATAATTAGTTTGACCATTGTTTGACCACAGTTTGACCAGATTTGACAAAAATTCAAAAAACTGAAATAATTATTTAGTAACACTAATATTCTTGAATAATTTGTTTGACCATGTTTGACCACAGTTTGACCACAGTTTGACCAGATGTAACCAAAATTCAAAAAACTAAAATAATTATTTAGTAACACTAATATTCTTGAATAATTATTTAGTAACACTAATACTTCTTGAATAAGTAGTTTGACCATAGTTTGAACAGATTTAACAAAAATTCAAAAAAAACTGAAATTTGAGCATAACTTTTTTTCCTTTTAGAATTTGAGGATTCTAAAAATTTGCAAACAAGCCGTAGGCAGTCAAAATCAGATGCGGATTTTCGTGCTGAACATTTTGATATATTATACGTTTTTTTCTGACATCGTATGCAAAAGCTATAGCCGTTTTACATTTTCCCTACACTTTTTGCAAAACATGTCCAAATTTAAGTTTTTAAATTTTCCTAACAAGTACATGTAGTAACATAACTACATCTGGAAGGATTTTAATTTTTGAAGTTTTTATCATTTCCTTTTGCTTTTTACAAAACTGAAAAGGCGATCCACCGGGGGGGGGGGGGTAGAGTTTGAAAATGGGACCTTTAGTACCGGTTCGTGCCATGAACCGGTACTAATGCCTCAAACCCCATTAGTACCGGTTGGTGGCTCGAACCGGGACTAAAGGTCTAACCTTTAGTCCCGGTTGGTGCCACGAACCGGTACTAATGGGCATCGCACCCTTTAGTCCCGGTTCGTGTCTCAAACCGGGACTAAAGGGCTCAGGTGAACCGGGACTAATGCCTTAGCCGCACGAACCAGGACCAATGCTCACATTAGTCCCGGTCCGTGACTGAACCGGGACTAATGTGAATATTGCCCTGTGACCAAAGCCATGTTTTCTACTAGTGGGGGGGTCCACCGGGAGGGTCCACCTACCCCGGAGGGCCTTATGGGCTGTAGGTGGAAGGGAACCAGCCCCTAAGTGGGTTGGGCACCATCCCCCCTAGGGCCAATGCGCCTAGGGTTGGGGGGAACCCTAAAGTGGGCGCCCCCTTGCTTGGGGGGCAAGCCCCCTCCCCCTTGGCCGCCCCCCTCTAGATCTCATCTAGAGGGGCTGGCCCCCTTCCCCCTTCTCCCTATAAATAGAGGGGTGGAGGGAGGGCTGCAGCACCACATCCAAGGCGCAGCCCCTCCCCTCCCCAACACCTCTCCTCCTCCGCGTGAGCTTGGCGAAGCCCTGCCAAAGAACTGCCACTCCATCACCACCACGCCGTCGTGCTGCTGTTGGAGCCCTCTTCCTCAACCTCTCCCTCCTCCTTACTGGATCAAGGTGCGGGAGACGTCACCGAGCTGCACGTGTGTTGAACGCGGAGGTGCCGTTGTTCGGCGCTAGGATCGGAATCTACCGCGATCTGAATCGCTACGAGTACGACTCCCTCATCCGCGTTCTTGCAACGCTTCCGACTCGCGATCTTCAAAGGTATGAAGATGCACTCCCCTCTCTCTCATCGCTAGTTACTCCATAGATTGATCTTGGTGATGCGTAGAATTTGTTTAATTTCTGCAACGATCCCCAACAGTGGTATCAGAGCTAGGTCTATGCGTAGTTTCTATGCACGAGTAGAACACAAGTTGTTGTGGGCGTCGATTTTGTCAATTTACTTGCCGTTACTAGTCTTATCTTGATTCAGCGGCATCGTGGGATGAAGCGGCCCGGACCGACCTTACACGTACGCTTACATGAGACAGGTTCCACCGACTGACATGCACTAGTTGCATAAGGTGGCTAGCGGGTGTCTGTCTCTCCCACTTTAGTCGGATCGGATTCGATGAAAAGTGTCCTTATGAAGGGTAAATAGAAATTGGCATATCACGTTGTGGTTTTGGCGTAGGTAAGAAACGTTCTTGCTAGAAACCTATAGCAGCCACGTAAAAATTTGCAACAACAATTAGAGGACGTCTAACTTGTTTTTGCAGCATGTGTCATGTGATGTGATATGGCCAGAAGAATGTGATGAATGATATATGTGATGTATGAGATTGACCATGTTCTTGTAATAGGAATCACGACTTGCATGTCGATGAGTATGACAACCGGCAGGAGCCATAGGAGTTGTCTTAATTTATTTATAACCTGCGTGTCAACTGAAACGTCATGTAATTACTTTACTTTATTGTTAATCGTTAGCCATAGTAGTAGAAGTAATAGTTGGCGAGACAACTTCATGAAGACACGATGATGGAGATCATGGTGTCATGCCGGTGACGATGATGATCATGGCGCCCCGAAGATGGAGATCAAAAGGAGCAAAATGATATTGGCCATATCATGTCACTATTTGATTGCATGTGATGTTTATCATGTTTTACATCTTATTTGCTTAGAACGACGGTAGCATAAATAAGATGACCCCTCGCTAAAATTTCAAGAAAGTGTTCCCCCTAACTGTGCACCGTTGCGAAGGTTCGTTGTTCCGAAGCACCACGTGATGATCGGGTGTGATAGGTTCTAATGTTCGCATACAACGGGTGTAAGCCAGATTTACACACGCAATACACTTAGGTTGACTTGACGAGCCTAGCATGTACAGACATGGCCTCGGAACACAAGAGACCGAAAGGTCGAACATGAGTCGTATAGCAGATACGATCAACATGAAGATGTTCACCGATGATGACTAGTTCGTCTCACGTGATGATCGGACATGACCTAGTTGACTCGGATCATGTATCACTTAGATGACTAGAGGGATGTCTGTCTGAGTGGGAGTTCATTAATAATTTGATTAGATGAACTTAATTATCATGAACTTAGTCTAAAATCTTTACAATATGTCTTGTAGATCAAATGGCCCACGCTAATGTCAACCTCAACTTCAACGCGTTCCTAGAGAAAACCAAGCTGAAAGACGATGGTAGCAACTATACGGACTGGGTCCGGAACTTGAGGATCATCCTCATAGGTGCCAAGAAAGCATATGTCCTTGAAGCACCGCTAGGTGAAGCACCTGTCCCAGCAAATCAAGACGTTATGAACGCCTGGCAAACACGTGTTGATGATTACTCCCTGGTTCAGTGCGGCATGCTTTACAGCTTAGAACCGCGGCTCCAAAAGCATTTCGAGCAGCACGGAGCATATGAGATGTTCCAAGAGCTGAAAATGGTTTTCCAAGCTCATGCCCGGGTCGAGAGATATGAAGTCTCCGACAAGTTCTACAGTTGTAAGATGGAGGAGAATAGTTCCGTCAGCGAACACATACTCAAAATGTCTGGGTTGCACAACCGCTTGTCTCAGCTCGGAGTTAATCTCCCAGATGACGCGGTCGTTGACAAAATCCTTCAGTCGCTTCCACCTAGCTACAAGAGCTTTGTGATGAACTTTAATATGCAGGGGATGGAGAAAACCATTCCTGAGGTATATTCGATGCTGAAATCAGCGGAGGTGGAGATAAAAAAGGAACATCAAGTGTTGATGGTGAATAAGAACACTAAGTTCAAGAAAGGCAAGGGTAAAAAGAGCTTCAAGAAAGACGGCAAGGGAGTTGCCGCGCCCGGTAAGCAAGCTGCCGGGAAGAAGACAAAGAATGGACCCAAGCCTGAGACTGAGTGCTTTTATTGCAAGGGAAACGGTCACTGGAAGCGGAACTGCCCCAAGTACTTAGCGGACAAGAAGGCTGGCAATACCAAAGGTATATGTGATATACATGTTATTGATGTGTACCTAACCAGCGCTCGTAGTAGCTCCTGGGTATTTGATACCGGTGCGGTTGCTCATATTTGTAACTCAAAGTAGGAGCTGCGGAATAAGCGGAGACTGGCGAAGGACGAGGTGACGATGCGCGTCGGGAATGGTTCCAAGGTCGATGTGATCGCCGTCGGCACGCTACCTCTACATTTACCTACGGGATTAGTTTTAAACCTCAATAATTGTTATTTAGTGCCAGCTTTGAGCATGAACATTGTATCTGGATCTCGTTTGATGCGAGATGGCTACTCATTTAAATCTGAGAATAATGGTTGTTCCATTTATATGAGAGACATATTTTATGGCCATGCCCCGCTGGTCAATGGTTTATTCTTATTTAATCTCGAACGTGATGTTACACATATTCATAGTGTGAATGCCAAAAGATGTAAGGTTGATAATGATAGTCCCACATACTTGTGGCACTGCCGCCTTGGTCACATTGGTGTCAAACGCATGAGGAAACTCCATGCAGATGGACTTTTGGAGTCTCTTGATTATGAATCATTTGACACGTGCGAACCATGCCTCATGGGCAAAATGACCAAGACTCCGTTCTCCGGAACAATGGAGCGAGCAACCAACTTATTGGAAATCATACATACTGATGTGTGCGGTCCAATGAGCGTAGAGGCTCGCGGTGGCTATCGTTATGTTCTCACCCTCACTGATGACTTGAGTAGATATGGGTATGTCTACTTAATAAAACACAAGTCTGAGACCTTTGAAAAGTTCAAGAAATTTCAGAGTGAGGTTGAGAATCAACGTGACAGGAAAATAAATTTCTTACTATCAGATTGTGGAGGGGAATATTTGAGTCACGAATTTGGCACACACTTAAGGAAATGTGGAATTGTTTCACAACTCATGCTGCCTGGAACACCTCAGCGTAATGGTGTGTCCGAACGTCGTAATCGCACTCTATTGGATATGGTGCGATCTATGATGTCTCTTACCGATCTACCGCTATCATTTTGGGGTTATGCTTTAGAGACTGCCGCATTCACTTTATATAGGGCTCCGTCGAAATCCGTTGAGACGACACCGTATGAATTATGGTTTGGAAAGAAACCTAAGCTGTCGTTTCTTAAAGTTTGGGGATGCGATGCTTATGTCAAGAAACTTCAACCTGAAAAGCTCGAACCCAAGTCGGAAAAATGCGTCTTCATAGGATACCCTAAGGAAACCATTGGGTATACCTTCTACCTCAGATCCGAAGGCAAGATCTTCGTTGCCAAGAATGGGTCCTTTCTGGAGAAAGAGTTTCTCTCGAAAGAAGTAAGTGGGAGCAAAGTGGAACTTGATGAGATGACCCCTCTCAAACCAGAAAGTAGCGCAGCACAAGAAAATGGTTCTGTGGTGCTTGCACCGACTAGAGAGGAAGTTAATGATGACGATCATGATCAAGTTACCACTGAACTTCCTAGGTCCACAAGGACACGTTCCACACCAGAGTGGTACGGCAACCCTGTCATGGAAATCATGTTGTTGGACAACAGTGAACCTTCGAACTATGAAGAAGCAATGGTGGGCCCAGATTCCAACAAATGGCTTGAAGCCATGCAATCCGAGATAGGATCCATGTATGAAAACAAAGTATGGACTTTGACAGACTTGCCCGATGATCGGCGAGCGATAGAAAATAAATGGATCTTTAAGAAGACGGACGCGGATGGAAATGTTGCCATCTATGAAGCTCGACTTGTCGCTAAGGGTTATCGACAAGTTCAAGGAGTTGACTACGATGAGACCTTCTCACCCATAGCGAAGCTGAAATCCGTCCGAATCATGTTAGCAATTGCCGCATTCTACGATTATGAAATATGGCAAATGGACGACAAAACGGCATTCCTTAACGGCTTCCTTAAGGAAGAATTGTATATGATGCAGCCGGAAGGTTTTGTCGATCCTAAGAATGCTGACAAAGTATGCAAGCTCCAGCGCTCAATCTATGGGCTGGTGCAGGCATCTCGGAGTTGGAACATGCGCTTTGATGAGATGATCAAAGCGTTTGGGTTTACACAGACTTATGGAGAAGCCTGTGTTTACAAGAAAGTGAGTGGGAGCTCCGTAGCATTTCTCACATTATATGTTGATGACATACTATTGATGGGAAATGATATAGAATTCTTGGAAAGCATAAAGGCCTACTTGAATAAGTGTTTTTCAATGAAGGACCTTGGAGAAGCGCTTACATATTAGGCATCAAGATCTATAGAGATAGATCAAGACGCCTCATAGGTCTTTCACAAAGCACATACCTTGACAAGATATTGAAGAAGTTCAATATGGATCAGTCCAAGAAGGGGTTCTTGCCTGTATTGCAAGGTGTGAGATTGAGCACGGCTCAATGCCCGACCACGGCAGAAGATACAGAAAAGATGAGTGTCATCCCCTATGCCTCGGCCATAGGGTCTATTATGTATGTCATGCTGTGTACCAGACCTGATGTAAACCTTGCCGTAAGTTTGGTAGGAAGGTACCAAAGTAATCCCGACATGGAACACTGGACAGCGGTCAAGAACATCCTGAAGTACCTGAAAAGGTCTAAGGATATGTTTCTCGTTTATGGAGGTGATGAAGAGCTCGTCGTAAAGGGTTACATCGATGCTAGCTTCGACACAGATCTGGATGACTCTAAGTCACAAACCAGATACATGTATATTTTGAATGGTGGGGCAGCCAGCTGGTGCAGTTGCAAGCAAAGTGTCGTGGTGGGATCTACATGTGAAGCGGAGTACATGGCAGCCTCGGAGGCAGCACATGAAGCAATCTGGATGAAGGAGTTCATTGCCGACCTAGGAGTTATTCCCAATGCATCGGGGCCGATGACTCTCTTCTGTGATAACACTGGAGCTATTGCCCTTGCCAAGGAGCCCAGGTTTCACAAGAGGACCAGGCACATCAAGCGTCGCTTCAACTCCATTCATGAAAATGTTCAAAATGGAGACATAGATATTTGTAAAGTGCATACATATTTGAATGTCGCAGATCCGTTGACTAAACCTCTTCCACGGGCAAAACATGATCAACACCAGAACTCTATGGGTGTACCATTCATCACAATGTAACTAGATTATTGACTCTAGTGCAAGTGGGAGACTGTTGGAAATATGCCCTAGAGGCAATAATAAAATGGTTATTATTATATTTCCTTGTTCATGATAATTGTCTATTGTTCATGCTAAATTGTGTTATCCGGAAATCGTAATACATGTGTGAACACATAGACCATAACATGTCCCTAGTGAGCCTCTAATTGACTAGCTCGTTGATCAATAGATGGTTACGGTTTCCTGACCATGGACATTGGATGTCATTGATAACGGGATCACATCATTAGGAGAATGATGTGATGGACAAGACCCAATCCTAAGCATAGCACTAGATCGTGTAGTTCGTTTGCTAAAGCTTTTCTAATGTCAAGTATCATTTCCTTAGACCATGAGATCGTGCAACTCCCGGATACCGTAGGAATGCTTTGGGTGTACCAAACGTCACAACATAACTAGGTGGCTAAAAAGGTGCACTGCAGGTATCTCCGAAAGTTTTTTTTGGTGTGCACGGATCGAGACTGGGATTTGTCACTCCGTATGACGGAGAGGTATCTCTGGGCCCACTCGGTAATGCATCATCATAATGAGCTCAATATGTGACTAAGTAGTTAGTCACGGGATCATGCATTACGGAACGAGTAAAGTGACTTGCCGGTAACGAGATTGAACGAGGTATTGGGATACCGACGATCGAATCTCGGGCAAGTAACGTACCGATTGGCAAAGGGAATTGTATACGGGATTGCTTGAATCCTCGACATCGTGGTTCATCCGATGAGATCATCGTGGAACATGTGGGAGCCAACATGGGTATCCAGATCCCGCTGTTGGTTATTGGCTAGAGAGCTGTCTCGGTCATGTCTGCATGATTCCCGAACCCGTAGGGTCTACACACTTAAGGTTCGATGATGCTAGGGTTATAAGGAAGATTTGTATGTGATTACCGAATGTTGTTCGGAGTCCCGGATGAGATCCCGGACGTCGCGAGGAGTTCCGGAATGGTCCGGAGGTGAAGATTTATATATGGGAAGTCGTCATACGGTCACCGGAAATATTCGGGGGTATACCGGTATTGTACCGGGACCACCGGAGGGGTTCCGGGGGTCCACCTGCCCCGGAGGGCCTTATGGGCTGTAGGTGGAAGGGAACCAGCCCCTAAGTGGGCTGGGCGCCATCCCCTAGGGCCCATGCGCCTAGGGTTGGGGGGGAACCCTAAAGGGGGCGCCCCCTTACTTGGGGGGCAAGCCCCCTCCCCCTTGGCCGCCCCCCCTCTAGATCTCATCTAGAGGGGCCGGCCCCCTTCCCCCTTCTCCCTATAAATAGAAGGGTTGAGGGAGGGCTGCAGCACCACATCCAAGGCGTAGCCCCTCCCCTCCCCAACACGTCTCCTCCTCCGCGTGAGCTTGGCGAAGCCCTGCCGGAGAACTGCCACTCCATCACCACCACGCCGTCGTGCTGCTGTTGGAGCCCTCTTCCTCAACCTCTCCCTCCTCCTTGCTTGATCAAGGTGTGGGAGACGTCACCGGGCTGCACGTGTGTTGAATGCGGAGGTGTCGTTGTTCGGCGCTAGGATCGGAATCTACCGCGATCTGAATCGCTACAAGTACGACTCCCTCATCCGCGTTCTTGCAACGCTTCCGACTCGCGATCTTCAAAGGTATGAAGATGCACTCCCCTTTCTCTTGTTGCTAGTTACTCCATAGATTGATCTAGGTGATGCGTAGAAAAATTTAATTTTCTGCAACGATCCCCAACAGGAGTTGCATATGCAGCCTTCAATCTTGCCACTGAGTAATATTCATACAAATATGGGTGCATGTTTATCTTGGGTTGGGAGGACAAGAAAAGTATGGCATGGTCACATGGTTTCACGGTGTGTTGCCACTCGAGGCAAGTGCAGTCATGCAACTCAGTGTTAACAACATGCCTCCTTCCAGTCTTGGTATCTCTAACTTCAGCACCCGACAATGAAGATTTTTCAACAAACAAATGTGTAAGATTTCTGCTCTTGTTCACCACCTGTTATACCACTGCAGGAAGCTTATCCTCTTGCAGACAATCACCAATCTTTCTTGTCAATTCCCACATACGCATGATCATGATCCTGATTTGGTCAACCATGTCATGCATAGGCAAGTTCTTTAACTGCTTTATCTTCTTCTTAAAACTTTCTGCCAAGTTATTGTTGATATGATCACACTTGATGGTAGTGTTAAATCCTGACCTGTACCACAACAGAGAAATGACAGGTGTTCAACCATGGACTAAACTCACTGCATGCTACTTTTATCTTATCAAGATGATATAAATGTGTCTGTTTGGTGTAAGATCTTGCTGCTGGCCACATTCTTCCAAATTCTTCTCCTCTGGATTTTTTGATCAAATCCATCCACATATGGCCAAAGCACTCCCTCTGCTCACAATGAGGAAAACATTCTTTACTGCATTTTCTAGCCCTTTACATGCATATGTGTGTACTGCCAAAGGTGACACTGGCCCTATGCATCTTTTCAACAGCATCATGAACCATGTCCATGAAACCTCTGTCTCTAACTGAAACAAACCAATAGCAACAGGGAACATCCAGTTGTGTCCATCTAAAGCATTGCATGCTGCCAATTAACCATTCCATTTGCCAGTCAAAAAAGATGAGTCTATGCTCAAATATGGACGACACCCTGCTTTGAAGACATCTATGCAAGGCTTTAAAGCCATAAAGAACTTGGAGAAAATAACTCTACCATCCTCTGTTACCTCAGTATCTATCTCCAGAATACTGCCAGGTGACCCCTTCTCCACCTCTGCTTTGAAGTTATAAAATATCCTAAAAGTATTTGCCCAATCACCATATAATTCTTTCATTGCCCTATGTTTTGCTTTCCACACTGTGGTATACTTCATCTTCATGGGGTACTTCTTTTCCAAGTCCACTTTAAATTTCTTTGCTGTAGTGTTTGGTTTCTTGGCTAAAATTGGAGTGATCTTTTCTGCAATCCAAAGCTATGATGTCATGGTTGATACTCTCTGTGAACTTGTAATACAAGTATGTGGATTTGGGATTTGATTAACCCTGATGGTACTTCCATCAGGTTGAATTCTAGCAGATATGTACCACTTGCAAGGCCTGACGCTTCCATCAAAACCTCTGCGCCTTGCATAAAATTTCTTTCTATCGGTCCACATAGTCTTGGCATCAAACTCATGTTTGACTGCATAAGTCTTGAAACACATCCTAAACTCTTTCATGCTTCAGAACAACTTCCTTACTTCAATAACATGATTTTCTTTGCCATACACACTTACAAGCTCATCATCATGTGCATCATCTACATTATCTGCAACATCTTTCATCAGATGTCCATCCACATCTTCACAAGCATCTATGTTAGCATCATTAGGAAAACTCGATTCACCCCTCTCTTCCTCATCTTGATCATCTACTGGATCTACTGGAATGCCACAAATTTTGGCCATCTTAGTGTCAACCATTGGTGCAATGACCGAATCAGTAGTGTCTTCTAATTGTACTGAATTCCAATCAACACAAACAACCCTTGCAGCACCATCATAACCCTCTTCTGCATCTTGATCATCCCCCTCTATTACTGTCACTTCACCAGTACACATGGGCGTTACTGTCTCTGTGAAGCCCAATAATCATCTACCATCTGCAAAGCTAACTTTGAGGGCACATATCCAACCTTAGAATCTGATTTCAGATCAACGAGCTCTGCATGAAGGTAGTCTGTTTGCATGCCCAACCGTCTTGCCGATCGATTTCATCAACCATCTCTTCACCATTCTCAATTCTCACATACTCACCCTTCCAATTATCAAACCGTAACAATGCTACCTCTTGCTCTGGACCCCAAAAATGCATTCCCCTATTTTCTCCACAACATTTCTCACAACCCTCTCTTCCATGCTCCGTATTTCCTGTGGATCAATCTCTTCAAATTCAACCTCCCATTTCACAATTGTATCTCTCTCTATGTCTCGCACGCTACCATCAACTAGCTTTGCTTTAGATGGTAAGAATTCAACACTGAATTCGAAGGTCCGAGCAACATTGCCCCTGTTTATCAATGGCAGGCACTGTGAGGCAGCGAAAGCAGACGAGGCACACATCGTAGGGTTGAAGAGGTTGGACAGGGTGATTACCTGGTCGACGTTGTCCCTCGTGGCTCCATCTCGTTCAGCCCAACGCCGCCCCGCCGCCGCTCCCCAGTCCCACCCACCTCCACAATCTGGATCCCGTGGAAAACAGGGGCAAACAGAGGCTCACTTGGTCAGATCTAACTCAAGACAGAGGGGAATGGTGCCGAATACACTCACCACATGCGCAGCCATGGACGTGAACGAAAGCTCCGCCGCCGCCGTCGCCGACGAGAACGATGAAGAGAGTAGTAACCAGAAGCAGGGGAGAAGCAGGGAGAAGCACGTGTTCAGTCAGGCGGGGAATTGATGCTGCCAAGTGGGACCCACCACCAGATGCACTGATTAGTTTGACCCCCTGTTTTTACCTTAACCGCAGTCTCGTTGATGACTGGACCCGTGTTTTAACCACCTTGTCATATTGGGGCTATTATTGCCATGTAAGACGGCGCACATGAGCTATTTCTGGCAACTAAGTCGCACTCCTTCCAATTCACATGAAATGTGTCGCACAAGAGCTATTGACCTGTGCTTACCACACACATTTTTTGTCTATTGCGTGCGAACTTGGGGCCTTAATAGCACGGAACTGTACTAGTGTGAGTTATGTGCTCGTTGTTCCACATTTGGATTCGGGCATTCAGATGGAAGTGTATAACTTCTAAATCATAAGCTTGAACTGAGGCTATCAAAATGTCTAATTAAAAATGTTTTGCAGAACCTTTACGCATATAGACTAGAAACATTTTCCCTTTTACTTCGATACGCAAAATACAACAAAAAGTTAGCCAAACGAAAAACTAAAAACCGAATTCGTGTGTGCAGCTGGAATTCTGACCCATTTGTTGTTGCATACATAACTGGCTAGAAATCTTAATGTGATATTTGAATGAGTACAAGTCATATGTAACAAAATCTACCAGGACTGATTCCATACCTACTAGATGTTCGTCAATAATACTACAATGCTATTTTGCGTACGCTCTGTTCTTGTGCACAAATACAGATGTGTAGCATGTGCTCTCAGTTAATTGTCTTGAGGAGCCTGACCGAATGAAATGCACCGAAGGACCTTCCCTTGCAACCATGAATGAAGTTTTTGATGTCTTTATATACCACCTACGTTTGAGTCTTCGCCATATACCATTGATTCATCAAACGATGTACAATGGTGAGGTGGTTACATCCAAAGCAAGCACCTAGGAGTGAAAAGGGTCGAGTGAAGTGGTACCTAGTAGCCTTGTTGAGAAGCCAAAAATGAAAGAGCATAAAAGAATTGGAGTCTGGTTGTGTGTCTTACTTACGTGAAGAATAGGAGGCATTGGGGGGTGGATATAGAAGGCGGTATTGTTTTTATACCCTGGCATCTTGCCATTTCCTGCAAGGGTGCTCTTCCACCAGTGGCCCAAACTAGGATCTGGGGCGCACCTCGGTGCTCTTGCATGAACCTATCTTCTTTTATGATAAAGCAGCATCCACAAAACTGACACGCGAGCCCAGATTGGTCGGTAGATCTAGGACACACCAATGCTCCTGCTCGTTACTTTCCTGAGCTGCTTTGTGGATATTAGGAGGACGCCCGACTAAACTGTTGGTAATTGTAGCTATATTAAGGCAACAGAGACAATGTATTCTCCAATCCATGCAAGCTGCATTAGTAACTTCTTGCGGATTAATTATGGCTCAGGGAACTAAGATATTCAGTAATATGGTTGGAATAAACCACCAGAGGGATTTGTGAAATTAAATGTGGACGCCACTTTTGACGATGAAACAGGCTACATCAGCTCCAGTTGTTGGGGTAGCTCGTCTTTGCCGTTCATTGATATAGGGTCAACTGCTGAAGCGTGTGCTTTTTGGGATGGTTTGATCATTGCAGGGACGATAGGGTGCAACAGACTCCTAGTCGAAAGTGATTGAATTGAAGTTGTGAAAGTCATGCAAAATGGTGGTAACTCTCTAGGCGTGGCTGCAACTATTTACAAAGAATGTACTTTTCTATGTCGTAATTTACACATGTAATTTTCTCGCATGGCCCATAATCTGGCTAGATTTAGCGAGGGGAACCATTCTTGGCAAGAACCTTCAGATTTTATTTTTGTTCTAGCTGATGATGTAACTGTGATACCAAATCAATAAAAACCGCCATGATGGCTTTCCTAAAAAAGATGTTCAGTTTTTTTTAGAAAAGGAGGATGACCCCCGGCCTCTGCATCTGGGAGATGCATACGGCCACTTTATTGATTATTCTCGAGGACCTTACAAAGTATTACAACAATATGCCTGAATCCACCATCGTGGCAACGCATGCCGCTACTCCTATCCAAAATGATGAAGGGGTGCTAGCTGGGCCACTACCCAAACCACTCACCTAAGCCTAACATCAAAAGCCGGAAGCCGAAACATACTCGGAAGCCCCAGCCGAGCCACATACCGGGTCTGGGGCTCAATCCGGTCAGACGCACTCGTGTGTCGTCGCCGCCATCTTCCACAGGTCCGTCTTCAGGTCATATTGAGGCTTCTACCTTGTCTGGCCACTCTGCCATCGACGTCACCATGACGCCAGACAGCAACCTCCTCCTGCGCGAGTCCATCTCCGCGCATCAGATGCCGAGTCTCAACAGCACCACGCCGCCGAGATCCGCCACCATCAATGTGTAAGATGAAGCACCGCTCCACCAAAGTCGCCGTCCTCTGGTCCCTCGAGCCCGTGTGTGTGACGCCCCCGATTTGACCGTACACTAATCATGCACGCAAATGTGTATGATCAAGGTCAGGGACTCACGGGAAGATATCACAACACAACTCTAAAACATAAATAAGTCATACAAGCATCATAATACAAGCCAGGGGCCTCGAGGGCTCGAATACAAGTGCTCGATCACAGACGAGTCAGCGGAAGCAACAATATCTAAGTACAGACATAAGTTAAACAAGTTTGCCTTAAGAAGGCTAGCACAAACTGGGATACAGATCGAACGAGGCGCAGGCCTCCTGCCTGGGATCCTCCTAACTACTCCTGGTCGTCGTCAGCGGCCTGCACGTAGTACTAGGCACCTCCAGTGTCGTAGGAGTCGTCGTCGATGGTGGCGTCCGGCTCCTGGGCTCCAGCATCTGGTTGCGGCAACCAGGTAGAAAGGAAAGGGGGAAAAAGAGGGAGAAAGGCAACCGTGAGTACTCATCCAAAGTACTCGCAAGCAAGGAGCTACACTACATATGCATGGGTATATGTGTAAAGGGGCATATCAGTGGATTGAACTGCAGAATTCCAGAATAAGAGGGGGATAGCTAGTCCTGTCGAAGACTACGCTTCTGGTCATCTCCATCTTGCAGCATGTAGAAGAGAGTAGATTGAAGTCCTCCAAGTAGCATCGCATAGCATAATCCTACCCGGCGATCCCCTCCTCGTCGCCCTGTTAGAGAGCGATCACCGGGTTGTATCTGGCACTTGGAAGGGTGTATTTTATTCAGTATCCAGTTCTAGTTGTCATAAGGTCAAGGTACAACTCCGGGTCGTCCTTTTACCGAGGGACGCGGCTATTCGAATAGATAAACTTCCCTGCAGGGGTGCACCACATAACCCAACACGCTCGATCGCATTTGGCCGGACACACTTTTCTGGGTCATGCCCGGCCTCGTAAGATCAACGCGTCGCAGCCCCACCTAAGCACAACAGAGAGGTCAGCACGCCGGTCTAACCCTATGCGCGCAGGGGTCTGGGCCCATCGCCCTATGCACACCTGCACGTTGCGTATGCGGCCGGAAGCAGACCTAGCCTAGTGGCGTTCCAGTCCAATCCGGCGCGCGCCACTCAGTCGCTGACGTCACGAAGGCTTCGGCTGATACCACGACGCCGGGATACCCATAACTACTCCCGCGTAGATGGTTAGTGCGTATAGACCAAATGGCCAGACTCAGATCAAATACCAAGAACTCGTTATGCGTGTTATGTCGACGTAACCGCGGACGCCGTCCAGGGCCAGGCCCACCTCTCGCCTAGGTGGTCTCAACCTGCCCTGTCGCTCCGCCACAAAGATCCACTTGCGGGTACTCCTACGAGCCGACCCGACTTTAGTCATCACATGTGTCATGTATATAGTATATATAAGTATATACCCGTGATCACCACCCAGGTGATCACGGCCCAATAGTATAGCACAGCAGACGGACAAGAATGTAGGGCCACTGATGGAAAACTAGCATCCTATACTAAGCATGTAGGATTGCAGGTAAAGGTAACAACAGTAGTAGTAAGGATAGGCTATGCATCAGTATAGGATTAACGGAAAGCAGTAACATGCTACACTACTCTACTGCAAGCAGTATAGAGAAGAATAGGTGATATTTGGTGATCAAGGGGGGGGCTTGCCTGGTTGCTCTGGCAAGTAGGAGGGGTCGTCAACTCCGTAGTCGAACTTTGCAGCAGCAGTGTCGGTCTCGTGGTCTACCGGAGAGAAGAGGGGGAAGAAACAGTAAATACAATGCAAACATAAGCATGATGATGCGTGACATGACAACAAGCGGTACTAGGTGTGTCCTAACGCGACAGTAGGTGGTACCGGCGTAGGGGGGGAACATCCGGGAAGTATTCCCGATGTTTTGCGTTTTCGGACAGATGGACCGGAGGGGAAAAGTTGCGAGTTCGATAGGTTAGGGAGGTGTGGTGGACGAACGGGCTGCGTATCCGGATTCGTCTCGTCGTTCTGAGCAACTTTCATGTTGAAAATATTTTAATCCGAGTTACGGATTAAAAGATATGATTTTCTAAAGATTTTATTAATTTCTGGAATTTAATGAATTATTTAATTTAATTCGAAATTTGGATTTATGACATCAGCATGATGTCATGCTGACATCAGCAGTCAACTGGGGTTGACTAAGTCAAACTGACATGTGGGTCCAGTGGGACCCACCTGTAATTCTCTGTTTAGGTTAATTAGGGTTTAGCTAAATAATTACTGTTTAATTATATTAACTAATTAATTAGATTAATTTAAACATGATTAATTAACCTAATTAATTTAATTAATTAATTAATTAATTTTATTTTTATTATTTGTTTTATTATTAATTTTATTTTTATTTATTTATTTATTTATTAACTAGTTTATTATTATTATTATTATTATTATTTATTATTATTTATTATTATTATTTTTTCATTTCATTTTCCTTTTTTTTGTAAACGTTCTGTGGGGGGGGCGCGGGCCCCGTTTGGCAGTGGCCCAGGGCCATAGCGGGTCGGGCGTCGGGCATAGCACGAATGGGCGCTGCGGGCGTGGCCGGCAGGGGCGCACCCGACTGGGCGCCGGCGGCCACAGCAGGGCGCCGGAGCAAGTGGAGGGGGGTGCCAGTGGCCAGGGGCGGCCGGAGTCGGCGCGGCGAAGGCGAGCGGGCGCGGGACGCGGCCGGTGCGGCGCATCCGCGGCGGCGCGGGCGGCACCGGAGCGGGGCACGGGAAGCGGCGGCCGGTGGCGGCCAACGGCGGGCGGGCCCGGCGCAGGGAGCTCGCACGGGAGCGGCCTGGGGGCGAGGGTGGCCACAGGCAGGCGCGACAGTGCGCGCGCGTGCGGGCGGGAGAGACGGGGCGCGGGGGCGCGGCCGGTGCTTGGTCGCGGGAGGCCAAGGCCGGCGCGGGCGGTGCACGACGGGGTGGGATGGGGCTGCGGGAGCGCGAGGCAACGGCGCGGGCCGCGCGGCGGGGTGAGGGAAGGAGAGGAGGGGCGTGGAGGCCGTGGCCTCACCGGGGGTGTAGGGACGGGGCAGCGGGGCTCGTGGAGGGGGTCGGGGACGACGCGACGCAGGGGAGGAGGCGAGGCGACTCCGGGCGACGACGATCCGGGCGACGGCGGAGAGGTCCAGGGGCGGCGGGGGTCGAGTGCCTCCTCCTCGATCCCGATCGGGGGAGAGGAGGGATATTTCGGGGGGAGTGGGGGGTTGTCGGTGGGGAGTGGGGGGAGGAGTGGATAAGGGAGAGGAGTGGGGGCCGACCTGGGCCGGCCTGGTTGGCCCGATGGCCAGCTGGGCCGCGGTCCAGCAGGGGGGGCTGTTGGGCCAGGGTCCAGTGGGGGGGGGGGTTCCTCCTTTCTTTTTTTCTGTTTGTTTTCTCTATTGCATTTTCTTTTCTTTTTATTTATTTTCTTTTCTGTTTTACATCATTCTAAAATAGTTAGGCATTTTCTAAAAATATGTTTTCTCCACAATAATTACCAGTGCAATATCTGGCACCCACCGAACATTTTTGTTTAAATTTTTGAAAACTTTTATTATTGACATTAATTTGAATTTAAATTTTGAAACGGTTTCGAATCATCGCGAGGTTAAAAACAGTAACCGTGGTGACGTGGCATCATTAGCGTGGGATTACTGTAGCTTAATTATCCGGGCGTTACAAATCTCCTCCACTACAAGAAATCTCGTCCCGAGATTTAGGAGGTAGAAGGAAACAGTGCGGGGTATTCTTCGCGCAGACGATCCTCTCGTTCCCAAGTGGCCTCATCTTCAGAATGGTGCGACCACTGGACTTTGAGAAACTTGATCGCCTTCTGACGTGTGCGGCGTTCAGCTTGGTCGAGAATGCGGACCGGATGCTCCTTATAGGAGAGGTCTTGCTGCAATTCGAGCACTTCATGATCCACAGCTCAGATTGGGTCCTTGAAGCAACGGCGGAGCTGTGACACATGGAACACATCGTGAACCTGAGAAAGGTTCGGCGGAAGCTCCAGTTGGTATGCCACTTTTCCATGCCTTTCGAGAATAGTGAATGGGCCAATATAGCGAGGAGCTAGTTTGCCCTTGATTCCGAAACGGTGAGCACCCTTCATAGGTGTGACTCGAAGATAAGCCTTTTCGCCAGGTTGATAGACCATGTCTTTATGATGACGGTCATACTGACTCTTCTGACGTGACTGAGCAGTCTTGAGATTCTCACGAATAATGCGGACTTGTTCTTCGGCATCTTGGATAATATCCGGACCAAAGAGTGGACGTTCCCCAGTTTCTGACCAGTTCAGAGGGGTTCGGCACTTTCGTCCATATAACACTTCGAAGGGGCCATCTTCAGACTAGCTTGATAGCTATTATTATAAGAGAACTCAGCATACGGGAGAGATTCCTCCCATTTCTTGCCGAAGGAAATAACACAAGCTCGAAGCATATCTTCGAGAACTTGGTTGACACGTTCAACTTGCCCCTGCGACTGAGGATGAAATGCAGTACTGAATGACAGATGAGTTCCCATAGCTTCTTGGAAATTTGCCCAGAATCTTGAAGTGAATAAGCTACCACGGTCTGAGCTGATAACCAATGGAATACCGTGGAGTGAAACAATCCTGGACATATAGAGCGTTGCCAACTGGCTAGCAGTGATCGTTTCTTTGACCGCCAGGAAATGTGCAACTTTGGAAAGCCGGTCAATGACGACAAGAATAGCATCATTACCTTTCTGTGATTTGGGAAATCCAGTGACGAAGTCCATCTCAACATGGTCCCATTTCCATTCAGGAATAGAGATAGGTTGTAGAGTTCCAGTAGGCCTTTGATGTTCTGCTTTGATACGACGGCAAACGTCACACTCAGCAACATATCGAGCAATGTCTTGCTTCATATTAGACCACCAGAATCTCTGACGGATGTCTTGGTACATCTTTGTACTACCAGGATGGATACATAGAGGCGTATCATGAGCTTCTTTCATAACTTCCTGTGTCATATCCAGGTTTTTCTCTGCACATGGCACCACTAGGCATCCCTTGAAGTATAGGGTGCCATCTTCAGCAATGGTGAAGAATGAGGGCTTTCCTTCTGCGAGGCAGCGCTTAATCTTGTGGTCTTCAGAGTCATACTTCTGTAGCCTTTTGATGCTATCCACGAGATCTGGTTTAGCAACTAGGGTATTGAGGGAACCCTGGGTAACAACGTGGAGGTTCACCTTGCCAAACTCCTTAGGAGGGGGAGCGAGTGCACCCGGAGGAACAATATGGAGGTTCAGCTTCCTGAATTCTTCAACAAGCGAGGGCTGAACTTTGTGAACCTGGAGGTGGTTGCAGTAAGACTTGCGGCTCAAGGCATCAGCCATTACATTAGCCTTGCCTGGAGTATAGGAAATACCCAAGTCAAAGTCTGCAACAAGCTCCATCCATCTCTGCTGACGGAGGTTCAGGTCTGGCTGAGAAACAGATACTTCAGACTTTGGTGGTCAGTGAAGATCTCGCAACGATTACCGAGAAGGTAATTTCGCCACTGCTTCAGTGCATGAATGACAATAGCAAGTTCGAGGTCGTGAACTGGGTAGTTCTCTTCGTGAGGGCGCAATTGCCGAGAGGCATAAGCAATCACTTTGCGGTCTTGCATTAGGACACAGCCTAATCCTTGACGGGAAGCATCGCAGTAAATGATGAAGTCCTTCTTAGTATCAGGTGGGGCTAGAACTGGGGCAGAAGTCAACTTGTCTTTGAGTGCCTGGAAACTCTCCTGACATTTGTCTGTCCATTGGAACTTGACGCCCTTATGCAACAGGTTAGTCAGAGGCCTGGCGATCTTGGAGAAGTTCTCGACGAATCGACGGCAATAGCTGGCGAGACCGAGAAAACTTCTGGCTTGCTTAAAGTTCTTGGGAGGAGTCCAATCAAGGATAGCCTGGACTCGTTCAGGGTTGACGGCAATACCATCCTTAGAGATGACATGCCCAAGATAGGTTACTTCGGGTAGCCAGAATTCACATTTGGAGAACTTGGCATATAGTTGATGCTCTCGTAGCTTTTCCAGCACAAGTCGAAGATGTTCAGCATGTTCTTCTTCGTTCTTGGAAAATACCAGGATATCATCCAGATAAACCACAACGAACTTGTCGAGGTAATCCATGAATATATAGTTCATCAGACGAGAGAAGGTGGCTGGAGCATTGGTTAAACCGAAAGACATGACGGTGTACTCGTATGAACCATAGCGAGTCACGAAGGCGGTCTTTGGGATATCCTCTTCGCGAACACGGATCTGGTGGTAACCCAACCTCAAGTCGAGCTTAGAGAACACTGACGAACCCGCCAGTTGATCATACAGATCATTGATCCGAGGAAGAGGGTATTTATTCTGAATGGTAGCTTGGTTTATAGGACGGTAGTCTTGAACTAACCGGTTTGTCCCATCCTTCTTCTTGACAAAGAGAGAAGGTGCTCCCCAAGGAGAGCAACTTGGGTGAATGAATCCTTTGCGAAGAGATTTGTCGATTTCCTCCTTAAGCTCAAGGAGTACATGCGGCGGCATCTTGTAGGGTCGCTTGGCTATAGGAGTGGTGCCTGGTTTCAAGTCGATGATGAATTCGACAGCTCTAGCAGGGGGAATCCCTGGAAGTTCTTCAGGGAAGACGTCGAGGAATTCACGCACGACGGGAATGTTTTCAATGCCCTCGAGTGGTGTAGCGTTCAATGCATTCAACGCATAGAGCCTGGCCTCGGCATTTTGCACCAGATGAGCTTGGTAAGCAACTATTTCATCTGAAGGGTGTAGCAGATGGACGGTTTTAGTGGCGCAAACTATAGAAGCAGTATGCGCTTTCAACCAATCCATACCCAAAATGAGGTCGATGTTAGACGACTTCAGGATAATGGGAGAGGCATAGAATTCCAGCCCTTCGATTTCCACGGGGACATCGATGCCAACCAAGGAGGTTTGACACTGTCCCACGGGGGTTTTGACCAGTACCGAGGTGTTCATCTCCTCACATTTAACGTCGTGCTTGTATGCAAAATCTTCTGACATGAATGAATGCGATGCACCTGTATCAAATAGAACGGAAGCTGGTACTGAATCTACGAGGAGTGTACCCATCACAGTAGCAGGCTGGTCTTGAGCTTCGTTGAGATCAACGTGGTTGGCATGAGCACGACCATAAGACTTAGCATTGTTGTTGCGGGGCTGGTTGTTACCACGGCCAGTTGCTGGAAGGGCCAGTTGATTCTGGTTCTGGTTGCATTCTCTAGCACGGTGTCCTGGTTGACCACACCTGAAGCACAAGCCATTATTGGGAGTGGGAACAGGGGCTTGGGATGGTGGAGCTGGAAGTCTTGACTGCCTAGATGGTGGTGGAGGCAGACGAGGTGCAGCATAGGTCTGCCTTGGGGCAGATGCATTTTGACGGTACATGCTGTTCGGGATCCATATCTTACGCTTCTGTGAGGGCGAGCCCGAAGATGAGCCCGTGTCACGGTTGCGCCTGTGAGAGCTCTGGTATTCCTGCAGACCAGTTTCGACATTGATGGCCTTGTTCACCAAGGTTGCGAAATCAGCAAAGTCATGCACTAGAAGTGCGAGCTTGATGTCAGCTTGAAGGCCATCACGGAACTTCTCCTGTCTGCGTGCATCAGTTGCAATGTCCTCTTCAGCATAGCGAGACAAGTCCAGAAACTCCCGCTGATAAGCTTCAACAGTTTTGTTGCCTTGGGTGAGGTTGCGGAACTCACGCTTCTTCCGGTCCATGACTCCTTGAGGAATGAAGCGGGCACGAAAAGCAGCTTGGAAGTCTGGCCAGGTGATGATTGTTCTAGCTGGCAGAGTACGCCTGTGGCTGTCCCACCATTGAGCTGCGGGTCCCTTCAGAAAGAAGGAAGCAAAGTTGACATAGCTGGCAGGGGCTACATCGGCAGACTCCATCTCATAGGTGATGTCACGGAGCCAGTCATCAGCATCCAGAGGCTGAGTTGAGCTGCGGTAGATGGTTGGGTTGAGGCGTATGAAATCTTGAAGAGTCACTTGGGCTGGCTGCTGGTTCATATTGGGGCGAGGAAACTGAGCCATCATATTTTCCATGAATTGGCGGTTCAGTTCGAACTGTTGGATCATTCCAGCCATGTACTCAGGTGGTGGTGGGGCATTGCCACCACTACCATGACCACCTGGTCTAACCATCCTGCTAATATATAACAGGGGTTCAACATTGAGAAATTTGCAAAGACAAGGATCATTCATGATGAAACATGCATAATGAAAGGAGCACGATAGCTACTACATAGTAGTCGGCATAACTTTCAAAAGGGGTCATGCATAGAGTACAGTACACAGAGTTCAGTACATAGACTAAAACATCATAGGCGGCACACAGGCTCACGGTGAATGCATCTAATACTAACTAAGCAAGACTACATCAGTCCCAAGAGGTACTGTGGAGGTAATCGTAGCCCGACAGCTGGTAGTGAGGCAACGGATAACCCTCCACGTCAGCAGACTGGGGGCCGCGAATACTCAGGTGTAGAGCCCGACGCTCAGGTGGCAGAAGAGGACCAAGTGCGGGAGAGTAGCCTCCCACCTCTGGCCAACCGACACCGTGGGGCATCACGGTCCTGGCTGGGTAGATCGCAGTACGCGGTAGCTGTCCAGATCGGACAAAGGGGTGCAGCAGCGTCAGAGCACGGTAAAGGTGCTGACGGGTGGTGTACATCTCGTGGCGAAGAGCTCGGTTAGCTCGATCCAGCCCATCAGCATGCAGAACCAGGTTCTGATGGTAGAAGGGCTCTCGGGTGACAGTGGAGTAGGCAGCAGTATAGTATCCCTCCGCACCAACATCAGATGCGATAGTAATGTGCCTGAAAGGGGAGGTGTCCAACTCCCGATACTCTCCACAAAGACGTGTCAGAGCAGCATAGGCAGCATCGTGGACAGCCATATCGATGGTCACACCAACACCATGTGCGGTGTGCAGCACAGTAGTGGAGTCATACTCCCGCGAGTAGAGGTGGACGATGGCACGGTACTGCTCCTGGTTAAAGTCCTGGTACTCCTCGTAGATGGTGTACTCAGGGTGCCAGCGATAACCCGGATAGGTCATCATCTCAGCTAGCACAGCCGGTGATCCCGAGGCACCAATGGTCGTCGTGTGGTGCACGACCTGCCTCGTGGGTTCCATCTGAAAGCAAAGACGTTTCAAAGGAGTCAAATGACAGTGTGTGAATTGTTCAAAATACTATTCTAGGAAACAACTATGGCTTATCCAACTTTGGGGTGAATGCCGTCACGGGATCCTAGTGTTAGAGTTAGTAAATTCGTTTAACCCGAGTAGAAGAGAGTTCAGAGTCCCAGAGTAAAGGTCGAGGAGTAAAAGATCCTAGTACCACCCAATGGCGACGTGGGCCCGTAAGACACACAGCCTATGTTAGTAAAAGTTTTTGTAATGTCTAGACTCGACTTCGGCCAAGGAGTGTGGAAAGGGGATTCCTACAGGCAGTCGGCTCTGATACCAACTTGTGACGCCCCCGATTTGACCGTACACTAATCATGCACGCAAATGTGTACGATCAAGGTCAGGGACTCACGGGAAGATATCACAACACAACTCTAAAACATAAATAAGTCATACAAGCATCATAATACAAGCCAGGGGCCTCGAGGGCTCGAATACAAGTGCTCGATCACAGACGAGTCAGCGGAAGCAACAATATCTTAGTACAGACATAAGTTAAACAAGTTTGCCTTAAGAAGGCTAGCACAAACTGGGATACAGATCGAACGAGGCGCAGGCCTCCTGCCTGGGATCCTCCTAACTACTCCTGGTCGTCGTCAGCGGCCTGCACGTAGTAGTAGGCACCTCCAGTGTCGTAGGAGTCATCGTCGACGGTGGCGTCCGGCTCCTGGGCTCCAGCATCTGGTTGCGGCAACCAGGTAGAAAGGAAAGGGGGAAAAAGAGGGAGAAAGGCAACCGTGAGTACTCATCCAAAGTACTCGCAAGCAAGGAGCTACACTACATATGCATGGGTATATGTGTAAAGGGGCATATCAGTGGACTAAACTGCAGAATGCCAGAATAAGAGGGGGATAGCTAGTCCTGTCGAAGACTACGCTTCTGGTCATCTCCATCTTGCAGCATGTAGAAGAGAGTAGATTGAAGTCCTCCAAGTAGCATCGCATAGCATAATCCTACCCGGCGATCCCCTCCTCGTCGCCCTGTTAGGGAGCGATCACCGGGTTGTATCTGGCACTTGGAAGGGTGTATTTTATTCAGTATCCAGTTCTAGTTGTCATAAGGTCAAGGTACAACTCCGGGTCGTCCTTTTACCGAGGGACACGGCTATTCGAATAGATAAACTTCCCTGCAGGGGTGCACCACATAACCCAACACGCTCGATCCCATTTGGCCGGACACACTTTTCTGGGTCATACCCGGCCTCGTAAGATCAACGCGTCGCAGCCCCACCTAAGCACAACAGAGAGGTCAGCACGCCGGTCTAACCCTATGCGCGCAGGGGTCTGGGCCCATCGCCCTATGCACACCTGCACGTTGCGTACGCGGCCGGAAGCAGACCTAGCCTAGTGGCGTTCTAGTCAAATCCGGCGCGCGCCACTCAGTCGCTAACGTCACGAAGGCTTCGGCTGATACCACGACGCCGGGATACCCATAACTACTCCCGCGTAGATGGTTAGTGCGTATAGACCAAATGGCCAGACTCAGATCAAATACCAAGAACTCGTTATGCGTGTTATGTCGAAGTAACCGCGGACGCCGTCCAGGGCCAGGCCCACCTCTCGCCTAGGTGGTCTCAACCTGCCCTGTCGCTCCGCCACAAAGATCCACTTGCGGGTACTCCTACGAGCCGACCCGACTTTAGTCATCACATGTGTCATGTATATAGTATATATAAGTATATACCCGTGATCACCACCCAGGTGATCACGGCCCAATAGTATAGCACAGCAGACGGACAAGAATGTAGGGCCACTGATGGAAAACTAGCATCCTATACTAAGCATGTAGGATTGCAGGTAAAGGTAACAACAGTAGTAGTAAGGATAGGCTATGCATCAGTATAGGATTAACGGAAAGCAGTAACATGCTACACTACTCTACTGCAAGCAGTATAGAGAAGAATAGGCGATATCTGGTGATCAAGGGGGGGGCTTGCCTGGTTGCTCTGGCAAGTAGGAGGGGTCGTCAACTCCGTAGTCGAACTGGGCAGCAGCAGTGTCGGTCTCGTAGTCTACCGGAGAGAAGAGGGGGAAGAAACAGTAAATACAATGCAAACATAAGCATGACGATGCGTGACATGACAACGAGCGGTATTAGGTGTGTCCTAACGCGACAGTAGGTGGTACCGGCGAAGGGGGGGACATCCGGGAAGTATTCCCGATGTTTTGCGTTTTCGGACAGATGGACCGGAGGGGGAAAGTTGCGAGTTCGATAGGTTAGGGAGGCGTGGTGGACGAACGGGCTGCGTATCCGGATTCGTCTCGTCGTTCTGAGGAACTTTCATGTTGAAAATATTTTAATCCGAGTTACGGATTAAAAGATATGATTTTCTAAAGATTTTATTAATTTCTGGAATTTAATGAATTATTTAATTTAATTCGAAATTTGGATTTATGACATCAGCATGATGTCATGCTGACATCAGCAGTCAACTGGGGTTAACTAAGTCAAACTGACATGTGGGTCCAGTGGGACCCACCTGTCATTCTCTGTTTAGGTTAATTAGGGTTTAGCTAAATAATTACTGTTTAATTAAATGAACTAATTAATTAGATTAATTTAAACAGGATTAATTAACTTAATTAATTTAGTTAATTAATTAATTAATTTTAATTTTATTATTTGTTTTATTATTAATTTTATTTTTATTTATTTATTTATTTATTAACTAGTTTATTATTATTATTATTATTTATTATTATTATTTTTTCATTTCATTTTCCTTTTTTTGTAAACGTTCTGTGGGGGGGCGCGGGCCCCGTTTGGCAGTGGCCCAGGGCCATAGCGGGTCGGGCGTCGGGCATAGCCCGAATGGGCGCTGCGGGCGTGGCCGGCAGGGGCGCACCCGACTGGGCGCCGGCGGCCACAGCAGGGCGCCGGAGCAAGAGGAGGGGGGTGCCAGTGGCCAGGGGCGGCCGGAGTCGGCGCGACGAAGGCCAGCGGGCGCGGGACGCGGCCGGTGCGGCGCATCCGCGGCGGCGCGGGTGGCACCGGAGCGGGGCACGGGAAGCGGCGGCCGGGCCCGGCGCAGGGAGCTCGCACGGGAGCGGCCTGGGGGCGAGGGTGGCCACAGGCAGGCGCGGCAGTGCGCGCGCGTGCGGGCGGGAGAGACGGGGCGCGGGGGCGCGGCCGGTGCTTGGTCGCGGGAGGCCAAGGCCGGCGCGGGCGGTGCACGACGGGGAGGATGGGGCTGCGGGAGCGCGAGCTCGCGCGCAGCCACGGGCGCGAGGCAACGGCGCGGGCCGCGCGGCGGGGCGAGGGAAGGAGAGGAGGGGCGTGGAGGCCGTGGCCTCACCGGGGGTGTAGGGACGGGGCAGCGGGGCTCGTGGAGTGGGTCGGGGATGACGCGACGCAGGGGAGGAGGCGAGGCGACTCCGGGCGACGACGATCCGGGCGGCGGCGGAGAGGTCCAGGGGCGGCGGGGGTCGAGCGCCTCCTCCTCGATCCCGATCGGGGGAGAAGAGGGATATTTCGGGGGGAGTGGGGGGGCTGTCGGTGGGGAGTGGGGGGGGAGGAGTGGATAAGGGAGAGGAGTGGGGGCCGACCTGGGCCGGCCTGGTTGGCCCGATGGCCAGCTGGGCCGCGGTCCAGCAGGGGGGGTGGCTGTTGGGCCAGGGTCCAGTGGGGGGAGGGGGGTTCCTCCTTTCTTCTTTTTTTCTGTTTGTTTTCTCTGTTGCATTTTCTTTTCTTTTTATTTATTTTCTTTTCTGTTTTACATCATTCTAAAATAGTTAGGCATTTTCTAAAAATATGTTTTCTCCACAATAATTACCAGTGCAATATCTGGCACCCACCGAACATTTTTGTTTAAATTTTTGAAAACTTTTATTATTGACATTAATTTGAATTTAAATTTTGAAACGGTTTCGAATCATCGCGAGGTTAAAAACAGTAACCGTGGTGACGTGGCATCATTAGCGTGGGATTACTGTAGCTTAATTATCCGGGCGTTACAGTGTGCACCTCCAAGAATGACGCCCCCATGGGGGAAAACGACACCAGAGAGCCGCCGTCATCCGATCTACTGATCTAGGGTTTCCCCCGGAGGTAGCAGAGAGTGGCCTTGAACATCTCCACGACGATGCCTTCAGGAAGGGAACGACGCAGACAGCGTCGCCATCGTCGGCCTTGGCAGTAGCCAAAAGCAGGTTTTCACCCAGATCTGATCGAAAACCTCCATCTCTCGTGCACGGGTCGTCGCCATCCTTGCCGGGATCTGGATGATCCCGCCTGCCAGATCTCAGCAAGGGGAAGCCCCCCACCGAGACCCGCCGGCCGCCGCCCCTGGAAGCCATATCCATATGCGACTCAGCCGACCGCGGCCAACTGAGCGCCCGGGAGCAGCACCAGCAGCCGACGCCCCGAGCCACCCACGGCATCGAAGAGGCAGCCGCCTTCGCACGCCCCCGAGGACGGACCCCCAGATCCAACACGACGGCTCCGCCCCTCCTCTGGCGAAGCGGCCGCGAGATGCAGCGGAGGCGCCCCGCCGCCACCTTCCTCGGAGCGCGCGCGGCGTTTGCCGGCGGCCTCCTCGGGTGGCGGCGAGACTGGGAGGGCGAGGGGGTGGGGAGCGGCGGCGCTAGATCGGGGTTCCCCCGAGTCGCCAGAGGAGCAACATGAAAGAAGAAACATGAAAGAAGAAACGGACACTGGAAACTCTTAATCTAAACATCCAAACTAACCTAATTGGACTGTCTTTGGAATGCAATCCCTATAACTCATTGCCAAAGGGTGGTTGCACAGAAGAAAAGCCAAGGATTAATTGCAAAGAGTTAGCTCTTTAGCAGAAGTAACAAATACTCCCTCTGTAAACATTATAAGACATTTTAGATCACTACTTTAGGGATCTAAAACATCTTATATTTATTTACATAGGGAGTACAATAATAAGCCTCAACTCGCACCTAAAAATTGTTGTTATCAGTTTCTGAACAGAACTGGCTGAATGCTCAACTTGTTTATTGGGGTAGAGCATGCACACAGAATTTGTTAGGAACCGAGGGAGTGGATCTATTTATACAACTTACTTATCTTCATACTATTAATTATTCAATTGGGAAGGGGGGGACCCGGTCATGGCATCAACGACGGCAGTGGTGATTCATGGTGGAGGCTTTTAGTTCCCTGATTTCTGACGGATGGTGAATTTTCACGACTACTCTTTCACGGTGGCGGCAGTGGTGACATATCTTCTTGGTCTCTATATGGAGGTGATTTGTGACTGGGGTAGTTGGCACGCGCATTGTGCAATTTTCACATAAACTTATAGGTACTTATTATCAAATACTACTATACTTGATATGTAGGTTATTTGCATACTGACATGAATGCGAATGATCTGTGTGAGTGCTGAAAAGTTTCGCTACAAAATAAGATATTTTTCACATAAATTTGCAGGTACTTCTTATCAAGTACTACTATACTTGATAAATAAGGTACTACTATACTACCTTCAGCAATAGGTTATTTACATACTAACATGAATGCCTATGGTCTGTGTGAGTGCTCGAGAAGTTTCGCTGCAAAATAAGATAGTTTTAAAGATAATTTTCACACTTGCTGCGATTATTGTACAATGTTAAATAGTTTGTTCAAATTAGTATATGCTCTTTCAAGTACTGGTTACCAGTTTTGTAACTTCATCATCAAATTGGAAAGCTCGGGCTAATGTGGTCAATCTCGAAGGGCCTAAAGAAAGACCATACCATATTGGTTGTAAGTCATGACCTAAGGTAATTTAGTACTTGGAATAAAACACAATGCTTTTGTATAGTTGTGCGTCGTTGGAGCCACTAATGATATCTTATGGGCTACATCCTGGTTGTTCCATAATTCCATTCAGGCATTTAGCTGGAAGCATATAACTTCTAAATCATAAGCTTTAGCTGAGGCTGTCGAAATGTCTAATTAAAAACGTTTTGCAGAGAACTATACCCGCTGGTAGACCGCTAATGGAGAATGGATATTGGGGAACTTTGAAGGAGGAACTTTTACCTGTACACACTAGAAATGTTTCCCCATTGTACTTCCATACGCAGAATGCAGCAAAAAAAATTAGCCAGACGAAAAACACAAAACAGATTTTTTGTGCAGCTGGAATGCTAACCATTAGTTGTTGCAGTCATAGGCTCATAGCTAGCTAGAAATCCAAATGTAGTGTTTGTAATAGTACATGGCATGTTGGAAAATCTATTAAGAGTGACTCCACACCTACCAGATGTTTGTCAATAATAGTATTATAGTAGGATGGTACTTTGCGCATGTTATGTTCATGTGCACAAATACGGAGGTGAAGTATCTTGAAGAGTCTGACCAAATGAAATGCACCCACGGACCTTCAATTGCGCATTTCCACAACCATGAATGTACCTTTTGCTGTCCTTATATACCACCGATGTTTGAGTCTTCACTACACATTGTTGATTCATCATACCGTGTACGGTAGTGAGGTGGTAGCAGCCAAAGCAAAGCACCAAGGAGAGAATGTGGTCTAGTGAAGTGGTACGTGCAGCCGTCTCAAGAAACGAGAAGCCAAAATGAAAGAAGAAGTACCTAGGAACCATAGAGTTTTGATCCGTGTCCTACTTAGGAATAGGAGGCATTGGGGAAAATTGACCGAAAAAACTAGAAAACGGCACTGTTCTCGTGCTCCGGCCTCTTACACGCACTCCAGGTGAGTCTACACATTTTAGCCCAACAACTTGGTCATCCTCTTGATCCAGCCATCAAATTCCTTCCACAGCCACGTTTATGAACCCAAGGAGTATCGAGCTTCTCAATGAGTAACTCCACCCTGTGTTCTGCTCATTCCCCCCTTCATGTGTTATTCTTGTGGCCATTCCCCTCCCTGATAGTTCGACAAGAGAGATGGAAAGTAGTGGGATATGGCTAGACATTGGAGACACATCCTGGCCTTTTGCTTCCAAATCCAGGAAAGTAATTATTGAGCATATTTTTAGAGAAAAGGCGCCGGCCGAGCCCGAGAAGAGCTCGAACCTAGCCCGACTTTGAATTAACAAAGCCATCAACCGCCAGGATTACAGGGGCATCACATTACAAAGAGAAGAATGCAATGCAAAGCGAAAAGAAGATACATAGAGCCAGGCAGAACATCACAATGGCAACAATGGAGCATCGTTGCCGACGACCATCACTACGCCTACGCCAACTAGCCAACTAGGTACTTGGGAGGAGGGACATGCCGTGCAAGCATTGAGCGTCGGCTACATCCATGGCCAAACTTGGGCAACACTTGAGTTGTCTCCACCGTCGCAAAGGGCCACTACCCTTTCACCCAGGCTCGATGGGTGCCGCACCGGTGACCAGCAGAGTGGCTGCACATAGCCCAGCTCCAGGTGACCGAGCTGCCAAAGGAGAAGCAGCCAACGCTGACCCACGAGCAACGGAAGACCATCCTGACGAGAACCAATCTGGCAGCGGCAGCACGGAGCAAGGGACGCGAGCTGTCGGACGAAGGCGCGCATCCATGACGAAGACCGAAGAAGAAGAGCAGGACAACCAGGCCGCCATGCTTTGGAGCCGAGACACCAACCGCTCCACCACCAAGAGCAACTCCCGACCGCCGCCTTCAAGAAGGAACACGCCACCGAGGTGCCGTCGACGCCCAGACTAGGGGAGAAACGGTTTTCGCCGGAGCTCAGGGAGGAGGTGGGAGGGGGAGGGTCCACCCCAAAGCCTCCAAGGAGGGGCTCGGCGTCAAAGACGTCGACTTTGGGGAGCCGCCGCGCCGGCCAGGGGTTTCCCCCGGAACCACAACCAAACGCCAGATCCGGCCATCCGGCACCACGGGACGATGGCCGCCACCGCCAGGGACCAGCGTCGGCACGGATTGGAGCAGATCGGGCCGGCACCGAAGCTTCACCATGGAGCCCGGCGGACTGCGAGGGGCCGCCGCTGCGCCATCGACCGTGACCTCCACGCTGCCCACGCTGCCGTGGGAGGCCACCCACCAGCACCCGCCGGCGCCGACCAGGGCCGCCGCCCCGGGGCCCGCGGCCCTCCATCCGAGGAGGAGGCGCCAGATCCCCGCCGCCACCATCATCGGGGACGCGCGCCGAGCACCGGGCGCCCCTCTGGCAGCGGCGGAGAGGAGGAAGAGGGAGGGGGAACCGCGGTGGCGGCGCTAGGGTTGCCCGAGTCGCCTTAGAGGAGGCGACGCGGGGGGGGGGGGGGGGGGGGGGGGGGGGCAGGCTGATGAATTATTGAGCATATGCGTATCAAGCTTATTATCTCCGATGACGAGTGACTGTGAAATTGGAGTTGCCCAAAGATTATATGTATTTTAAAGAGTAAAATACACTGAAGGTATCGAGTGTGCCAAATAGGTCCTAAAACTTTGAAATCTTTCAGACACTTAATAGATATCTATACTACGCTTCTCGCTAGCGATCAACTTGAGCTGATCAGTGCCCCGCGCCTCCTCCGCTGGGCCCCATGGGTAGCATCTCCATCAACGACGACACCAGCGCGGACGCCGGGTTCGGTGGCATGGGCCTCACGGCGTCGGTACACCGCACGAAGCTCGTGGCGAGGATCAAAGCGACAGCCACGACGAGGAAGAAGAGCAAGCTGCGGTGACGGTGGCCGTCCATGGATCCTATGGAACGTGCAGCCCGATCCTATGGTACTGGTGCTAGTCCACCACGGCTCACTCTTCAACAGCCACGCGGTCTTGTGTGACTCGTGTGCGTATATATATGGGGAGAAGAATCTGGTGGCGTGCAGCTGGCCGGTACACCGTGTCCGTGTGCCCCGTTCTTCGCGGCCAACTAGGTTGGAAATTCTCGTGCTGGACTGGAACGCTGACCGTCCCTTCTGCTGCGGCGTGTGGAAGAGACGGTCAACAACGCTTGGACGGACGGACGGACGGACGAACGGTGCGTGCCGGTGCGCCGGAAGCAGCGGCCCCCGCATTAACTCGGAGGAAAAACGCTGACCCGGCCGCCCGAGCCCGACTCTGCTGCGCTGTGCTCGTGCTGGAACAGAGGAAATCGACATGGTCAGGACAGCAGGGGGTGCACCGGCGCCGGCCACCTTTCGGTGTGCAAGTCGGAGGAATGAATACACAGAGCAGCCGGAGCTCGGACGGGTTGACAAGACAGCGCCGCGTTCACCGGCCGTCGGGCCGTGCATGCCGACTTTTATGGCCGAAATCACTGTTCTAATCTTATCAGAAATCTTTAACGCAAAATGACCTCTCTCATAAACTATTTCACCCTTTTTAAAACGCCAAACCTCATGGCGTTACTAGACAAAGTAGAGACGCCGAACTATCCAGCGTTGCTAGCCGGCCACATGGCAAGTCAAAACGCCAAAGTATGTGGCGTTGGCATCAAGGAGAATATGGCTGTAGGAGGGCTGCTGCCTTGCCGATAATGCTTGGCCATGGAAGACGTTAGCATTGCTATTGTTTTGAGTCCATGTGCTAAATATGTTAAATTAATCTCTTTTGGATTGTAGAATTTAATTAAGTACTGAAAAAATGGTTCGTTTCTTTCTCTATGTTCCAGCAGGTGATGCGGTAGTCAGAGCAACTCTAACGCTGTGACCCATTCCGTCCGTCGCCGTTCGTTTGGGTCATCGCGGATAAAAGTGATGGCCTCCTAACACGCCGACCCATTCCCAAAACGTGTCAGCTCCGTGTCCGCGCGAACCCATTTTTTGCCCAAATTTGGACCCGAAATGCGTTGGCGCGGACGCGCCGCGTATCCTCTCGATGTCCGTCGCGTTCCCACATGGCGGACGGTCAACTACCTCGCACGTCTTTATTAATGATGACCGCAGACCGCGGTAATCCGAGCATGCGAGAGGGCCGTTCTCATCCTCTTCCGGCCTTCCGTCCCCATCTAGCCACCCTTCTGCTCCCCCGTTGATGACAACCCTAGCCACCATCCGCGCACCACCATAGGCTTCTTCGTCGGCAAAAACAATGGCAAGGCCCCCGCCTCATCCTCTTCGCGCGCGATCCCCCTCCGCCACCGGCGTCAGCCCGTTCGGCGAGGCAGCGGATAAGCGTTCCAGTGCACCAGGCGAGGTGGACATAGGTGTCTGCCGAGCCGACCCAAACGGATAAAAGCGGACCTTGCCATTGCACCAGGCGAGGTGGACATAGGTGTCTGCTGAGCCGACCCAAACGGATAAAAGCGGACCTTGCCATTGCACCAGGCGAGGTGGACATTTGTGTCTGCTGCGCCGACCCAAACGCGAAAATGAACATGGATGTCTGCTGGGCCGACCTAAATGGACAAATAGCGAACAAAATCGCCGTCCATTTGGATCGGCTGGTTGGAGTTGCTCTCACGTACAGAAACGGCGAGAGATCGGCCGAGTTTCTGCGAAACTCAGGCTTTTCATACCTCAAGGTCAAAGCCTACAACGGGTACTACAGATGGACATGCACAATATTCCACATGATCATTATTTTTCTTTAGAAATTTACTACTTCCTCTGTAAACAAATATAAGAGCATTTAGAACACTATTTTAGTGATCTAAACACTCTTATATTTTTTTATGGAAGGAGTACTAACATAATGCCATTTGTTTGGACTGGGCCATCACACTATCTGTTGGGGATATTAGTACTAGGTGTAAACCGGCCACGGAAGCCGGGTTATCCCCATAATGGATTGTTTATACTTAAAGCCCATGAAAACAAGGAATAAAGCGGTTCACTACAGAGACTCGAAGGCCCAAGGCCCAAAGGTAGATATAGGCCTGTAGCGGTAAACCGCCATGTAATACATGACTTGTATTGTAAGGTATGATAAAGTAGAGACCGAGCCGGTATGTGTATAAACCGGCATCGGGACTCTGTAAGCCGGCGGGCGTCGACCTGTATATATAAAGGCACGACCCGGCGGCGGTTCAGGGACAAGAAACAACAACTCGAGATCTAGGTAAAGCGATTCCGCTCCTTGATCCTCGAGACCACAGCAATTCCACCACAACTGGACGTAGACTTTTACCTTCACCGCAAGGGGCCAAACCAGTATAAACCCTCGTGTTCTTTGTCCGTTTTAACCCCTTTAAGCTAACCCATTGCGATGGCTCCACGACTAAGTCATTTCGCTAGGACATCTGCCGTGACAAACCCACGACAGTTGGCTCCCACCATGGGGCTATCACGCGATGGTTTCGAGTTCTTGAAGGGCAATTTTGAAGGCTCAAGGGATACGCCGTGGGCCGGATGACCAAGAGTCGTCGCGGCAAGCTCTACATTGACGACGCAGGCTGGGGCCTCGAGGCCGGCTCAATCGAGTACGGGTACCGGGTCCCCTTTGGAGGAATTCACGTCTTCATCGGCAAGATCGGCGAACCGGGCCCTGAGCCGGACATCTGCACCGACCTCGTCGAGACGGCTCAGCGTGCAAGCCCTGCCCAGATTCAGCCCGCCGTGAAGCGTGCGTTCGTAGGATTCATCAATGGTGCGGAACTTGAACCGGCGTCCGATGGCGAGACCGTCGTCTACTCAGATGGCGAGTCGTCCACTGGGGAGACCGAGTCACTGTACCAACTGCAAGATGGCCAGCTCGGGGACTATTCCGATGGCGACAGTATTCCGGACCCCTTTGGCCTGCCAAACCGGGTGGCGATCTTCATGGCCGGTACACAGCCAGCGCTCCACTCTTCAACCGCAGCGGTGACAGCAGCTGGGGCCGGAGGCCTCGTGCGACCGCCAGCGCAGGTTCTATCTGATTTGTTTGATGTGCTGGCAACGCTGATGGCGGAGGTTAACCCGGCGGATCAAGGCACACACAATGCGGAAGTTGCGAAGGTGAAAGATCAGATCACCCAGGCAAAAGCCGACTTAGCATCTGAGGATAGCCGCGGAGCGGGCCGCTTTAGAGGCACAAGCACAGCGGATCCAAGCGGAAAGTTATCGACTCCTGTTGGATCAGAACGCTTCAAACGACGTGTTAAGGAGAAGGCATCGATCGCGACTACCACCAGTTTATGAGGCAATGAATCTCTTTGGCACGCCAGGAGCAGGAACTAGTAATCCAGCAGCGGTGAACCGGATTGAGACGCTGAGGACCGGAGCACCGGATCAGCCACGAGTGACGGATCCCCCTCAACGGACCCATAACCCGCCGGGTCACTTCTCCACCCCTTTGGATAATATGATCGCCGCCGCATCACGATTAGCTGCTATTCCAATGGAGGGTGAATCCCCAGCAGCAGTTGAGACGCGGCGTGCTAGGGATCTTCTTCAGACGGCCATGGTGCAGCAGCAAGCTTATTCATATAGCCGAGACGGAATTCATTCAACCCCACGCCCGAGCTGGAGTTATCGCAGGCACATCGATGAACCGGCTGTGTCAAGCAGTGCGCGGAACCGAGATGTTCCATGAGGACCTGATCCGGCGCGTGGTGGGGCAAATGCTCAGGATGTGGTGAACAACGAAGCAGGGCAGGACCGACAACTCACTCCGGTTTGTCCGGTGGCTTCTGTAGAGCAAGGCCCTACTTTCAGCTCTTGGGGGGTGCCCTGCCTCGTCCCGGCTTTGCGCAATGTACGGCTGCCCAAGGATTTCAAAGGCCCCCGTAAGGTGCCTAATTACACCGCTGATGTGCCTCCCGAGTCATGGATTGAGAGTTATGAGATGGCTATGGAGATGTTAGATGTGGATGAAGCGGCCTGCGCGAAATATTTCACTATGATGTTGGATGGAACAGCTCGCACGTGGTTGAAAAGCTTACCAGTTAATTCCATTGGGTCATGGGCTGAGTTAAAAGCCCAGTTTATAGCAAACTTCAAAGACACGTGCAAGCAACCTATGTCAATTGTGGACTTAGCCGCCTGCGTCCAGGGAGAAGGCGAGTCAACAACCCATTAGGTGCGCCGGGTTTCAGAGATCTTACATTCTTCGGATCGCATCAATGCCAACTCGGCGATTATAACATTGGAGGTTAAATGTCGGTTTCAGCCTTTAAAGTTGAAGTTGGGACGGCTCAAGCGTCACTGCAATGACATGGGAACACTTATGGCTGCTCTGGTTAAGTATACTGATTCTGATAGTACCAAGGACCCCGAGTCTGACGATGACAAACCGGGGAAGGGAAAGAAGAGCGGCAACACCAAGGGGCAGCAGCATAACCCGACGGTCCACAATAATAATGCTAAGCGGAAGCCAGATCATAATTCAGATTTTGTAGCAACACCAATACACTGGGTAATGGTCAGCGTCGTAAAGGAAAGCCGCCCCCAAGAAGGGCAGAGCCCAGTCCTAATCCGGAGCGCCTGAATTACCTATTGAACCAGCCCTGCCCGAAGCATGGAACGCAGGATAAACCGGCCACGCACCTCTGGAAAGATTGTTATATCATGCGAGAATTCAAAAATTCAGATTTCTTCCGGAATGATCATGGACCATCCGGCGGTTCAGGATCCGGGTCCTATGGGCCGGGCTATGGAGGAGGCAACTCCGGTTCAGGTTTCCAAGGCAATCAGGGTGGACATGGCAATCAAGGCAATCAGAGCAACCAGGGTGGTTATAACCAACAGGGACCGCAACAGCAACAATCAGGGTACCAAAGTCACCCAAAGCAGTTGAATAGTCAACAGTACCACGTTTTCATCACCAGCTTATGCAAACGCGATCAGAAGCTTCATAAACGAGCAGTGAACTCGGTTGAACCGGCGGTGCCTCATTATTTGCGATGGTCTGAGCAGCCTATTGTCTGGAGCCGAGAGGATCACCCGCACCGAGTCGACAATCCGGGTCATTTGGCGTTGGTGGTGGCGCCTCAGGTTGGAGGTTATAAGTTCACTAAGGTGCTCATGGATGGAGGCAGCAGTATTAACATCTTATATTATGACACCTTCCATCGTATGGGGTTGACAGACAAAAATCTTAAACCGTCGAACACTGTTTTCCATGGTGTGGTGCCTGGCAAATCAGCTTATCCGGTTGGTAAAATAGCTCTGGAAGTCGCTTTTGGAGATGAGTATGACTCGAGATCAGAGACATTGACTTTCGAAGTGGTGAAAATCCAAAGCCCGTATCATGCCCTGTTTGGACGGCCGGCTTATGCTAAGTTCATGGCACGACCTTGTTATGTTTATCTGCAGCTCAAGATGACGGATCATAAAGGGACCATCACAGTACATGGAAGCCGCAAGATCGCTTTGGAATGTGAGGAAGGTGATGCGGCCTATGCTAAGTCGGCTTGTGCAACAGAGGAGTTGAAGTTCTATAAGGACAACGTTGATCCGGCGGACATGACTTCTTTGAAGAAACCAACCACGGAGCATGATCCGGCCTTGAAGTTTAAATCGGCTGATGAGACTAAGACGGTTGATTTTGTGCCCGGCGATTCATCCAAACAGTTCATCATCAGTGCAAATCTGGATCCGAAATAGGAAAGCGCACTCATCGAGTTCATCCGTGAGAATCGGGATATCTTTGCATGGAAGCCTTCTGACATGCCAGGTGTACCAAGGAAACTCGCTGAGCACACCCTTAATATTGATCCCAAGTTTAAACCGGTCCGACAATTCCTTCACCGGTTCAATGAAGAGAGGCGCAAGGCTATTGGTGAGGAGGTAGCCCGGCTCTTGGCGGCAGGGTTCATTGTTGAAGTTTTTCATCTGGAGTGGTTGGCTAATCCGGTACTGGTGCTTAAGAAGAATGGCACCTGGCGTATGTGTGTGGATTACACGGATTTAAACAAGGCGTGTCTGGCTGATCCTTTTGCCCTCCCCCGTATCGATCAAATCATTGATGCTACTGTAGGGTGTGAGCGTTTGAGTTTTCTGGATGCTTATTCAGGTTATCATCAGATTAAGATGGCAGTTAAGGACCAGGAGAAGACAACTTTTATAACTCCTTTTGGAGCCTTCTGCTATGTGTCTATGCCCTTTGGGCTCAAGAGTGCCCAGGCAACTTATCAGCGTTGTGTTCAGAATTGTCTTCATAACCAAATTGGGCGCAACGTTCATGCCTATGTGGATGATATTGTGGTGAAGTCCAGGAAGGAGGAAACAGTAATAGATGACTTAAAGGAGACCTTTGATAACCTCTGGGTTTATAAGATGATGCTCAACCCGGCCAAGTGTGTTTTTGGTGTGCCAGCAGGCAAGCTTTTGGGTTTTCTAGTGTCTAACAGGGGCATTGAAGCTAATCCGGAGAAGATCAAGGCTATTACTTCACTGGCTAAACCGAAGTGCATCAATGATGTTCAGCGACTGGCAGGCCGGATCGCAGCATTGAGCCGGTTTATAAGTCGTCTCGGGGAGAAGGACATCCCTTTATATCAAATGCTGAAGAAAACGGACAACTTTGTCTGGAGTGATGCAGCTAATGAAGCGTTTGAGGCTCTAAAGCGGCAGCTTGCCGAACCACCTGTTCTTGCGGCTCCTATTGACAAGGAACCATTGCTGTTATATGTGGCTGCTAATGCTCGGGCTGTCAGCGTGGCTATTGTGGTGGAGCGCAAGGAGGCAGGAAAGGAGTATCCGGTTCAACGGCCGGTTTATTATATCAGTGAGGTGCTCATTGAGTCAAAACAGAGATATCCACATTGACAGAAGCTTGTATATGGAGTTTTTATGGCAAGCCGGAAGCTGAAGCAATATTTTCAGGGCCATCCCATTACTATGGTCAGTTCTGCTCCTTTGGGAGATATCATCCAGAACAGAGAAGCGACTGGCCGGGTTGCTAAGTGGGCTATTGAGCTTGGGCCTCACGGATTAAAATATATGCCTCGCACGGCCATCAAGTCTCAAGCACTCGTGGATTTCATCAATGACTGGACAGAGTTGCAGGCGCCGGAGGATAGACCGGATAACACATACTGGACAATTCATTTCGACGGATCCAGGCAATTGGAGGGCTCGGGGGCTGGAGTGGTTCTTACTTCCCCTCGAGGTGACAAATTTTGTTATGTTCTCCGCTTGATGTTTCCTTGTACTAATAATGCAGCTGAGTACGAGGCCCTGCTCCATGGTCTTCGGATGGCGAAGGAGATGAATCTGAGCCGGGTTAAATCTTTTGGTGACTCAGACCTAGTGGCTCAACAAGTTTCTGGTACTTGGGATTCCAAGGACCCCCTCATGGTAGCATATCGTCGAGAGGTGGATAATGTTGCAGGTCATTTCAAGGGTTATCAGGTTGATCATGTGGACCGGAGAAAGAATGAAGCGGCGGACGCTTTAAGCCGGTTGGGCTCCCAGCGTAAAACGGTGCCGCCCAATGTTTTCCTTGATGTTTTGCATAACCCGTCGGTAGAGCTACCCACGGAGGAGGATTTAGCTATTCCTGATCCGGAGGTCGCGTCACTCCGGATTGGACAATCCCATATCTGGCGTATATGAACCGGGGTTAGTTACCAGAGGATGAAGTTCTGGCCAGGCAGATAATCCGGCGTTCCAAGTCCATGACTATTATCAATGGCGAGCTACATCACTGCAGTGTCTCCGGGGCGTTTCAACGTTGTGTTTCTCCTGAAGAAGGCCGTGAAATTTTACGCGAAATTCACGAAGGTGATTGTGGTCATCATGCCGGTTCAAAGTCCCTGGTGGCCAAGGCTTTTCGTCACGGTTTCTATTGGCTGACGGCTCATGCTGATGCTGAGAATTTGGTCAAAAGGTGCGATGGCTGTCAGAAGTTTGCACGTCGGGCTCATGTTCTAGCTCAGGAGCTGAGGATGATTCCAATTACCTGGCCGTTTGCAACCTGGGGGCTTGATATGGTTGGACCCTTTAAGAGGTCTAAGGATAAGAAGACCCACCTCTTGGTGGCGGTTGATAAATTTACCAAATGGGTGGAGGCAGAGCCAGTTAGCAAGTGTGATGCAGCCATGGCGGTTCAATTTATGAAGAAGGTGATGTTCCGTTTTGGTTTTCCACACAACATTATAACAGACAATGGCACGAATCTTTCCAAGGGTGCTATGGAGGAGTTCTGTCAAAGAGAGCACATCCGTCTTGATGTGTCTTCAATGGCCCACCCCCAGTCTAATGGTCAGCGAAAAGAGCTAATCAGGAAATCTTGAAGGGGATCAAGCCCCGTCTTATGGTTCCTTTGCAGAAGTCACCGGGTTGTTGGGTTGAAGAGTTGCCTTCCGTTTTATGGAGCATTAACACCACCCCCAATAGATCTACGGGTTATACACCCTTCTTCATGGTTTATGGAGCGGAAGCTGTCCTTCCAAGTGAATTCGTCATGACTCACCATGAGTGGCAGCTTATGTTGAAGCAGACAATGAAAGAGCACGCCAGGATGTGTTGGACCTGTTGGATGAGAAACGGGACGTAGCGGCTCCTCGCTCGGCGATTTATCAGCAGGACCTGCGGCGTTATCATAGTCGCCGGGTTAAAACCAGAACTTTTCAAGAAGGCGATCTAGTGCTCCGGCTTATCCAAGATCAGACCGATATGCACAAGTTATCCCCGCCTTGGGAAGGGCCCTTTGTGGTCAGCAAGAATCTGAACAACGGATCATATTACCTCATTGATGTTCGAGAGCATAAAGACTCACGCAAATCAGAGGAGGAGACGATCCAGCCGTGGAACATAGCTCATCTACGGCCCTACTACACCTGAGCCATAGGCTCCTATCATGTACATATTTTGACGATGTATATATTATGATCAATATAATAAACCGGAGCCCCAGCTAAAGCGGGGTATCTGCTATTCTTCTCGTATCATGAGTGGTTACACGGAGGTTTCTGTTTGTAAAGCGACATCTGGTTTACCCCTTGATTCAACTTCTATAGCCGTCTATCAGTATAAGTCACTTGGGGGCTTGGTCGTATTCGAACCATAGCTACACCTCTTGGCTGGCTCAAGGCCGCAAAAGAAAGTCACTTGGGGGCTTGGTTGTATTCGAACCATAGCTACACCTCTTGGCTGGCTCAACAGCCATGACAGTAAGTCACTTGGGGGCTTGGTTGTGTTCAACCATAGCCACACCTTTTGGCTGGCGCAATGCCATTACTTAGGGGCCAAAGAGTGTTGTCAAGAACAACTCAAACATAGGCACCCGTTGAGCACAGCTCACAATGTTGCTTGGGGATTCTTTGCTATCGCAATGAACAAAGAAATCTACACTTGCAATAGGCTATCAAGCCGTGGCTTGGAAGCCTGGTGTATACACCTAAAACCCCGGGTTAACCTGCCTTCATTAAGTAAGTCACTCTGCCCAGGTAAGGCTGGTATGACCCGCCAACTTGACAAGTCAATCGCATATGACCCTGAACTTGTCAATGATAGACCGGCGATTGGTTAAAGACTGAGGACCATCTTAAAAGGCTTTGTAAAACGGTTTAACTCAGTGGCCTGGCAGCCCATGAAAAGCCTCGCATTTGGGCCTGGCGGCCCTTGAAAAGCCTCGACTACAAGTTTTTCCTCTGGTTTTTATTGGTCAATTTTTCTTCTTTGTTAAAGTTTTGAGCTAAACCGGCGTCCAATGGCCTGGCCTGATTATAAGTCATCTGTATAAACTGGTGTTTATTTAACCCGGCCTGGAGTTAACGATAAGTTGCCAGGATGATCATCCGGTGTTTATCATAACCCGGCATCACTTATTATATACCAGCATAACATGGTTTGAGTTATCAATACTCAGTATTTGGGTCGCCACCCTTATTACAAGAATGTTGGTAAACCAACAAAGTGATTCAATATCACAGGTATGATATGTTTTCATATTTCATTCTTTAAAGCTATGGTTATCAACCTTGGCTATATATTGGGCATTATGACCCGTCCGGCGGTAAACCGCCAGGACAGTTTTCACTTTGTTTTATGCAGAAACAGGGCTGTATCAAACCGATAAAGGTCATAAGCAAATATAGCGTGACAGATTAACAATATTGTGTGCAACACGTATACACGATGGCATATCAGATCAGCTGTTCAAACTAGCCTATTAGAAGGCGTTTCGACTGCCCAAAAGAATGATTGTTTTTCACAAGGATGACAATAGGCACAAGTTAAACCGGCTTTCGGATCATGACTCTGCCTCAGGTTGATGGGAAGGTTGCGGATCTTCCTGCGCCGGTTCATCCTCCTTCTCTCCACTCAGTGGCTGGAAGTCAATAGTTGTCCAATCAATTCCTGTTAAGGCTTGAAAGACAGCTTCATCGTGTATAAGATCAGACGGTTCAACATCAGGAGCGTAAGTGTGCTTGCGGATCGGCGGGATCAGATTTTCCACGTCATAAGTGGGACCACTTATTCGCTTGCCGCTGGCGTCATATACATTCTGGTACATTGACAAGTTAGTATCTTCAGCTAGCTTACTTGCCAGTGGTCGCATCTCTCTTGTGATAGCCCGGAGATCGTTATTGTTAAATTCTGAACCGTCCTCTTTTTGGCTTGGGTAACCATTTCCAACATCTTCTGGATCAAGGTCAGAGATCCAGGCCTTGGCGCGCGTCAGTGCAGTAAGGGCGCCGGACCTAGCAACGGATTTCTTCAATTCCACAATCCGGGCAGGCATCATAGACAATTTTTCCAGTGTTTCCTTGATTAGAGACGGGGGCGGATGGTTATTGGAAGCTGTGCAGATGGCCCGTTGCGCGCCGGTATAGATGGCCTTCAATTTTTTGCGCATATCTGCGCCAAGATGAGTAACACGGCTACCTGCAAAAGGATCAAATTATTATTAAACCGGAAGTTTTTATAACTGGTGTTGTTACATATTGGTAAGAGATTATTACCAAAGATGGCAGAGGTCATGACATCAATCTGCCTCCTCAGGATGCTCAGCTCTTCTGTGGCCGGTTTAAGGGCGTTTTCTGCATCTTCTGCCCGCGTTAACAAGGTGGCTTTTTCAGTTTCCCAATCTGCCCGTTCGCCTTTGAAGAATTCCTTCAGCTGCTCCATGGTTGTTAAAGTGGTGGTCAGCTCGCTCTTAACTTTGCAAGTTTCGTCTTGCATATACTTGATGTTTCCTTGGAGATCAGTGATTTGGGAGTCTTTTTTGGACAACTCAGCCTGCAAAATACAGATAATAAGTTAGCATTGCAGCATTGAAGTCCCAACCACATAACAAGTTATCTACTTGGCACTTGGGGGCTAATGCGGATTGCTTCTTATCAGCTATTAATTTAAAGTCTCAAGCACATAACAAGTTATCTACTTGACACTTGGGGGCTAATGCGTATGCATTCAGATTCAGATGGATTGTCATCATTATAAGTGGTGAGATCTATAGGATGTACCGGATCATTCTAAAAAGATATAAGCCGGTCCATGGGGGCTACACCAGCAAAATGCAAATATCGATTCAAGACCCGGTTCAAACCAATATTATGAACCGGCCCTTGGGGGTTACTGGAGTTGATACGTTAGACCAGTTCTAACAAAAGGACTATTGGAATATTTATGCAAAGGGAAAGTGACATTTACCTCATACCGCTCCTTCATCAGGCCTACTAAACCGGCTTCAAAGTCGCGGCTGGTATACAGGCAGTTTAAAAAACCAGAATGAAGGTCTTGAGCGCTGAGGTTGGTATAGTTGGATAACTCGGATTTCCATTTCCCTTTGTCCATAGCAGAAATTTCTTCTTTGGCGCTATGCTTTGATAAAGCGACAGGACAACCAGGGGTGCTGAAACCAAGGCCAGTTACAACAACATCATCGTCCGTAGCCTTGGCAGGGCTTGGCGGTTTATCGGATGCTTTAGCCGGGCTCGGCAGATCAACAGTTGGACTTAATGGATCAGCTGACTGGTTTGTTGGATTATCTTCCGCCGGTTCAACAAGCGTGTCGGTTGCTTGAGTTTCTGGATTGTCAATAACAGTGTTAGCCTCCGGGTCAATAGCCTCTGGGATTTTCTCCGGCTCGGTAGCCGGTTCATGGTCGGTTGGCCTATTCATCTACCCTTCTTGCTGGGTCTGGCTTTAGCACTGAAAAAGAGCAGACACGAAGATCAATATGACAATATAATACAAGACCAAAAAGTTAAAAGTATGTTATACTTACCCAGGGACGGTTTTCAGAGGAGGAAGTTGTGTCGCTGACGACTCACCGGAAGATGAATGAGAAGTTCCCTGATAATTTGAGTCAGATGGATTAAGAGGATATCGTGTGTAACCCGCCTTAGGGTAAAGAGTATCAGGAGTATAAGCAACCTATTGGCGGCGTTTGCGAACCAGCGAACTTGGTAAGCCGGAGGAGGTCACCACTTGGCCGCTATGTCGAGTTGTGCGGCGAGCTTCATGCTGCTGCGTCTTTAAAAGAAAGTGCGGGTTCAAATAAGAAAGAGGGCGTGAAAATTTTACTTTCCGAATGGCTCGACGAATTCTTGGTACTGACACAGGATCAGAATCAGAAGAAAGAATAGTTACCTCATCAGCATGGCTAGCTTCCGCTTCATCCTGATAATGATCATTGTCAATAAGGTGTATAAAAAATGAACCGAGAGAGTCAAGTTCTACCTCTGAATCCGGATTAACCAGATCATCATCAATAATGGGCTCGGACGGTTCAACGTTCCTTCTTTTCATAGGCTTTTTTGAAGCCTTGGTCTTAAGCCGAGGATTCTTTACCGGTTTATCTTGTGATTTCCTCTTCCACAATGGATCATCGGCCTGCATAGGCAAATAGTAAGTCATCAAAGGAGAAATTTAACAAAGGATGGATCAATGCAGAAATATGGTAGATTATACCTTTGGCGGTTTATTGGCAGCATAGAAAGGACTGAGCCCGGTTTTGCTGCATGCATCTATTGGCTCATTAAGCATCTTTTTAACAGCTTCGGTGACTTCATCATCAGTCAGCTAGATGTCAATATGACGTTGCGGGTCTTTCAGATCCCCTGTGTATTCACACATTAAACCAGGCCGCCGGCTTGAAGGTAAAATGCTCCATGAGACCCAGCATGCTCGCTCTTGGGCGGTCAGCCGTTGAGGAAAGGGATGAGCTTGGGTAAGCCGATGTGGACGGTAACCCGGCAAAGGATTTTCATTGGCTGGGGCGGTGTTGCGGCAGTAGAACCAAGTCTGATTCCAGTCCTTAGGATGACTATGAAGCTTGGCATGCGGGAAATCAACATCTCTCCTCTTCTGAATTGAAACCCCGCCTAATTCAGTATTGGGGCCATCCGTAAACTCAGTACGGCGGTTTAGATAAAAGAAATCCCGGAACAGATCAACAGTAGGTTCCTCTTGCAGGTACACTTCACAGAATACTTGCCAGTCACAAATATTGGATATGGAGTTCGGACCGAGATCTTGGGGATGGATTTGAAAGTCGGCGAGCACGTCATGGAAATTTTTTGATCTGGGAGGAGTGAAGCCTCGGCTCGGGTGATCAGCAAATACAATAACTTCTCCGTCTTGTGGTTCAGGAGGAAATTCTGGACCAGGGACTCGCCAATGGATAGTGTCTTTATTTGCTAAAGCGCCCGTTGCAACACAACCAGCCAGCTGCGCTTCCGTAACCCGGGAAGGAACCCAATTACAGGAACAGAATTGTTTGGCCATTTCTGGTGACAAGCTGGAAAAAGCACGATATCTGGTTTAAGGTTCATGGTTACAATTTACAAACCGGTGCAATGATGGAAGATGATGATATTTCAGGCATTTGGGTGTACTAAACCGGATTTCAACATTTAAAGCAGGTTGGCGGTTTAACAGAGGGCTAATGGTATATGATGAGTTATCAAAGTTTAAAGGATAAACCGCCCACAATGGTATAGAGGCTACAGATTTACAGTAAATTTCTAAGTATGGCGCAAACAGATTTCACAGATCGGTGGTATAAATTTGGATCTGCCACAGTTCTAAAAAGAGGAAATAAATTTAACCATTAATGGTGGCAGTAGAAGAACATGTTTGTTTGATTGGATCTCAGGCAGTAAAAGGTGTTTTCTGAGGTTGGTAAAGGACGTTGGATTATCATTGCCTACTTCTACTATCAGTTGCAAATCAAGTTATGAGATCTAAGAACAGAAGGAAGACGAACAGGGAAGAACACCGATGAACGGCGGAACCCTAATGCAGATCTGAGGTTGAAAAGAAAATGAACTTACCGATGCTGTGGAACAGCGGAGGAGCGCCGCGTTGCTCTGGTTCGATCAGGTTGATGCTGCGGCCTTGGTTGATGCAGATACGAAGGTCGACGGCGGCGGCAGAGCTCGGGTTCTGAGACGTCGCGAGAAAGAAGAAGGAGACGAAGAGAAGGGGGAAAATGTAAAGGGCCCTCGGCCATATTTATAAAGACGAAAGGATAAGGGTCAAGCGCAAGAATCGAGGAGCCTAACAAATGGATATGTGACAGATTTGACGCGTCGATTGTCGGAGGCTCATTAATGAAGATGAAGAATATACCGTTTAAAATAACAGGTGACATCATGGTGATTTATTATGATTCTGGATGATGACGTCATGGCGGTTTACAAGATTTTTGCGAAGATATGGAGGAAGAAATTTTCTCAAGGTTTTGGAGATTGACATGAACCTGTTCAAATCAATCTGGGGCCTAATGTTGGGGATATTACTACTAGGTGTAAACCGGCCACGGAAGCCGGGTTATCCCCATAATGGATTGTTTATACTTAAAGCCCATGAAGACAAGGAATAAAGCGGTTCACTACAGAGACTCGAAGGCCCAAGGCCCAAAGGTAGATATAGGCCTGTAGTTGTAAACCGCCATGTAATACATGACTTGTATTGTAAGGTATGATAAAGTAGAGACCGAGCCGATATGTGTATAAACCAGCATCGGGACTCTGTAAGCTGGCGGGCGTCGACCTGTATATATAAAGGCACGACCCGGTGGCGGTTCAGGGACAAGAAACAACAACTCGAGATCTAGGTAAAGCGATTTTGCTCCTTGATCCTCGAGACCACAGCAATTCCACCACAACTGGACGTAGGCTTTTACCTTCACCGCAAGGGTCCGAACCAGTATAAACCCTCGTGTTCTTTGTCCGTTTTAACCCCTTTAAGCTAACCCGTTGCGATGGCTCCACGACTAAGTCCTTTCGCTAGGACATCTGCTGTGACAAACCCACGACACTATCCCTGACGAAATGAATGATGTCTCCAAGGGGCTCGGGGCAAGGCTCATACTTGATAGCTCTAAGTGGAGAAGGTTGCGCCTTGGTGGCTAGACACATGACACGAGAGATTGGTGTATTGAAGATCCAGTGGGTGGACCAGGAGGGCAACTCCAAAGACACTGGTGTTGTGACGTGCAACACCAACGCGAAGGGGTCTGGCGTTTCTACCAATGCAGCACACTCTGGCGTTTTGACTTGCCACGTGGCCAGCTAGTAATGCTGAATAGTATGGCGTTTCTACTTTGGCTAGTAATGCCATGAGGTTTGGTGTTTTAAAAAAGGTCAGATTGTGAAATAGTTTCTGAGAGAGGTCATTTTGTGTTAAAGATTTCTGACAAGATCAGAACAGTGATTTTGGCCGACTTTTATTTCGTTGCTTCTCCGTGCAGAATTAGTCGTGCATGGCATGCCACCACGTGGTTTTTTTGAGAGTACGCAATTGTGTACCATATTTTTATAGAAGAGGAGAACAAGATTTACAAGATTCCACACGGCGATGCGAACATCATCGTGGGAGCACCCACTCCACCCAATCTATCTAGGCTAATGTCTCACAAAATGTTGCAATCCTCCTACACCATTAACCGCTAAGCTCCATTCTCTAATTTCCTCTAAGATTACACAGGCTAGGTCTTTCGCCGTCATTTGCTGTTCTCTTCTGTTGAAAACTCTGGCATTTCGCTGCTTCCACAACGCCCAAGCCGTGCATATGACCAGGCTGTCAAATCCTCTCTTCTCCTTTCCATGAAAGCTTCTGCGCTTCTGTATCCACCACTCGACAATAGTGTCCTCCGTCGTTGGTCCCGTGGTTGGTAACTGAAGCTTGTCCATGCATGTGTACCATACTTCCTGGGCATACACACAATGAGCAAGAATATGCTCCACATTATCTTTATCTTGCAGGCAGGTGAAACAAGGTGAGGAATGATCTTGCAAGCCATGGCGGGCTCTCCGGTCCGAAGTCCATATCCTGTGTTGAGAGGCCAGCCATGCGAAAATCTTGAGCTTTAGCGGTGCATAGCTTCTCCAAATGCATGTGGCCGCCGGAGCTCTCGTCAGACCTTGGCAGAGGCTATCGTAGGTGGCCTTTGCCGAGTAAGTGCCCTCCTCTCCAGCACAAGGCCAGGTGAACTTGTCTTCCTCCAAGGGATCTCTCTGAATTGTGGCAAGTGCATGTCTAAGATGCATTAGTTGCAGTTGAGCCATGAAGGACATGTCTCCTTGTATGTCTTGCTCCCATCTGTTATCAACCAACGCTTGTTGCACTGTCCGCGAGTTGATCACCCGTGTTTCCACCATGGCTTGGATGTTTGGGGCAATATCCTGAGTTTTAAAGCCCTGTATCCATCTGTCTCTCCAGAAGAGAACCCGATCACCACGTCCAACCTCTATTCCCACCAGGATGTCAAACACCATTCTAGCATCAGTATCGACCGTTAGCGCAAGGTTGCTCCATGGCATGTCCTTGTCGACTCTGCTCAGCCACTCCCACCTAACTCAAAGCGCTAGGGCTTGGAGTTTCAGGTTTTTGACTCCCAACCCACCGAAGCAAGTTGGTCTGCAAATGGTTTTCCAAGCCACCAAGCATTGACCTCCATTGGTTTTGTCTTTGCCCGCCCAGAAGAAGGATCTCATCCATGCATCTATTTCTTCGAACACCCAATCAGGAGCATCCATGATTAGACTACTTGACCAAATAAAAATCTAGCCTTTTCCCAATTTTAAGTCTTGGCAGATTTTAGCAACTTAGCACAAATCAAGTACTCAACCTACACATGCAATTCTAAGAGTATAGCAGCGGAATGTAAAACAATTGCATATGAAGGTAAAAGGGAGGAGTTTGGAGGGAGCAAACGCAATGTAGACACGGAGATTTTTTATCCGTGGTTCCGATAGGTGGTGCTATCGTACATCCACGTTGATGGAGACTTCAACCCACAAAGGGTAACAGTTGCACGAGTCCACGGAGGGCTCCACCCACGAAGGGTCCACGAAGAAGCAACCTTGTCTATCCCACCATGGCCATCACCCATGAAGGACTTGCCTCACTAGGGTAGATCTTCATGAAGTAGGCGATCTCCTTGCCTGTACAAACTCCTTGGTTCAACTCCACAATCTTGACAGAGGCTCCCAAGTGACACCTAGCCAATCCAGGAGACACCACTCTCCAAAAGGTAATAGATGGTGTGTTGATGATGAACTCCTTGCTCTTGTGCTTCAAATGATAGTCTCCCCAATACTCAACTCTCTCTCATAGGATTGGATTTGGTAGAAAGATGATTTGAGTGGAAAGCAATTTGGGGAAGGCTAGAGATCAAGATTTATGTGGTTGGAATGGAATATCTTGGTCTCAACACAAGTGTAGGTGGTTCTCTCTCAGAAAATGTATGTTGGAAGTGTAGGCATGTTCTGATGGCTCTCTCCATGAATGAAGAGTGGGTGGAGGGGTATATATAGCCTCCACACAAAATCTAACCGTTACACACAAATCACCAAACTCGGTGGGACCGAATTAGAAAACTCGGTCAGACCGATTTAATTCAAAATGTGAACGTTAGGATTTTCGGTGGGACCGACATGTCAACTCGGTGGGACCGATGTCATTAGGGTTAGGGCATAATGTAATCTCGGTTGGACCGATTACTCAAACTCGGTGGGACCGATTTTGGTAATAAGCAAACAGAGAGTTGGTCAGGCAAACTCGGTGGGACGGATTCGCTCATCTCGGTTAGACCGAAACGTTACGAAGGGGAAACAGAGAGTTTGCATTGCAATCTCGGTGAGACCGATCGCTCATCTCGGTTGGACCGAAACGTTAGGAAGGAAAACAAAGAGGTTGCAATCCCATCTCGGTGAGACCGAGATCCCTATCAGTGAGACCGAAGTGACTAGGGTTTGTGGCAGTGGCTATGTCAAGTGAACTCGGTGGCGCCGGATAGAAAGTTTCGGTGGGGCCAAGTTTGACTTTTGGTTTGGGACATATGTGGATATGAGAAAGTAGTTGAGGGTTTTTGAAGCATATCACTAAGCATTTTGAGCAAGTAACTCATTAAGCAATACCTCACCCCCTTTTGATAGTATTGGCTTTTCCTATGGACTCAATATGATCTTGGATCACTAAAAATAAAATGTAGAGTCTTGGACTTTGAAGCTTGAGCCAATCTTTGGTCCTTAGCATTTTGAGGGGTCCATTTTCTAATCCATGCCATGCCAAACATTGAGCTTTCCTGAAATATTTATCTTGAAATAGTATTAGCTCAATGAGCTATATGTTGTTAATCATTACCAAAACCACCCAGAGATAGTTGCATTTTCACTTGTCTACCGAGGAGAAAATTATCGTGAAGAGGGTTGACGCGAGCACGCAGCAGCAGCAGCATAACGTCGTTTAGGTGTTTCTTTTTTTCTTTTCTTTTTGCGGGTGGTCCTTTAGGAGTCACTCGAGTATAGTGTGTCGCATAACTTTCATGCTGGGTAAGTGATGACTGGAAGAAGACTCACAAAGAACGTCGGGACTGCCGACTAGCCATGGGTGTCACGTGACACCATCAAGGTAATCTCGTCCTTGAAATATACACGGAAAGACATGTACTCAATAGTGTATGTTTCTACGAGTGCAGCGATTCGGTGTCCAGACTCATCTACACCTGTTCAGAAAAAAATTAAAAAAAATACTAGACAAATTCAAAAAATTCTAATTTTTTTTCCTATGATAGACAATTTATTGCGTGAGGTTCGCTCCAAATTTTAGCTTATTTGGACATTTGAGAAGCTCTCAGCAAAAAAGACAAATTGGGTCAAAACAGTACATAAACAGTAAACTATTTTACAAACCATGAATTTGTCTTTTTTTACCGAGAGTTGCTCAGATGTCCAAATGATCTGAAAATTAGGGCGGACCTCACGCATCAAATTTTCTACCATGGGAAAAAATTAGAATTTTTTGATTTTTTCTAGTATTTGTTTTGATTTTTTTACTCAACACGGGTGCTGATGAGCCCGGGCTCAGAAAAGGATTTATCATGTTTCTACCCATTAAGTCTTCTTTATTTATAGATGGGCATCTCCTTGATGAATCTTATAGCTTCAAGTGCATGAATACAAAAGCACTCTCGATTAAATATCTTGAAGAGTTTGACTAGATTAATTACACCCACTAACCTTACACTGCACATTTAGAGCATCTCCAATAGATGATATAGATGCAAAAATAATTAACTTTAGCATCTTTGAGAATAAAAAAACTCCTCTCCAACAGATGATGTACATCTCCGCCTCCTAGAGATGTAAAATACAATACCTCACAATGCAGATTTGCATATCCACCTACTGGAGATGTAAAAACGCCAGCCGCGCGCCAACCGCCCAACTGCCTTCAGTTCTTCCGCGTGATTGCCCGCCGCCCGCCCAACTCCGCCGTCGGCCGATTTCGCCCAAAATCGACGCCGCCGTCGACGCCCCACCGCGACTCCGCCCTTCTGTCCCCCACCGCCTACCTCGCTGGAGTAGCGGCGACTGTCCCCCGCAACCGCCGATTCAATTTCGGCCGCCGCTTCAAATCGAAGCTTCTTCGGAGTTTCGGCTGCCGTCATGGCTTCCACGGCGTGGTCGTGGACGGGTTGGGCTTGTTCCTAGCCAAGACCCACCGCCGGAGGTAGGGGAGGCGCACCACGCCGCCCGCCTTTGCCGTTCTTCCCGCCATGGGAAGCAGGTCGCCCGCAGCGTCGAGCTCCCGCCGCCCCTATGCTGCTTCTCCTCCTCTCTCTCAGCCTCGAATCGCTGCTGCTCCGCCGCCCCAATTCACCACCCCCGCCACCCCTCTCACGCTCCGCTGCGGCCCCAACTGTCATACGGCGCCGCCCTGACGCCGCCGTCCTGAATCGCGCCGCGATGCCGCCGCCCACTAGTTTTTACATCTTTATTTTGCATCATCTATTGGAGTTGCTCTTACATCTCCAATATACATCATCTGTTGGAGTTGCCCCTTTTTTTGGAGATGTAAAAGGCACTTTTTGGAGATGTAAATTTTTATATTTCTTGTTTTACATCTCGAAATTTGCATCTTCTATTGGAGATGCTCTTATGAGTACGCCCTCAACTACGAATGAACTTTTTGTCGTCTTTACATACCACCCGTGTTAGAGTCTTCACTGTGTACTGTTGATTCATCAACCCATATACAATAGTGAAGTGGTAGAAGCCAAAGAAAGCACTAAGGAGATAAAATGGTCTAGTGAAAAGATGGCGACAGTAGTGTCAAGAAATAAGAATCCAGAATGGAAGAACATGTTACTAGGAACCGTAGATTTTGGATGTGTGTCTTAAGAATAGGAGGCATTACGAAAAACTAACAGGAAAGTCTAGATAGCATAATTGTTCTTGTGTTCCAGCCTCTTACCACTTGTTATGATGACCTTCTACACCTCTTCCCCCAATGACTTTATCCTCCTCTTGCTTTGGTCATCACATTCCTCCTGCGACCTTGTACATGAACGAAGAAATTATGGAGCTTCCCAACCAGCAACTCCTCCATGTGTTCTTCTCACTCCTCCCTTCTTGTGTTATTCCCATGGCGATTTCCCTCCTTGGTATTTCGACAAGAGAGATGAAAATTAGTAGGATATGGCTAGTGGGTGAAGAGGGCTCTTAGCCCTTTGTTTCAAAATCCAAGGGAAGTAACAAAGTCGTCAATATCAAGATTATATCAGTTCACACGTTTAAATCAGTATATGACCTTCCAGTCTTCCTAGACGTGGTTATTAAATTTGCAAATTCTCATCATATTGTAAAGCTCGGGCTGATGTTGTGAATCTCATGAGGACCAAAAGAAAGACCACACGGTATTGAATGTAAGTCATGACCTAAATGAATGTAGTACCCTTGTATAGTTGAGCGTCATTGGAACCACTAATGAATATTTTATGAGATATATGTCGGTTATTCCATACTTCCTTTCAGCCATTCACCTCGAAGATTGAGGTTGCTGAAATATGTAGTTAAAGACGATTCGCAAAGAACTATGCATGTTGGTAGACCGCTTTGTGGAGAATAGAAATGTGTGGGGGGGAGGGGCTCTTCACCCCCCCCCCCACACACACACAGAGAGAAGCTAGCAAAAAGTTTTCCATGAAAAAAATAATCTCAAAATAGATGCATTGAAGTAACTTTTTAGCGATTTGTATCATGTTATTTCATCCACATCCATATACATATTGTTAATATATCACATTAAGTTGCACACCTCTTTGAAGTGGATGAAGGCGAAAATTACACTAAAAGGAAACCAAGAAAAGAAGAGCTATCAACAAGGAAACAAATTAACACGAGCTCCTAGGTCACCTCTGGAAACTCTAGAGCACAGGAGTCAATGATTGTACACACGCATATTGAGTCCGAATCTCAAACCATCTCTGAAAATAAAGATGACCTTGAGTTAGCGTAGCATATGCTTGTATGTACATAGAAGAATAAGATTGTGTGTAGCTACCTGGATGCAACGTTCTTAGTAAGATTATGATGTACATGTGTTATACTTTGCAGCCAGTTATTGCTAAACAATTTGCTGTATTGTTACAGGCTCATGGCCATCTAAAAATCTTTGGATAATGTTTGAAATAGTACAAGCCATGTTGCAAAATCTACTAAGAGTGAGTCCGTACCAAGTGGATATTTGTGAATAATAATATGATGCTATTTTGCATATACTCTACCCATGTGCACAAGTTAATGCATCTTGAAGAGACCGACCAACTGAAATGCACGACCTTTTTATTGCACATCTATAGTACCCTTCAATGACGAATGCACTTTTGCCATTTATTTATACTACCCATGTTCGAGTCTTTACTACATACTATTGATTCATCAAACCATATATAGCAGTGAAGTGGTCATAGCCAAAGCAAACAATGAGGAGATAAAATGGTCTAGTGAAGTGGTACATAGCAGCCATATCAAGAAATAAGAAGCCAAAATTGTAAAGGAGAGTCAATGGGGAAAAGTGACAGGAAAAACTAGAGAGCTGCCCTATTCGCCCTGGCCTCATGCTGTTGTGGCCTACGCCCCTCCTCCAGTGACCTACAGTAGCCAGAATCCTTACTTAGAAATAGGAGGCATTGGGGAAAATTGATGGGAAAAACTGGAAAAATGGTATTGCTTTTGTGCCCCGGCCTATTGCTATTTCTTTTTGTGATGCTCTAAACTTGCTTCTCCGACGACCTAGTCATGATATTGGCTCCACGGGGTATCTTCCTTATATAACCTATTTATCATATTCTTTTTGTGCCCGGGCATGAAAGGACTATCAATCTTCCCAATGATCAACCCCTCAGGGTCTTTTTCTCACTTCTCCCTTCATGTGTGGTTCTCATGGTGATGCCACCCCCGAGAGTTCAATATGAAAGCGATTGGGCTCTGGACAGAGGTTGAAAATGACCCTTGGTCCTTCCAAATCCAAGGAAAGTATCCAATGAGCATATCCATATTGAGCATGTATCTTTACCACTGAATTTTTGTAAGATACGAGCCCAATAAAGATCATTTTTTATATCAAACACTTGATTTAATAAAGTAGCCATCACAGTCTGAGTTTTCTATGTGGAAATTTACAAGCAAACAATTGATATATATTACATAAATGCAAGTCCTTGTTTTCACATCTTAGTTCTCAGGTACATCCAAAATACTAGGGATAAAACTGTTATAAGATAATACAAAAACTACGTTTTTTAGAAAATATACAAAAATATCATTCCATGTTTATAGTCATTTGGAACACACACACATCCAAAACACTAGGGAAAAAACACATAAATGCGACACACAGAAAAAAAAAGTAAAGAATAGACGAAACAGTGAGAGAAAGTCCAACACTATCCGCCATTTAGAGCTCAAAGACTAAATAGGGTCTGCCTCCAAGTTTAAAGCCCCCAAGAGTGGCCCTGCTCCGGCAACACCTCCATTTCTCAATTTGTTTTTTTTTCTTCTTCTCTATTTTGACATATACTTGATGTTCATCTAGTTTAACGACGCAATAATTCAAACATGAATATTTTTGTCACATAGGATTCAATCACATTCAAACTCACAATTTTAAACTCAATAATTTAAATTTAATTCATTTTAAGAAAAATGGAAATGAAAATCCTAGTAACAAATGTTTAAGACAACACATAGTTCATACCCCTTATGTTTCACGATATTTCACATGTTAGTTTTGTCTTAAGTCAAACTTTGTGATGTTTGAAAACACCTAGTACCAAGTAAAGACAATATGAAACTATATTCTATGATGGATCTAATGGTATTAATTTGGTATTGTGAATGCTGATATTTGTTCCAATAAACTTGGTCAAACTTCACAAAGTTTAACTTAAGGAAAAACTAATATGCAAAGTGTTTTGAAACAGATGGAGTACAGAATTGTCATTAGTACCACAGGGTCTCTTTATCCCAAAATCTAGCATGACCCTTCATCATTGCAAAGTGATAATGTGGAGACCAAATGCTCTCTCAACATCCTACATCACTACTTCTTGAATTCTTTCATGATTTACTGGCTTGCTGCCTTGCGGGTTGGAAATGATTTTCTTAGAAGTGGCTCAAGAAGGGTATAAGGCATTGGTAAGATAGTAACCCATGGTGTACTCATTATCACTCATCATAAAATCCACCACTAGGTAGGACAAAAAGGAATGCCAAATATAGAAATTTGCCACTAAAAATGCACAAATTTGGGCTTGTGGTAGCTTCAAGAATCATGGTTTGCCCATTCACATGCCCAGAGTACTACCTTTTCTAAGTAACAGAGCAATTCTTCCATCTCCAATACATGCAGGCAATGCAACCAAGCATTCATAGGAACCCCTTGCAGTGTTCATGGTGGAGGAGAGGTCTGGTGGGGGTGGTGCAGCTTGCGGTGGCCGAAGGGGAGCAACATGGCATTGCATGACTTCTAGGGTTTCGGTTGTTGGCAGCTGGGAGCACATGTGTGTTGCATGAGAAGGGGGGCAGAGGAGGAATGGGGTAACGGCGGAGAACCATCGCCTGGCACAGAGGATAGTGGTGATGCCAAAGTTAGTCATGGGAGGGGGCGTTGGTGTGGAAGCATGATGTTGAAATTTCTTCCGACCCTTTCGTTGTCAGATGGGGGTTTGGCGGGGAGGCCCCAATACTAGGGGCCGGTGGGGCGGGGAGTTCTTTTTTGGGGGTGGGGTGAGGGGGTCTTACTATTTTGGGGCCTTGCTTCAGCTGTTTTTTTCTCACAACACCCAAAAATGTTTGGGGCTTGTGTTTAGGGGCCACGCTGGAATTGCTCTAAGATGACTTCACCTACGTTCAAGCAGACTCATATAACTAACTAGGCCCAAGCACAACAGCCGTCATCGTACTAATAAATTTACGTATAATAAAAACATGATGGTGCATTGGTATATTTTTTTGGGAAAAGGAGGCTCACCCCTGGCCTCAGCATCTGAATTTGCTCATGTATACACACTTTCTTTCATTTGCTCATGATTCCTTCTTTAAACGTTTTTTCATTTGCATACACACTTTCTTTCATTTGTACTAGTATACACACTGATGCCGCGACCAAAGTCTAAACCTGGAACAATTCTTTTGTGTTCAGACATAATAAATGGACGAACCGACTTTGGAATTCATATCAGCATTTCATTGTTCTAACTATCATGCATACACACTTTCTTTCATTTGCTCATGATTATTTCTTTGAACGGTTTTTCTCATACATCGGTGCATACAAGCTAGAAACAGTTAGCGCGTGGTAGCTTCATTGTTTGTGAAGCTAGACGAGTCCAATCTTCAGTAGGCATTGTGTGATCGTGTGCATGCTGTCCTCGGTATTATTATTATTTTGCGAAATATAGACGAAGAATATACTCAAAACCTCCTTGGGATCGAGCGATGACGGCGATTTTGTGTCGTAGTCCCTCTTTAGGGCATCGTTTTGGAGTTTACTCCGGTTGAAGGGACCAGCGACGTCGGTGGCGCACATCTGGTGGAGCAACTTCCGATGAAAATCGCGCCGACTATGGTCATGGCGGACGATGACGGCGTCTTAGATGTCGTTCCCTTATCGAGGCATCCTCGTTGCAGTCTGCGTCATCAGGCTCGGGATGCTCCGGGGAAACCCTAGATCTGGGTCTTCCGGATCGGACGATGATGGCGTTTTATCGCTTTCCCTCCTGGGGGCATCGTTTTGGAGCAAGTGATGGCTGGGGGGGATGGTGGAGCGGTACTTCATCTCACACATTGATGGCGGCGGAGATCGGCGGCATGGCGCTGTGGAGGCTCGGCGTCCGATGCGTGGAGATGGACTCGCGCAGGAGGAGGTTGAAGGAAATATGCCCTAGAGGCAATAATAAAGTTATTATTTATTTCCTTATATCATGATAAATGTTTATTATTCATGCTAGAATTGTATTAACCGGAAACATGATACATGTGTGAATACATAGACAAACAGAGTGTCACTAGTATGCCTCTACTTGACTAGCTCGTTGATCAAAGATGGTTATGTTTCCTAGCCATAGACATGAGTTATCATTTGATTAACGGGATCACATCATTAGGAGAATGATGTGATTGACTTGACCCATTCCGTTAGCTTAGCACTCGATCGTTTAGTATGTTGCTATTGCTTTCTTCATGACTTATACATGTTCCTATGACTATGAGATTATGCAACTCCCGTTTACCGGAGTAACACTTTGTGTGTTACCAAACGTCACAACGTAACTGGGTGATTATAAAGGTGCTCTACAGGTGTCTCCGAAGGTACTTGTTGGGTTGGCGTATTTCGAGATTAGGATTTGTCACTCCGATTGTCGGAGAGGTATCTCTGGTCCCACTCGGTAATGCACATCACTATAAGCCTTGCAAGCATTGCAACTAATGAGCTAGTTGCGGGATGATGTATTACGGAACGAGTAAAGAGACTTGCCGGTAACGAGATTGAACTAGGTATTGAGATACAGACGATCGAATCTCGGGCAAGTAACATACCGATGACAAAGGGAACAACGTATGTTGTTATGCATTTTGACCGATAAAGATCTTCGTAGAATATGTGGGAGCCAATATGAACATCCAGGTTCCGCTATTGGTTATTGACCGGAGACGTGTCTCGGTCATGTCTACATAGTTCTCGAACCCCTAGGGTCCGCACGCTTAAAGTTAGATGACGGTTATATTATGAGTTTATGTGTTTTGATGTACCGAAGGAGTTCGGAGTCCTGGATGAGATCAGGGACATGACGAGGAGTCTCGAAATGGTCGAGACGTAAATATCGATATATTGGACGACTATATTCGGACATCGGAAAGGTTCCGAGTGATTCGGGTATTTTTCGGAGTACCGGAGAGTTACGGGAATTCGTATTGGGCCTTAATGGGCCATACGGGAAAGGAGAGAAAGGCCCCAAAGGGTGGCCGCACCCCTCCCCATGGACTAGTCCGAATTGGACTAGGGAAGGGGGGCGCCCCCTTCCTTCCTTCTCCTTCTCCCTTCCCTTCTCCTACTCCAACAAGGAAAGGAGGAGTCCTACTCCCGGTGGGAGTAGGACTCCCCCCTTGGCGCGCCCTCCTCCTAGGCCGGTCGCCTCCCCCCTTGCTCCTTTATATATGGGGGCAGGGGCACCCCAAAGAGAACAACAATTGATCTCTTGATCTCTTAGCCGTGTGCGGTGCCCCCCTCCACCATAATCCACCTCGATAATATCGTAGCGGTGCTTAGGCGAAGCCCTGCGTCGGTAGAACATCATCATCGTCACCACGTCGTCGTGCTGACGGAACTCTCCCTCAAAGCTCGGCTAGATCGGAGTTCGAGGGACGTCATCGAGCTGAACGTGTGCTGAACTCGGAGGTGCCGTGCGTTCGGTACTTGATCGGTCGGATCGTGAAGACGTACGACTACATCAACCACATTGTGCTAACGCTTCCGCTTTCGGTCTATGAGGGTACGTGGACAACACTCTCCCCTCTCGTTGCTATGCATCACTATGATCTTGCGTGTGCGTAGAATTTTTTTGAAATTACTACGTTCCCCAACAGTGGTATCAGAGCCTGGTTTTATGCGTAGATGTCATATGCACGAGTAGAACACAAGTGAGTTGTGGGCGATATAAGTCATACTGCTTACCAGCATGTCATACTTTGGTTCGGCGGTATTGTTGGATGGAGCGGTCCGGACCGACATTACGCGTACGCTTACGCGAGACTGGTTCTACCGACATGCTTTTGCAGGAGCCATATGGTTATCACTTTATTGTATGCAATGCAATCGCCCTGTAATGCTTTCTTTATCACTAAGCGGTAGCAATAGTCGTAGAAGCATAAGATTGGCGAGACGACAACGATGCTACGATGGAGATCAAGGTGTCGCGCCGGTGACGATGGTGATCATGACGGTGCTTCGGAGATGGAGATCACAAGCACAAGATGATGATGGCCATATCATATCACTTATATTGATTGCATGTGATGTTTATCTTTTATGCATCTTATCTTGCTTTGATTGACAGTAGCATTATAAGATGATCCCTCACTAAATTATCAAAGTATAAGTGTTCTCCCTGAGTATGCACCGTTGCGAAAGTTTTTCGTGCTGAGACACCACGTGATGATCGGGTGTGATAGGCTCTACGTTCAAATACAACGGGTGCAAAACAGTTGCACACGCGGAATACTCAGGTTAAGCTTGACGAGCCTAGCATATAACATATATGGCCTCGGAACACGGAGACCGAAAGGTCGAGCGTGAATCATATAGAGATATGATCAACATAGTGATGTTCACCGTAGAAACTACTCCATCTCACGTGATGATCGGACATGGTTGAGTTGATATGGATCACGTGATCACTTAGAGGATTAGAGGGATGTCTATCTAAGTGGGAGTTCTTAAGTACTATGTTTAATTGAACTTGAATTTATCATGAACTTAGTAGTATCTTGCTTGTCTATGTTGATTGTAGATAGATGGCCCGTGCTGTTGTTCCGTTGAATTTTAATGCATTCCTTGAGAAAGCAAAGTTGAAAGATGATGGTAGCAATTACACGGACTGGGTCCGTAACTTGAGGATTATCCTCATTGCTGCACAGAAAAATTACGTCCTGGAAGCACCGCTAGGTGTACCACCTACGCCAGCAACTGCAGACATTGTGAATGCCTGGCATTCACGTGTTGATGACTACTCGATAGTTCAATGTGCCATGCTTTACGGCTTAGAACCGGGACTTCAACGACGTTTTGAACATCATGGAGCATATGAGATGTTCCAGGAGTTGAAGTTAATATTTCAAAAGAATGCCCGGATTGAGAGATATGACGTCTCAAATAAGTTCTACAGCTGCAAGATGGAGGAGAATAGTTCTGTCAGTGAGCATATACTCAAAATGTCTGGGTATAATAATCACATGATTCAACTGGGAGTTAATCTTCCGGATGATAGCGTCATTGACAGAATTCTCCAATCACTGCCACCAAGCTACAAGAGCTTCGTGATGAACTATAACATGCAAGGGATGGATAAGACAATTCCCGAGCTCTTCGCAATGCTAAAGGCTGCGGAGGTAGAAATCAAAAAGGAGCATCAAGTGTTGATGGTCAATAAGACCACCAGTTTCAAGAAAAGGGCAAAGGGAAGAAGAAGGGGAACTTCAAGAAGAACAGCAAGCAAGTTGCTGCTCAGGAGAAGAAACCCAAGTCTGGACCTAAGCCTGAGACTGAGTGCTTCTACTGCAAGCAGACTGGTCACTGGAAGCGGAACTGCCCCAAGTATTTGGCGGATAAGCAGGATGGCAAGGTGAACAAAGGTATATGTGATATACATGTTATTGATGTGTACCTTACTAATGCTCGCAGTAGCACCTGGGTATTTGATACTGGTTCTATTGCTAATATTTGCAACTCGAAACGGGGGCTACGGATTAAGCGAAGATTGGCTAAGGACGAGGTGACGATGCGCGTGGGAAATGGTTCCAAAGTCGATGTGATCGCGGTCGGCACGCTACCTCTACATCTACCTTCGGGATTAGTTTTAGACCTAAATAATTGTTATTTCGTGCCAGCGTTAAGCATGAACATTATATCTGGATCTTGTTTGATGCGAGACGGTTATTCATTTAAATCAGAGAATAATGGTTGTTCTATTTATATGAGTAATATCTTTTATGGTCATGCACCCTTGAAGAGTGGTCTATTTTTTTTGAATCTCGATAGTAGTGATACACATATTCATAATATTGAAGCCAAAAGATGCAGAGTTGATAATGATAGTGCAACTTATTTGTGGCACTGCCATTTAGGTCATATCGGTGTAAAGCGCATGAAGAAACTCCATACTGATGGACTTTTGGAACCACTTGATTATGAATCACTTGGTACTTGCGAACCGTGCCTCATGGGCAAGATGACTAAAACGCCGTTCTCCGGAACTATGGAGAGAGCAATAGATTTGTTGGAAATCATACATACAGATGTATGTGGTCCGATGAATATTGAGGCTCGTGGTGGATATCGTTATTTTCTCACCTTCACAGATGATTTGAGCAGATATGGGTATATCTACTTAATGAAACATAAGTCTGAAACATTTGAAAAGTTCAAATAATTTCAGAGTGAAGTTGAAAATCATCATAACAAGAAAATAAAGTTTCTACGATCTGATCGTGGACGAGAATATTTGAGTTATGAGTTTGGTCTTCATTTGAAACAATGCGGAATAGTTTCGCAACTCACGCCACCCGGAACACCACAGCGTAATGGTGTGTCCGAACATCGTAATCGTACTCTACTAGATATGGTGCGATCTATGATATCTCATACTGATTTACCGCTATCGTTTTGGGGTTATGCTTTAGGGACGGCCGCATTCACGTTAAATAAGGCACCATCAAAATCCGTTGAGACGACGCCTTATGAACTGTGGTTTGGCAAGAAACCAAAGTTGTCGTTTCTTAAAGTTTGGGGCTGTGATGCTTATGTGAAAAAGCTTCAACCTGATAAGCTTGAACCCAAATCGGAGAAATGTTTCTTCATAGGATACCCAAAGGAGACTGTTGGGTACACCTTCTATCACAGATCCGAAGGCAAAACTTTTGTTGCTAAATTCGGAATTTTTCTGGAGAAGGAGTTTCTCTCGAAAGAAGTGAGTGGGAGGAAAGTAGAACTTGATGAGGTAACTGTACCTGCTCCCTTATTGGAAAGTAGTACATCGCAGAAACCGGTTTCTGCGACACCTACACCAATTAGTGAGGAAGTTAATGATGATGATCATGAAACTTCAGATCAAGTTATTACTGAACCTCGTAGGTCAACCAGAGTAACATCCGCACCAGAGTGGTACGGTAATCCTGTTCTGAAAGTTACATTACTGGACCATGACGAACCTACGAACTATGAAGAAGCGATGGTGAGCCCAGATTCCGCGAAATGGCTTGAGGCCATGAAATCTGAGATGGGATCCATGTATGAGAACAAAGTGTGGACTTTGGTTGACTTGCCAGATGATTGGCAAGCAATTGAGAATAAATGGATCTTCAAGAAGAAGACTGACGCAGACGGTAATGTTACTGTCTATAAAGCTCGACTTGTTGCAAAAGGTTTTCGACAAGTTCAAGGGATTGACTACGATGAGACCTTCTCACCCGTAGCGATGCTTAAGTCTGTCCGAATCATGTTAGCAATTGCCGCATTTTATGATTATGAAATTTGGCAAATGGATGTCAAAACTGCATTCCTGAATGGATTTCTGGAAGAAGAGTTGTATATGATGCAACCGGAAGGTTTTGTCAATCCAAAGGGAGCTAACAAAGTGTGCAAGCTCCAGCGATCCATTTATGGACTGGTGCAAGCCTCTCGGAGTTGGAATAAACGCTTTGATAGTGTGATCAAAGCATTTGGTTTTGTACATACTTTTGGAGAAGCCTGTATTTACAAGAAAGTGAGTGGGAGCTCTGTAGCATTTCTGATATTATATGTGGATGACATATTGCTGATTGGAAATGATATAGAATTTCTGGATAGCATAAAGGGATACTTGAATAAGAGTTTTTCAATGAAAGACCTCGGTCAAGCTGCGTATATATTGGGCATCAAGATCTATAGAGATAGATCAAGACGCTTAATTGGACTTTCTCAAAGGACATACCTTGAAAAAGTTTTGAAGAAGTTCAAAATGGATCAAGCAAAGAAAGGGTTCTTGCCTGTGTTACAAGGTGTGAAGTTGAGTAAGACTCAATGCCCGACCACTGCAGAAGATAGAGAGAAGATGAAAGATGTTCCCTATGCTTCAGCCATAGGCTCTATCATGTATGCAATGCTGCGTAGCAGACCTGATGTGTGCCTTGCTATAAGTCTAGCAGGGAGGTACCAAAGTAATCCAGGAGTGGATCACTGGACAACGGTCAAGAACATCCTGAAATACCTGAAAAGGACTAAGGATATGTTTCTCGTATATGGAGGTGACAAAGAGCTCATCGTAAATGGTTACGTTGATGCAAGCTTTGACACTGATCCGGACGATTCTAAATCGCAAACCGGATACGTGTTTACATTGAACAGTGGAGCTGTCAGTTGGTGCAGTTCTAAACAAAGCGTCGTGGCGGGATCTACATGTGAGGAGGAATACATAGCTGCTTCGGAAGCAGCAAATGAAGGAGTCTGGATGAAGGAGTTCATATCCGATCTAGGTGTCATACCTAGTGCATCGGGTCCAATGAAAATCTTTTGTGACAATACTGGTGCAATTGCCTTGGCGAAGGAATCCAGATTTCACAAGAGAACCAAGCACATCAAGAGACGCTTCAATTCCATCCGGGATTTAGTCCAGGTGGGAGACATAGAAATTTGCAAGATACATACGGATCTGAATGTTGCAGACCCGTTGACTAAGTCTCTTCCACGAGCAAAACATGATCAGCACTAAGGCTCCATGGGTGTTAGAATCATTACTGTGAAATCTAGATTATTGACTCTAGTGCAAGTGGGAGACTGAAGGAAATATGCCCTAGAGGCAATAATAAAGTTATTATTTATTTCCTTATATCATGATAAATGTTTATTATTCATGCTAGAATTGTATTAACCGGAAACATGATACATGTGTGAATACATAGACAAACAGAGTGTCACTAGTATGCCTCTACTTGACTAGCTCGTTGATCAAAGATAGTTATGTTTCCTAGCCATAGACATGAGTTGTTATTTGATTAACGGGATCACATCATTAGGAGAATGATGTGATTGACTTGACCCATTCCGTTAGCTTAGCACTCGATCGTTTAGTATGTTGCTATTGCTTTCTTCATGACTTATACATGTTCCTATGACTATGAGATTATGCAACTCCCGTTTATCGGAGGAACACTTTGTGTGCTACCAAACGTCACAACGTAACTGGGTGATTATAAAGGTGCTCTACAGGTGTCTCCGGAGGTACTTGTTGGGTGGGCGTATTTCGAGATTAGGATTTGTCACTCCGATTGTCGGAGAGGTATCTCTGGGCCCACTCGGTAATGCACATCACTATAAGCCTTGCAAGCATTGCAACTAATGAGCTAGTTGCGGGATGATGTATTACGGAACGAGTAAAGAGACTTGCCGGTAACGAGATTGAACTAGGTATTGAGATACCGACGATCGAATCTCGGGCAAGTAACATACTGATGACAAAGGGAACAACGTATGTTGTTATGCGGTTTGACGGATAAAGATCTTCGTAGAATATGTAGGAGTCAATATGAACATCCAGGTTCCGCTATTGGTTATTGACCGGAGACGTGTCTCGGTCATGTCTACATAGTTCTCGAACCCGTAGGGTCCGCACGCTTAAAGTGAGATGACGGTTATATTATGAGTTTATGTGTTTTGATGTACCGAAGGAGTTCGGAGTCCCGGATGAGATCAGGGACATGACGAGGAGTTTCGAAATGGTCGAGACGTAAATATCGATATATTGGACGACTATATTCGGACATCGGAAAGGTTCCGAGTGATTCGGGTATTTTTCGGAGTACCGGAGAGTTACGGGAATTCGTATTGGGCCTTAATGGGCCATACGGGAAATGAGAGAAAGGCCCCAAAGGGTGGCCGCACCCCTCCCCATGGACTAGTCCGAATTGGACTAGGGAAGGGGGGTGCTCCCTTCCTTCCTTCTTCTTCTCCCTTCCCTTCTCCTACTCCAACAAGGAAAGGAGGAGTCCTACTCCCGGTGGGAGTAGGACTCCCCCCTTGGTGTGCCCTCCTCCTAGGCCGGCCGCCTCCCCCCTTGCTCCTTTATATACGGGGGCAGGGGGCACCCCAAAGAGAACAACAATTGATCTCTTGATCTCTTAGCCGTGTGCGGTGCCCCCCTCCACCATAATCCACCTCGATAATATCGTAGCGGTGCTTAGGCGAAGCCCTGCATCGGTAGAACATCATCATCGTCACCACGCCGTCGTGCTGACGGAACTCTCCCTCAAAGCTCGGCTGGATCGGAGTTCGAGGGACGTCATCGAGCTGAACGTGTGCTGAACTCGGAGGTGTCGTGCGTTCGGTACTTGATCGGTCGGATCGTGAAGACGTACGACTACATCAACCGCGTTGTGCTAACGCTTCCGCTTTCGGTCTACGAGGGTACGTGGACAACACTCTCCCCTCTTGTTGCTATGCATCACCATGATCTTGCGTGTGCGTAGAATTTTTTTGAAATTACTACGTTCCCCAACAGAGGTAGCTGTCTGGCGTCATGGTGACGTCGATAGCAGAGTGGTCAGACAAGGTACAAGCCTCAATATGTTCTGAAGACGGACCCGTGGAAGATGGCGGCGACGACACACGAGTGCGTCTGACCGGATTGTGCCCCAGACCCGGTATGTGGCTCGGCTGGGGTTTCCGGCTTTTGATGTTAGGCTTAGGTGAGTGGTTTAGGTAGTGGTCCAGCTAGCACCCCTTCATCATATGGATAGGAGTAGCGGCATATGTTGCCAAGATGGTGGATTCAGGTATATTGTTTGTAATAATTTGTAAGGTCCTCGAGAATAATCAATAAAGTGGCCGTATGCATCTCCCGAATGCAGAGACCGGGGGTCATCCTCCTTTTCTAAAAAAAATATACTCAAAACTGATGCATGGAAGAAACTTTCTACTGGTTTGTGTTGGAATTATATGAGCTCGGACCATTTAAATGCCAGCAGTTTGCATCATGTTATTGCATCATGACAGCAATACTACTTAAGATAAAATGTCAGGCACTTCCTAAACCTCTTGCAAGTGCAGGGCAAAAAAAAGAGTAGTGAAGATGGCCATGAAGAGAAGGAGGACCAAGAACAAAGAACTGCCAGCAGCAACGTTAACTCCGTTCCCTAGCTAGACCTCTCTACACTACGCTTCTCGCTAACGATCGGCTTGAGCGGATCAGTGCCCCGCGCCTCCTCCGCTGGGCCCCATGGGTAGCATCTCCATCAACGATGACACCAGCGCGGACGCCGGGCTCGGTGGCACGGGTCGTGCGGCATCGGCACACCGCACGAAGCCCATGGTGAAGATCGCAGCGACAGCAACGACGACGACGAAGAAGAAGCTGCTGTGACGGTGGGCGTCCATGGCTTCCAGGAAGCAAAGGAACGTGCCCTGAGATCTCGATCCTCTGAAAACTCTACGGAGCACGCACGCACGCACGTACCTCACTGAATCTCTAGCCGCCTGGTTCTGGGTGTGGAGATTGCAGTCTGGTGCTGGTGCTGGTCCACCACTTGTGTGACTCGTGTGGTGTGTGTATATATAGGGAGCAGAATCTGGTGGCGTGTAGCTGGCCGGTACACGTACACCGTGATGGTATGGAACGCTGGCCGGCCCTTCTGCCGTGGCACATGGAAGAAACGGTCAACGAGGCTTGGACGGACGGACGGTGCGTGCCGGTGCGCCGGGAGCAGCGGCCGCCGCATTAACTCGGAGGAAAAGCGCTGACCCGGCCGCCCGACTCTGCGGTGCTCGTGCTGGAACAGAGGAAGGGTCTGGTGTGGGAGGCGCACCGGCGCCGGCCACTTTTGGCTTCTCGGAAACCTGAAGCTCGTGTGGGTGCCGCCGTGCTGTTCGGAAGTCCGAGGAATGAACTCGCGGAGCAGCCGGAACTCGTACGGGTTGACACACCAGCGCCGCGCTCACCGGCCGTGCGCGCAGAACTATATTTCGTCCCTTCTCCGTGCAAAATCAGTCGTACATGGCATGCAACCACGCGGGTGTGTTTGGCGGTGTTCCACACGACATGTGGCGCCACGCAAGCACGCAGCACCTGAAGTCTTGTCTTGACCTTCCAATCGTGCTTCACACCACACATATGTCGTGCGAATTTCCAGGGCAGGAGTAAACACACGCATTGTTTAGGCGTCACAGGTCCATCAAATGTACGTCATAGCTTCATCGCAAAAAAAAATGTACGTCATAGCTCACAAGTCATTTTTTTCTAGAAAAAACAGGGAGACTCTCCCCGGCTCCATATAAATATGAAACTACATACAAGAGTCAGGCCGAACCAACCTATAAATATAAAAAGTCTGAAACAAAATCTATACCTATGGACTGTGGTTGGATGGTTAGAAGGAGTTCAAGTCCTAGATTTATTGCTTGCATGAGAGGAGATGTTTTTGTCAACTAGGAAGGCGTCGTCGAGGACGACGACTTTATCTAGGAATTCACAAGTTAGATTTTGGTCTCCAAAAAAGGCCACCAGTTTGGTATTTCCCGACTTCTCCATCCATGAGCAATGACTACCGGGCTATCAGTAATGAGTAGGGAGACCATCAGTGAAGCTAACGCCATCGGAGATCAGTTTTATTCAAATATTGACATTTGGACAGTCACAGAAGGAAATTTATTTGGCTGAAGATGTTCCAGTCTCAGCACGTGTTAGAGCAACTCTAGCAGACCCCGCATTTTGCCGATCTGTAAAATGTGTTTGCAGGTCGCACGGAGACGGTTATGCAGGCCAAGTTTTGCGGCGGCAGACTAGAAACCGCAAACAAACCCCTAAATTTTAAAAAAAGTTGTTTCGCGCGAGAAATTTAAGTAGCAGCTCGCCGGAGCTCGCTCGCATAGATGGTTCTTCTTCGCATAATAAGTTCATACACGCCACATACATACATAAAGGTTAGATATGCTAGACAGGGCCTACGCTACCACACCACTACAACAAAATTGAGCTCACCGGAGCTCCTGCGGTAGCTGCCCACCGGCGGCGATCAGTCGGAGTCGGAGGACTAGGAGTCGAGGTCGATGTAGAGCTTCGCCTGCTCCTCCTTCATCACGCGCAGGTCGGCCTCCTTTGATGCGTGCGCCTGCGATGCCGTGAGGCCCGTCTCGAGGAAGAGCCGCTCGTACTCGAGCTCGCGCCGGATGCGCTCTTCCATCTCCTCCTGATCCCTCGCCGACCGCTCGAGGACGACGCGCTCGAGGAGCTCCTCCTGCCCCGGTGGGAGGTAGTCCTCGGGTCCGATGACGCCTCGGCCCGGCGGTCCATTGGGCACGGCCTCCTCCGGCTCCCTCTTCACCGGAACGAGCCGCGAGCTCGATGCGCCCGCGGATGAGCACCCCACGGACCCGTAGCCGGATGAGCTCCCCGCGGACCAGTTGGAGGAGGAGGCGCGGCGGCGACGGGCGCGCTCGAGCTCGAACTCGTCGAGCTCGCGCCGGTTGGATGCCGGCGGCGGCCGGGCACCGTGGTTGAGCCACCGACGCGCCCCCCCGCTTGCGCCCGGCGTCAGATCTGGCGCGGCGGCAGTGCTCCGCCTCATCCCCGAGTCGGCCATGGTGGTTCAAGGCTCGCCGGCGGCGAGAAATCGAGCGGCGCGGTGGGGAATTGGAGGGAAACGCGGCTACGGGAGGATAGGGTTTCGACCCGCATCTGCCCCGCAAACCCGCTGTTATAGTGGCTCGGGGGTTGCGTTTGCGGGCTGCGGCAAAAAAAATTACAGGCCGCGGCAAAAAAAATTACGGGCCGGACACCGATGCGGGCTCTGGTCTGGCCAGAAAAATGGGCCGAGCCCGTATAATCGCCGAAATTATGCGGGTTTACGCCGGATGCAGGGTCTGCTAGAGTTGCTCTTATGACACCAGCTAGAGAGCAGTAGGGAAAACTTTCTTACAGGGGAATAAATATTAGTGTTGAAACTAACTTTGTTATAGTTCGGGTCCAAACAACAACACATACCAAGGAGATCCTCAAAGTTATTTTTGCAAGATCATTCAAACGATGTAATCTCAAGCATCGTACTCCCTCCACACACACACAAAGTGACATTTGGGGAATGTCTCAAACGATATCGATGGTGCATGAATAAGCCTTGAGAAGTGTTTTTCCAAATGGAGGAAGTAGTTTATAAAAGAAATTGTTTATATGTGTGTATTGCAATGGAATCAGTGATCAAAAATATATTTTAAAGACCACATCAGTTACGAATGTGTCACTTCTTCATGTGGGAAAGGGAATGATGTGGCATATGCAGCTTTGTTGTACAGAATCTATTGATGTGCACTATACAGTCAGTGCCCAAGCAAACTCGTTATACAGTAGATATAAGCTATGTGACATTCTACAAGAGCACATGGTCAGATGGCTTTTCAGATTTGTAATTGATCATAACTTCCATCCACAAGCAATAGTATCGTGAATCAGGGCATCATTTGTTCTGCTTGTCAAGAAATTCATCGATTTTCTGGCAATTGCATGGAGCAAGAAAAGTCATGTTAGCAACGAAAAATATTTCCACTCAAATAAACAAGGGTTAATTAGATAAATGTCACACTAATTATGGCGATTGATAAAAATGTCACTGCAATTTTCAAACTTTAAAAAACGCCACTGCAATTTTGCAAATTTGAAAAACGTCACTCTAGACTTCGAAAAATGCCACTGGAAATGGCATTTTCCAAAGTTTGAAAATTGCAGTGGCATTTCTCGGAATCGCCAAATTTGAAATGGCATTTATCAAATTAACCAAATAAACAAACCAAACCAGGTATGGACGCATGGTAAAAACAAGAGCAATCTACGACAGTGGCAATTGCGGTTCAAATCGACATCACCACACAAACTTATGTCCTATTACCAGTAAGGATAGCATAACAGCTTGGCGTAAATCCTATATATAAAAATTCTTGGCACACACCTTCAATACAGGAACAAAACTAGTCAGAGTTTGAGTTGCCAGCATCATATTGTCGAACGCTTCGCTTGCTGGCAGCAGAAATAATAATTACATTACACCTAATGGCATTCTTCACACAGCTGAAGAACAAACCATGAAGAGCGGTCTTACCACATAATCCTCAAGCTTGGCATTCTTCACTAGAACAAGAGTTGGGAGCACAACAACCCTTGGTTTTTCGGTCCAAAAGGGAGCCTTTCAGCACTTTGATAAAATTGTGTTTCTACATGTTGTTTTTTAGCATTCTTCACCCGTACTCAAATCCGGCGGGCGCCATCCCTAGTTACGCATTCAAGAAAAGAAATGCTTCAAGATTATAAATGGGAAAGGAGTCGACTGAGACAATCATACAGCAGATAACGGCGTAGAGATTTTCAAGAAAACAAATATAAACTAAGTGACCAGATGATTTGTTGCACAAATTTTTCGTTTATGCTTTACTAGGTATGTTGAATGTTACATATCTAAATATATTTTTGTTGAGGAACGTAGTAATTTCAAAAAAAAAATCCTACGCACACGCAAGATCATGGTGATGCATAGCAACGAGAGGGGAGAGTGTTGTCCACGTACCCTCGTAGACCGTAAGCGGAAGCGTTATGAGAACACGGTTGATGTAATCGTACATCTTCACGATCCGACCGATCCAACTACCGAACGTACGGCACCTCCGAGTTCAGCACACGTTCAGCTCGGTGACGTCCCACGAACTCCGATCCAGCAGAGCTTCGAGGGAGAGTTCCGTCAGCACGACGGTGTGATGACGGTGATGATGATACTACCGACGCAGGGCTTCGCCTAAGCACCGCTATGATATGACCGAGGTGGATTATGGTGGAGAGGGGCACCACACACGGCTAAAAGATCAATGATCAATTGTTGTGTCTCCAAGGGGTGCCCCCTCCCCGTATATAAAGGAGTAGAGGAGGGGGAGGGGGCCGGCCTCCTATGGCGCGCCCCATGAGGAGTCCTACTCCCACCGGGAGTAGGACTCCCCCTTTCCAAGTAGGATTAGGAGAGGGGAAGGAAGGGAGAGAAGGAGAGAAGGAAAGGGGGGCGCCGCCCCCCTCCTTGTCCAATTCGGACTAGAGGGGGAGGGGGCACGCGGCTGCCCTGGCCGCCCCTCCTCTTCTCCCACTAAGGCCCATTAGGCCCAATATACTCCCCGGGGGGTTCCGGTAACTCCCCGGTACTCCGGTATATGTCTGAAACCTCCCGAAACACTTCCGTTGTCCGAACATAGTCGCCCAATATATCGATCTTTACGTCTCGACCATTTCGAGACTCCTCGTCATGTCCGTGATCATATCCGGGACTCCAAACTACCTTTGGTACATCAAAACACAAAAACTCATAATACCGATCGTCACCGGTTCGAGAACTATGTAGACATGACCGAGACACGTCTCCGGTCAATAACCAATAGCAGAACCTGGATGTTCATATTGGCTCCTACATATTCTACGAAGATCTTTATCCGTCAAACCGCATAACAACATACGTTGTTCCCTTTGTCATCAGTATGTTACTTGCCCGAGATTCGATCGTCGGTATCTCAATACCTAGTTCAATCTCGTTACCGGCAAGTCTCTTTACTCGTTCCGTAATACATCATCCCACAACTAACTCATTAGTTGCATTGCTTGCAAGGCTTATAGTGATGTGTATTACCGAGAGGGCCCAGAGATACCTCTCCGACAATCGGAGTGACAAATCCTAATCTCGATCTATGCCAACCCAACAAGTACCTTCGGAGACACCTGTAGAGCACCTTTATAATCACCCAGTTACGTTGTGACGTTTGGTAGCACACAAAGTGTTCCTCCGGTATTCGGGAGTTGCATAATCTCATAGTCATAGGAACATGTATAAGTCATGAAGAAAGCAATAGCAATATACTAAACGATCAAATGCTAAGCTAACGGAACGGGTCAAGTCAATGACAACTCATGTCTATGGCTAGGAAACTTAACCATTATTGATTCAACGAGCTAGTCAAGTAGAGGCATACTAGTGACACTCAGTTTGTCTATATATTCACACATGTACTACGTTTCTGGTTAATACAATTCTAGCATGAATAATAAACATTTATCATGATATAAGGAAATATAAATAACAACTTTATTATTGCCTCTAGGGCATATTTCCTTCAGTCTCCCACTTGCACTAGAGTCAATAATCTAGATTACACAGTAATGATTCTAACACCCATGGAGTCTCGGTCCTGATCATGTTTTGCTCGTGAGAGAGGCTTAGTCAACGAGTCTGCAACATTCAGATCCGTATGTATCTTGCAAATCTCTATGTCTCCCTCCTTGACCTGGTCGCGGATGGAATTGAAGCGTCTCTTGATGTGCTTGGTTCTTTTGTGAAATCTAGATTCCTTTGCCAAGGCAATTGCACCAGTATTGTCATAAAAGATTTTCATTGGACCCCATGCACTAGGTATGACACCTAGATCGGATATGAATTCCTTCATCCAGACTCCTTCATTTGCTGCTTCCGAAGCAGCTATGTACTCCGCTTCACACGTAGGTCCCGCCACGACGCTTTGCTTAGAACTGCACCAACTGACAGCTCCACCGTTCAATATAAATATGTATCCGGTTTGTGACCTAGTCATCCGGATCAGTGTCAAAGCTTGCATCGACGTAACCATTTACGACGAGCTCTTTGTCACCTCCATAAACGAGAAACATATCCTTAGTCCTTTTCAGGTATTTTAGGATGTTCTTGACCGCTGTCCGGTGATCCACTCCTGGATTACTTTGTTACCTCCCTGCTAAACTAATAGCAAGGCACACATCAGGTCTGGTACACAGCATTGCATACATGATAGAGCCTATGGCTAAAGCATAGGGAACATCTTTCATTTTCTCTCTATCTTCTGCAGTAGTCGGGCATTGAGTCTGACTCAACTTCACACCTTGTAACATAGGCAAGAACCCTTTCTTTGCTTGATCCATTTTGAACTTCTTCAAAACTTTATCAAGATATGTGCTTTGTGAAAGTCCAATTAGGCGTCTTGATCTATCTCTATAGATCTTAATGCCCAATATATAAACAACTTCACCGAGGTCTTTCATTGAAACACTCTTATTCAAGTATCCTTTTATGCTATCCAGAAATTCTATATCATTTCCAATCAACAATATGTCATCCACATATAATATTAGAAATGCTACAAAGCTCCCACTCACTTTCTTGTAAATACAGGCTTCTCCAAAAGTCTGTATAAAACCATATGCTTTGATCACACTATCAAAACGTTTATTCCAACTTCGAGATGCTTGCACCAGTCCATAGATGGATCCCTGGAGCTTGCACACTTTGTTAGCATCCTTTGGATCGATAAAACCTTCAGGTAGCATCATATACAACTCTTCTTCCAGAAATCCATTCAGGAATGCAGTCGTTACATCCATTTGCCAAATTTCATAATCATAAAATGCGGCAATAGCTAACATGATTCGGACGGACTTAAGCATCGCTACGGGTGAGAAAGTCTCATCGTAGTCAACTCCTTGAACTTGTCGAAAACCTTTTGCAAAAAGTCGAGCTTTGTAGACAGTAACATTACCATCAGTGTCAGTCTTCTTCTTGAAGATCCATTTATTCTCTATGGCTTGCCGATCATCGGGCAAGTCAACCAAAGTCCACACTTTGTTCTCATACATGGATCCTATCTCAGTTTTCATGGCCTCAAGCCATTTTGCGGAATCTGGGCTCATCATCGCTTCCTCATAGTTCGTAGGTTCGTCATGGTCTAGTAACATGACCTCCAGAATAGGATTACCGTACCACTCTGGTGCGGATCTTACTCTGGTTGACCTACGAGGTTCAGTAGTAACTTGATCTGAAGTTACATGATCATCATCATTAGCTTCCTCACCAATTTGTGTAGGAGTCACAGGAACAGATTTCTGTGATGAACTACTTTCCAATAAGGGAGCAGGTACAGTTGCCTCATCAAATTCTACTTTCCTCCCACTCACTTCTTTCGAGAGAAACTCCTTCTCTAGAAAGGATCCATTCTTAGCAACGAATGTCTTGCCTTTGGATCTGTGATAGAAGGTGTACCCAACTGTCTCCTTTGGGTATCCTATGAAGACACATTTCTCCGATTTAGGTTTGAGCTTATCAGGTTGAAGCTTTTTCACATAAGTATCGCAGCCCCAAACTTTAAGAAACGACAACTTTGGTTTCTTGCCAAACCACAGTTCATAAGGCGTCGTCTCAACGGATTTAGATGGTGCCCTATTTAACGTGAATGCAGCCGTCTCTAAAGCATAACCCCAAAATGATAGCGGTAAATCAGTAAGAGACATCATAGATCGCACCATATCTAGTAAAGTACGATTACGACGTTCGGACACACCATTACGCTGTGGTGTTCCGGGTGGTGTGAGTTGCGAAACTATTCCGCATTGTTTCAAATAAAGACCAAACTCGTAACTCAAATATTCTCCTCCACGATCATATCGTAGAAACTTTATTTTCTTGTTACGATGATTTTCCACTTCACTCTGAAATTCTTTGAACTTTTTAAATGTTTCAGACTTAGAGCATCTCCACTAGGCTCCCCAGGACGCCCCCCAGGACACCTTTTTTGTCAGGACCGGAATTTCAGGATATTAATTTCCCAGAAAATGGCCCTTATGCTCACCAGCCCCAAGATTACTGTTAGCTGATGAGGCACCAACTTGATACAGAAATTCCAAGCAAGTACAAAATATGTAGTACAGGACCATTGTGGCCTATGAGTACAACAATTGGTTTCTAGTGGTTGATGGCGGAAGCGGTTTGTGGTTCAACTGCGTCTGTGGGACTCCATTTTTCACAGGAACACCTGACCAGGATAAATCCTATCTTCGCGAGGCTGCTATCATCATTACGTAGGTTCCGGGGCTGTCATCGCAACGCTCCTCTCCAAGTAAGAAATCTAGCCAAGACAATAGCCAGGGACAAGCCAGTGAGTACTTTTGAATGTACTCGCAAACATTATGAACACAGGTATAATATAACGAATGATAATCATGCTCTAAAATATTCTATGATCACAACGTCAGTCATGAAATAAAATAAACATCCATGATGCACGCAAGCAGGTTATTCATATGAATATGCAATAAGGGAGTAGAAATAGAATGCACCGATCGGGTGTCTGAAGCGACGCCTCGAAAGGATAATAAGACAAATCATGCCTCAGTCGGGCGTCTGAGCGACACCACATAAAGGGCTTATAAATAAAAGAAATAACAAGCATGCCACAGTCGGGCGTCTATGCGACACCACAAAAAGGGCTTATAAATAAATTTAAATAACAAGCATGCCACAGTCGGGCGTCTGAGCGACACCACTTAAAGGGCTTATAATTAATTTAAATAACAAGCATGCCACAGTCGGGCGTCTGAGCGACACCACATAAAGGGCTTATAAATAATTTAAATAACAAGCATGCCACAGTCGGGCGTCTGAGCGACACCACATAAAGGGCTTATATAAGAATAATCACAGTGAATATCCAGGAGGTAGAACCGTCCCAGGGATACTCAATAATTCAAACAATGTAAATGGTTAGTCCACAATAATCATCATCATCATATGTCACAGGCCATAATCAATGTTCTGGTTTAGCAACTTTTCCTCCGAAGACCGACACTAAGACCGTCACTAAGACCGATACTTGACCCATCTCAGACTATAGTCCTTACCCATGGACACGGCTATTCGAATAGATTTAACCTCTGCAGAGGGTGTACTCTTTACCCACGGGTAACGGATTTCTTTAGTCCATCGGGACTAATTCCGTCTACGGTCTTTTAATTGAAAACACACCTAACCGCGCACACCGGCCTAACTTACCGGTGTCTGGAATCACCCACGACACCCGTTAAGCAAAACTCTAAGTGAGGAGGCTACAACCTCGACGTAGCATGGGATCACAAAATTTATACCGCGCGCAAACTAGGGGAGCTACCCCCCTCGGCTCCAACCGGAAACACCCATGCCCCCGGACCAGGTGGCATGCCTACCGGATGCCTCCGGTATCTTCCACCATGGCCTCTCTGTACGGTGTGTGCTAGGTAAGGGGTTGACAACTTACTGAACCGTACCCTACCTATGGCAGGGACAAGTGGTAGTACGAAACAAGCATGGGGGTTACTGGAACAAGACTCGATCTACGGCCGACTCGGGAGGTTTAAGTATTCCCTGCATGATTAGCATAACAAATATATTTCAACCAACAGACAGAATCACTGTTGGAAATATGCCCTAGAGGCAATAATAAATGGTTATTATTATATTTCTTTGTTCATGGTAATTGTCTATTGTTCATGCTATAATTGTGTTATCCGGAAATCGTAATACATGTGTGAATACATAGACCACAACGTGTCCCTAGTAAGCCTCTAGTTGACTAGCTCGTTGATCAACAGATAGTCATGGTTTCCTGACTATGGACATTGGATGTCATTGATAACGGGATCACATCATTAGGAGAATGATGTGATGGACAAGACCCAATCCTAAGCATAGCTCAAAGATCGTGTAGTTCGTTTGCTAGAGCTTTTCCAATGTCAAGTATCTTTTCCTTAGACCATGAGATCGTGCAACTCCCGGATACCGTAGGAGTACTTTGGGTGTGCCAAACGTCACAACGTAACTGGGTGACTATAAAGGTACACTACGGGTATCTCCGAAAGTGTCTGTTGGGTTGGCACGGATCGAGACTGGGATTTGTCACTCCGTATGACGGAGAGGTATCTCTGGGCCCACTCGGTGATGCATCATCATAATGAGCTCAATGTGACTAAGGAGTTAGCCACGGGATCATGCATTACGGTACGAGTAAAGAGACTTGCCGGTAACGAGATTGAACAAGGTATTGGGATACCGACGATCGAATCTCGGGCAAGTAACATCCGATTGACAAAGGGAATTGTATACGGGATTGATTGAATCCTCGACATCGTGGTTCATCCGATGAGATCATCGTGGAACATGTGGGAGCCAACATGGGTATCCAGATCCCGCTGTTGGTTATTGACCGGAGAGGCGTCTCGGTCATGTCTGCATGTCTCCCGAACCCGTAGGGTCTACACACTTAAGGTTCGGTGACGCTAGGGTTGTAGAGATATGAGTATGCGGAAACCCGAAAGTTGTTCGGAGTCCCGGATGAGATCCCGGACATCACGAGGAGTTCCGGAATGGTTCGGAGGTGAAGAATAATATATAGGAAGTCCAGTTTCGGCCACCGGGAAAGTTTCGGGGGTTATCGGTATTGTACCGGGACCACCGGAAGGGTCCCGGGGGTCCACCGGATGGGCCCACCTATCCCGGAGGGCCCCATGGGCTGAAGTGGGAAGGGAACCGACCCTTAGTGGGCTGGGGCGCCCCCCATGGGCCTCCCCCCTGCGCCTAGGGTTGGAAACCCTAGGGTGGGGGGGCGCCCCACTTGACTTGGTGGGGAAGCCACCCCCCTTTCCCTTGGCCGCCGCCCACCCCATGTAGATGGATCTTGGCCGGCGCCCCCCCTCCCAGGGGGCCTATATAAAGGGGGGGAGGGAGGGCAGCAACATTACAGCCTTGGGCGCCTCCCTCCTCCCCTGCTACACCTCTCCCTCTCGCAGAAGCTCGGCGAAGCCCTGCCGAGATCCCGCTACATCCACCACCACGCCGTCGTGCTGTTGGATCTCCATCAACCTCTCCTTCCCCTTGCTGGATCAAGAAGAAGGAGACGTCGCTGCACCGTACGTGTGTTGAACGCGGAGGTGTCGTCCGTTCGGCACTCGGTCATCGGTGATTTGGATCACGGCGAGTACGACTCCATCAACCACGTTCATTGGAACGCTTCCGCTCGCGATCTACAAGGGTATGTAGATGCACTCCTTTCCCCTTGTTGCTAGTATACTCCATAGATGGATCTTGGTGATGCGTAGGAAAAATTTTAAATTCTGCTACGATCCCCAACAGTGGCATCATGAGCCGGGCCTATGCGTAGTTACTATGCACGAGTAGAACACAAAGCAGTTGTGGGCGTAGATGTTGCCAATTCTTCTTGCCGCTACTAGTCTTATCTTGTTTCGGCGGTATTGTGGGATGAAGCGGCCCGGACCGACCTTACACGTACGCTTACGTGAGACTGGTTCCACCGACTGACATGCACTAGTTGCATAAGGTGGCTAGCGGGTGTCTGTCTCTCCTACTTTAGTCGGAACGGATTCGATGAAAAGGGTCCTTATGAAGGGTAAATAGAAATTGGCATATCACGTTGTGGTTTTACGTAGGTAAGAAACGTTCTTGCTAGAAACCTATACAAGCCACATAAAAACTTGCAACAACAATTAGAGGACGTCTAACTTGTTTTTGCAGCATGTGCTATGTGATGTGATATGGCCAGAAGATGTGATGAATGATATATGTGACGTATGAGATTGATCATATTCTTGTAATAGGAATCACGACTTGCATGTCGATGAGTATGACAACCGGCAGGAGCCATAGGAGTTGTCTTTATTATTTTGTATGACCTGCGTGTCATTGAATAACGCCATGTAAATTACTTTACTTTATTGCTAAACGCGTTAGCCATAGAAGTAGAAGTAACCGTTGGCGTGACAACTTCATGAAGACACGATGATGGAGATCATGGTGTCATGCCGGTGACGAAGATGATCATGGAGTCCCGAAGATGGAGATCAAAGGAGCAAAATGATATTGGCCATATCATGTCACTATTTGATTGCATGTGATGTTTATCATGTTTTGCATCTTATTTGCTTAGAATGACGGTAGTAAGTAAGATGATCCCTTATGATAATTTCAAGAAAGTGTTCCCCCTAACTGTGCACCGTTGCAAAGGTTCGTTGTTTCGAAGCACCACGTGATGATCGGGTGTGATAGATTCTAACGTTCGCATACAACGGGTGTTGACGAGCCTAGCATGTACAGACATGGCCTCGGAACACACGCAATACACTTAGGTTGACTTGACGAGCCTAGCATGTACAGACATGGCCTCGGAACACGGAGGACCGAAAGGTCGAGCATGAGTCGTATAGAAGATACGATCAACATGGAGATGTTCACCGATCTTGACTAGTCCGTCTCACGTGATGATCGGACACGGCCTAGTTAACTCGGATCATGTTTCACTTAGATGACTAGAGGGATGTCTATCTGAGTCGGAGTTCATTGAATAATTTGATTATATGAACTTAATTATCATGAACTTAGTCTAAAATCTTTACAATATGTCTTGTAGATCAAATGGCCCACATTTTCCTCAACTTCAACGCGTTCCTAGAGAAAACCAAGCTGAAAGATGATGGCAGCAACTATACGGACTGGGTTAGGAACCTGAGGATCATCCTCATAGCTGCTAAGAAAGATTATGTCCTAGAAGCACCGCTAGGTGAAGCACCAATCCCAGAGAACCAAGACGTTATGAACGCTTGGCAATCATGTGCTGATGATTACTCCCTCGTTCAGTGCGGCATGCTTTACAGCTTAGAACCGGGGCTCCAAAAGCGTTTTGAGAAGCATGGAGCATATGAGATGTTCGAAGAGCTAAAAATGGTTTTCCAAGCTCATGCCCGGGTCGAGAGATATGAAGTCTCCGACAAGTTCTTCAGCTGTAAAATGGAGGAGAATAGTTCTGTTAGTGAGCACATACTCAGAATGTCTGGGTTGCACAACCGCTTGTCTCAGCTGGGAGTTAATCTCCCGGATGACGCGTTCATTGACAGAATCCTTCAGTCGCTTCCACCGAGCTACAAGAGCTTTGTGATGAACTTCAATATGCAGGGGATGGAAAAGACCATTCCTGAGGTGTATTCGATGCTGAAATCAGCGGAGGTAGAGATCAGAAAGGAACATCAAGTGTTGATGGTGAATAAAACCACTAAGTTCAAGAAAGGCAAGGGTAAGAAGAACTTCAAGAAGGACGGCAAGGGAGTTGCCGCGCCCGGTAAGCCAGTTGCCGGGAAGAAGTCAAAGAATGGACCCAAGCCTGAGACTGAGTGCTTTTATTGCAAGGGAAGTGGTCACTGGAAGCGGAACTGCCCCAAATACTTAGCAGACAAGAAGGCCGGCAACACCAAAGGTATATGTGATATACATGTAATTGATGTGTATCTTACTAGTACTCGTAGTAGCTCCTGGGTATTTGATACCGGTGCGGTTGCTCATATTTGTAACTCAAAACAGGAACTGCGGAATAAACGGAGACTGGCAAAGGACGAGGTGACAATGCGCGTCGGGAATGGTTCCAAGGTCGATGTGATCGCCGTCGGCACGCTACCTCTGCATCTACCTACGGGATTAGTTTTAAACCTCAATAATTGTTATTTAGTGCCAGCTTTAAGCATGAACATTGTATCTGGATCTCGTTTAATTCGAGATGGCTACTCATTTAAATCTGGGATAATGGTTGTTCTATTTATATGAGAGATATGTTTTATGGTCATGCCCCGCTGGTCAATGGTTTATTCTTGATGAATCTCGAACGTGATGTTACACATATTCATAGTGTGAATACCAAAAGATGTAAAGTTGATAACGATAGTCCCACATACTTGTGGCACTGCCGCCTTGGTCACATTGGTGTCAAGCGCATGAAGAAGCTCCATGCAGATGGACTTTTGGAGTCTCTTGATTACGAATCATTTGACACGTGCGAACCATGCCTCATGGGTAAGATGACCAAGACTCTGTTCTCCGGAACTATGGAGCGAGCAACCAACTTATTGGAAATCATACATACCGATGTGTGCGGTCCAATGAGTGTTGAGGCTCGCGGAGGATATCGTTATGTTCTCACTCTCACTGATGACTTAAGTAGATATGGGTATGTCTACCTAATGAAACACAAGTCTGAAACCTTTGAAAAGTTCAAGGAATTTCAGAGAGAGGTTGAGAATCAACGTGACAGGAAAATAAAGTACTTACGATCAGATCGTGGTGGAGAATATTTAAGTCACGAATTTGGTACACACTTAAGGAAATGTGGAATAGTTTCACAACTCACGCCGCCTGGAACACCTCAGCGAAATGGTGTGTCCAAACGTCGTAATCGCACTCTATTGGATATGGTGCGATCTATGATGTCTCTTACCGATCTACCGCTCTCATTTTGGGGCTATGCTTTAGAGACTGCCGCATTCACTTTAAATAGGGCTCCGTCGAAATCCGTTGAGACGACACCGTATGAATTATGGTTTGGGAAGAAACCTAAGCTGTCGTTTCTAAAAGTTTGGGGATGCGATGCTTATGTCAAGAAACTTCAACCTGAAAAGCTCGAACCCAAGTCGGAAAAATGCGTCTTCATAGGATACCCTAAGGAAACTATTGGGTATACCTTCTACCTCAGATCCGAAGGCAAGATCTTTGTTGCCAAGAATGGGTCCTTTCTGGAGAAAGAGTTTCTCTCGAAAGAATTAAGTGGGAGGAAAGTGGAACTTGATGAGGTGATAGTCACCCCTTCCGAACCGGAAAGAAGCGCAGCGCGGGAAGATGTTCATGTGGTGCCTACACCGACTGGGGAGGAAGTTAATGATGATGATCATGAAGCTTCGAATCAAGTTACTGCTGAACTTCGTAGGTCCACAAGGACACGTTCCGCACCAGAGTGGTACGGCAACCCTGTCTTGGAAATCATGTTGTTAGACAACGGTGAACCTTCGAACTATGAAGAAGCGATGGCGGGCCCGTATTCCGACAAATGGCTAGAAGCCATGAAATCCGAGATAGGATCCATGTATGAAAACGAAGTATGGACTTTGACTGACTTGCCCGATGATCGGCGAGCCATAGAAAACAAATGGATCTTTAAGAAGAAGACGGACGCGGATGGTAATGTGACCATCTATAAGGCTCGACTTGCCGCTAAGGGTTATCGACAAGTTCAAGGGGTTGACTACGATGAGACTTTCTCACCCGTAGCGAAGCTAAAGTCCGTCCGAATCATGTTAGCAATTGCCGCATACTATGATTATGAGATATGGCAGATGGACGTCAAAACGGCATTCCTTAACGGCTTCCTTAAGTAAGAGTTGTATATGATGCAGCCGGAAGGTTTTGTCGATCCTAAGAATGCTAACAAAGTATGCAAGCTCCAGCGCTCAATCTATGGGCTGGTGCAAGCATCTCGGAGTTGGAACATTCGCTTTGATGAGATGATCAAAGCGTTTGGGTTTACACAGACTTATGGAGAAGCCTGTGTTTACAAGAAAGTGAGTGGGAGCTCTGTAGCATTTCTCATATTATATGTGGATGACATACTATTGATGGGAAATGATATAGAATTCTTGGAAAGTATAAAGGCCTATTTGAATAAGTGTTTTTCAGTGAAGGACCTTGGAGAAGCTGCTTATATATTAGGCATCAAGATCTATAGAGATAGATCAAGACGCCCCATTGGTCTTTCACAGAGTACGTACCTTGACAAGATATTGAAGAAGTTCAATATGGATCAGTCCAAGAAGGGGTTCTTGCCTGTATTGCAAGGTGTGCAATTGAGCGCGGCTCAATGCCCGACCACGGCAGAAGATAGAGAAAAGATGAGTGTCATCCCCTATGCCTCGGCCATAGGGTCTATTATGTATGCCATGCTGTGTACCAGACCTGATGTAAACCTTGCCGTAAGTTTGGTAGGAAGGTACCAAAGTAATCCCGGCATGGAACACTGGACAGCGGTCAAGAATATCCTGAAGTACCTGAAGAGGACTAAGGATATGTTTCTCGTTTATGGAGGTGACGAAGAGCTCGTCGTAAAGGGTTACGTCGACGCTAGCTTCGACACAGATCTGGATGACTCGAAGTCACAAACCGGATACGTGTATATTTTGAATGGAGGAGCAGTAAGCTGGTGCAGTTGCAAGCAAAGCGTCGTGGCGGGATCTACATGTGAAGCGGAGTACATGGCAGCCTCGGAGGCAGCACAGGAAGCAGTCTGGATGAAGGAGTTCATTACCGACCTAGGGGTGATTCCCAATGCGTCGGGCCCGATGACTCTCTTCTGTGACAACACTGGAGCTATTGCCCTTGCGAAGGAGCCCAGGTTTCATAGGAAGACCAGGCATATCAAGCGTCGCTTCAACTCCATTCGTGAAAGTGTTCAAAATGGAGACATAGATATTTGTAAAGTACATACGGATCTGAATGTAGCAGATCCGTTGACTAAACCTCTCCCTAGAGCAAAACATGATCAACACCAGGACGCAATGGGTGTTCGATTCATCACAATGTAACTAGATTATTGACTCTAGTGCAAGTGGGAGACTGTTGGAAATATGCCCTAGAGGCAATAATAAATGGTTATTATTATATTTCTTTGTTCATGGTAATTGTCTATTGTTCATGCTATAATTGTGTTATCCGGAAATCGTAATACATGTGTGAATACATAGACCACAACGTGTCCCTAGTAAGCCTCTAGTTGACTAGCTCGTTGATCAACAGATAGTCATGGTTTCCTGACTATGGACATTGGATGTCATTGATAACGGGATCACATCATTAGGAGAATGATGTGATGGACAAGACCCAATCCTAAGCATAGCTCAAAGATCGTGTAGTTCGTTTGCTAGAGCTTTTCCAATGTCAAGTATCTTTTCCTTAGACCATGAGATCGTGCAACTCCCGGATACCGTAGGAGTACTTTGGGTGTGCCAAACGTCACAACGTAACTGGGTGACTATAAAGGTACACTACGGGTATCTCCGAAAGTGTCTGTTGGGTTGGCACGGATCGAGACTGGGATTTGTCACTCCGTATGACGGAGAGGTATCTCTGGGCCCACTCGGCGATGCATCATCATAATGAGCTCAATGTGACTAAGGAGTTAGCCACGGGATCATGCATTACGGTACGAGTAAAGAGACTTGCCGGTAACGAGATTGAACAAGGTATTGGGATACCGACGATCGAATCTCGGGCAAGTAACATGCCGATTGACAAAGGGAATTGTATACGGGATTGATTGAATCCTCGACATCGTGGTTCATCCGATGAGATCATCGTGGAACATGTGGGAGCCAACATGGGTATCCAGATCCCGCTGTTGGTTATTGACCGGAGAGGCGTCTCGGTCATGTCTGCATGTCTCCCGAACCCGTAGGGTCTACACACTTAAGGTTCGGTGACGCTAGGGTTGTAGAGATATGAGTATGCGGAAACCCAAAAGTTGTTCGGAGTCCCGGATGAGATCCCGGACGTCACGAGGAGTTCCGGAATGGTCCGGAGGTGAAGAATTATATATAGGAAGTCCAGTTTCCTCCACCGGGAAAGTTTCGGGGGTTATCGGTATTGTACCGGGACCACCGGAAGGGTCCCGGGGGTCCACCGGGTGGGGCCACCTATCCCAGAGGGCCCCATGGGCTGAAGTGGGAAGGGAACCAGCCCTTAGTGGGCTGGGGCGCCCCCCATGGGCCTCCCCCCTGCGCCTAGGGTTGGAAACCCTAGGGTGGGAGGCGCCCCACTTCACTTGGGGGGCAAGCCACCCCCCTTTCCCTTGGCCGCCGCCCACCCCATGTAGATGGGTCTTGGCCGCCCCCCCCCCCCTCCCAAGGGGCCTATATAAAGGGGGGGAGGGAGGGCAGCAACATTACAGCCTTGGGCGCCTCCCTCCTCCCCTGCTACACCTCTCCCTCTCGCAGAAGCTCGGCGAAGCCCTACCGAGATCCCGCTACATCCACCACCACGCCGTCGTGCTGCTGGATCTCCATCAACCTCTCCTTCCCCTTGCTGGATCAAGAAGGAGGAGACGTCGCTGCACCGTACGTGTGTTGAACGCGGAGGTGCCGTCCGTTCGGCACTCGGTCATCGGTGATTTGGATCACGGCGAGTACGACTCCATCAACCACGTTCATTGGAACGCTTCCGCTCGCGATCTACAAGGGTATGTAGATGCACTCCTTTCCCCTCGTTGCTAGTATACTCCAGAGATGGATCTTGGTGATGCGTAGGAAAAATTTTAAATTCTGCTACGATCCCCAACAATCACCACTCATCATACTTCATCATGCCATACCGGACACCCTCGTCTCGACGAGGAACTAGGGACAAGCTCGTGTCTACCCAAGACAGAGACTTTCCCGGCTTCCTTCCGGTAGGCATGAAAGGCATACGAAGATGATTACTATCACAAGCATATCCATTTCTAATAGCAAGAATCCTCATTCTGCACTCATCTGTATGATTGTATCGTCACATAAAATAACGAATGCTCCGTGTCAAGGTGGTGTTGTAACCGTATCAAAAACACACAAAAATATTATGCCAGGGTTCAGAATGCTTGCCTTCAAGTTGTGGAGAGGCAGGGTGCATTCCAAAACTTTTGAAAGTTTTCTCCTCTCTTCAAAAATCCTATTTTTGAAAATATTCAAATTAACACATAGTTTCAAAACAGTACAAAAATAGTTGTTTGGAAAATTTTCAAATAAATATGAAAATAAACTAGATAGAATTTGAGAAACAACAGAAAAAGAATCAAGTCAATTGGACTTATATTTAAAAAGTTATAGCCAGTCAAAGTTCTGTTTTTAAAATAAAACAGAAAAGAAAACGTTTCGGACAAAATACGCTTTCGAGAGGGGGACACGTACTCTGCGCTTTACGTGTCCACTTAGCCAGCGTGGACCGGCTCAGGGTCGCTGACAGTGGGTCCAGGGGGCCCACTGGTCAGGTTTGACCAGTCGCCTCTCCCTCCTCTTCCTCTGCCCGAGCGGAGGCGGGACTCCAGCGATCGCCGTCGACGAGCGGCGTTTCCCCGTAGGGTCCTGAGGGCGGGGATGGATCCGCCAGTCCAGGGCGGTCTTCCTGGTGGTCGCTAGGCAGGTGGGGACGGAGGGAGTTGCCGGCGGCGAGCTTCGCGGCGGAGATGGCTTCGGGTGGATTTGGGGGCCGGGGTTACGGTGGTTCTCCGACGCAGCTGAGGGTTTGGGCGGCTCCGCACGGTCGAGGGTAGGAGGATGGAAGCACTGGAAGGACTAGGGAGGCTCAGCTCACGGCGCATGGCACCGGAGACTGGCGGCGACCGAACCGGCCGGAGACGAGGAAGACGGCCTTCCTCCGTCGATTGCGGGCTAGGGGAGCTCTAGAGGGTTGGCTTGAGGTTTCCTGAGGGCCTAGGCGAGCTCGGGGGCCCCTTTTATAGGCGGTCGAGGATAAGATCGTCGGCGGCAGTGGATAGGAACGGCGAACCGCCGTTCTGTAGCTTGCAGCGCGACGTGTCGAGGCTGGGGATGGCGGCAGAGGCTAGCTGACGAGCGGGCACTGCTCCAGGGGCGAGCTGGCGAGCGAGGGTGGCTCGGGCGGCGCCGTCCATGGCAGAGGCGCACTGAGGACGCCGGCGTGCCGCCAAGAGGCTCTGACGGCGGCGCTGTAGGGCGCCAGGGGGAAGCTTGGAGCGCTCTGGTGTGCGGACGAGGATGGGCGTGGCTCTGCAGGCGAGCAAGGGCCAGGGGCGGGACGCGGCGGCTCGGGTGCATGCACGTGCAAAACGCGCGCTCTGGGCGCGCCCAGAGCACGCACGCAACATGCTCGACAGAATGCCAGGGCGGGCTAGAGTGCTTGAGCGAGGTTGGCAATTAACAGGACTATGCTAGAGTTTGCAAGGAGGTTAATGGACATGGTGGTTAGGTCAGGGGATCAAGTTTATGATGTAAACTAAAAATCATGCCAATACTGGCTATGCACACAAAGTGTTCGACAAAAGGCTAAGGGCATCTAGGCAACTCTTGGGGTGGCCAAACTCTCCAGATCATATTCTCTTTAGATGATAAAGGGGGTGGCAAGGTTAGTTGGTCAAGACTAGACACTTGATAGTGTAAGTTTTTGAGAAAACCAATTCTGGGCAGAAACTAAAAGCTATCATGTCATGGACCAAAATTACTCCAATGGGTCCACTCTCCTAGACTTAAGGGTTTTGTAGGGAGGACTATAAGCAGGAAAAAGAATCATGGGCAACAGAGCAAAATAAAATGGGGTTGCAGTAGAAAGTGCCAAACTGGACCAGAGAGCAAAAGAGGATGATTTGCTCAAATTTTTCAATGAACACTCATGGGTTTTTGCATAAAGTTGAATTATATGCATCTACTGACATTTCCAAACACTTGGAAGAATTTTTAAAGAAATATTTAAATAGGTTGTAGTGCAAAAATACCTACTGGACCAGATTTGAAAATTTGGTGTAGAGCTCAAAATCTCCAATGACCAAAAGATATTTTTGCACAAAAGTGATGTGGAAACATCACATGACATCCCCAAATTTTGGTTGCAATTTTAAAGGAGTATTTGAAAGGGTTGTAGTGCAAATGGAACTCAAACTTATGACAAATCATTTTTAAAGAAATAAAGCTCAGGAAAAATAATTGTAGAAATAATTCCACTGATAAAAGAAATGGTCTTGGGGAGATGTACAAGTCCAACAATATTTTCGAAAAGTTTCCATCCAGAAGGAAAAACTCAAAAATTCAGAGGGACAGAGTTATCTGAAATTAACAGATAAAACCAGAAAATAAAATTTTTAATTCCCCGGCAAAATTTTAATTAATAAATCAAGGCCAAAATTTTGGGGTGTCACATTTTTAGGCTCGGTTTTAGGCTCGGACGGCACTTTTCGCCGAAAAACGGCCCAGCCACGCCCCCAACGCCCCCCATGACATCAAAATAGCGCCGGCAAACCCAGGCGAAACCCGGCGCGCTGGGGGTCTCTTGGGGGCGCCGGCGGAAGTTTCGGCGAATCGTGTCTCACCACATGTCCTTTTTCTTGGCCCACTTAATCATTCTCCTTACAAACTTTTTCTTGGGGTGGGGTGTGACTGGGAAGATGCCCTCTTTATTTCGCCGGATGACCCCCAAGACACCAACTTTTTTGGTTCGGTGATGTTCTTGGGGGTGCCAACGGCTGGAGATGCTCTTATGTTTCATTAGGTAGATATACCCATATCTGCTCAAATCATCTGTGAAGGTGAGAAAATAACGATACCCGCCGCGAGCCTCAACATTCATCGGACCACATACATCAGTATGTATGATTTCCAACAAATCTGTTGCTCGCTCCATAGTTCCGGAGAACGGCGTTTTAGTCATCTTGCCCATGAGGCATGGTTCACAAGTACCAAGTGATTCATAATCAAGTGATTCCAAAAGTCCATCAGAATGGAGTTTCTTCATGCGCTTTTCACCAATATGACCTAAACGGCAGTGCCACAAATAAGTTGCACTATCATTATCAACTCTGCATCTTTTAGCTTCAATATTATGAATATGTGTATCACTACTATCGAGATTCATCAAAAATAGACCACTCTTCAAGGGTGCATGACCATAAAAGATATTACTCATATAAATAGAACAACCATTATTCTCAGATTTAAATGAATAACCGTCTCGCATCAAACAAGATCCAGATATAATGTTCATGCTCAACGCTGGCACCAAATAACAATTATTCAGGTCTAAAACTAATCCCGAAGGTAGATGTAGAGGCAGCATGCCGACCGCGATCACATCGACTTTGGAACCATTTCCCACGCGCATCGTCACCTCGTCCTTAGCCAATCTTCGCTTAATCTGTAGTCCCTGTTTCGAGTTGCAAATATTAGCAACAGAACCCGTATCAAATACCCAGGTGCTACTGCGAGCATTAGTAAGGTACACATCAATAACATGTATATCACATATACCTTTGTTCACCTTGCCATGCATCCTTCTTATCCGCCAAATACTTGGGGCAGTTCCGCTTCCAGTGATCAGTCCCTTTGCAGTAGAAGCACTCAGTCTCAGGCTTAGGTCCAGACTTGGGCTTCTTCACTTGAGTAGCAACTTGCTTGCTGTTCTTCTTGAAGTTCCCCTTCTTCCCTTTACTCTTTTTCTTGAAACTGGTGGTCTTGTTGACCATCAACACTTGATGCTCCTTCTTGATTTCTACCTCCGCAGCTTTTAGCATCGCGAAGAGCTCGGGAATTGTCTTATCCATCCCTTGCATATTATAGTTCATCACGAAGCTCTTGTAGCTTGGTGGCAGTGATTGAAGAATTCTGTCAATGATACTATCATCCGGAAGATTAACTCCCAGTTGAATCAAGTGATTGTTATACCCAGACATTTTGAGTATATGCTCACTGACAGAACTATTCTCCTCCATCTTGCAGCTATAGAACTTATTGGAGACTTCATATCTCTCAATCCGGGCATTTGCTTGAAATATTAACTTCAACTCCTGGAACATCTCGTATGCTCCATGATGTTCAAAACGTCGTTCAAGTCCCGGTTCTAAGCCGTAAAGTATGGCACACTGAACTATCGAGTAGTCATCAGCTTTGCTCTGCCAGACGTTCATAACATCTCGCGTTGCTCCTGCAGCGGGTTTGGCACCTACCGGTGCTTCCAGGACGTAATTCTTCTGTGCAGCAATGAGGATAATCCTCAAGTTACGGACCCAGTCCGTGTAATTGGTACCATCATCTTTCAACTTTGCTTTCTCAAGGAACGCATTAAAATTCAACGGAACAACAGCACAGGCCATCTATCTACAACAACATAGACATGCAAAATACTATCACGTACTAAGTTCATGATAAATTAAAGTTCAATTTAATCAAATTATTTAAGAACTCCCACTTAGATAGACATCCCTCTAATCAGCTAAGTGATCACGTGATCCATATCAACTAAACCATGTCCGATCATCACGTGAGATGGAGTAGTTTTCAATGGTGAACATCACTATGTTGATCATATCTACTATATGATTCACGCTCGACCTTTCGGTCTCAGTGTTCCGAGGCCATATCTACATATGCTAGGCTCGTCAAGTTTAACCCGAGTATTATGCGTGTGCAAAACTGGCTTGCACCCGTTGTATGTGAACGTAGAGATTATCACACCCGATCATCACGTGGTGTCTCGGCACGACGAACTTTCGCAACGGTGCATACTCAAGGAGAACACTTATACCTTGAAATTTAGTGAGAGATCATCTTATAATGCTACCGTCGATCTAAGCAAAATAAGATGCATAAAAGATAAACATCACATGCAATCAATATAAGTGATATGATATGGCCATCATCATCTTGTGCCTTTGATCTCCATCTCCAAAGCACCGTCATGATCACCATCGTCACCGGCGCGACACCTTGATCTCCATCGTAGCATCGTTGTCGTCTCACCAACTATTGCTTCTACGACTATAGCTACCGCTTAGTGATAAAGTAAAGCAATTACATGGCGATTGCATTTCATACAATAAAGCGACAACCATATGGCTCCTGCCAGTTGCCGATAACTCTGTTACAAAACATGATCATCTCATACAATAGAATTTAGCATCATGTCTTGACCATATCACATCACAGCATGCCCTGCAAAAACAAGTTAGACGTCCTCTACTTTGTTGCTGCAAGTTTTACGTGGCTGCTACGGGCTGAGCAAGAACCGTTCTTACCTACGCATCAAAACCACAACGATATTTCGTCAAGTTAGTGTTGTTTTAACCTTCAATAAGGACCGGGCGTAGTTACACTCGGTTCAACTAAAGTTGGAGAAACTGACACCCACCAGCCACCTGTGTGTGAAGCACGTCGGTAGAACCAGTCTCGCGTAAGCGTACGCGTAATGTCGGTCCGGACCGCTGCATCCAACAATACCGCCGAACCAAAGTATGACATGCTGGTAAGCAGTATGACTTGTATCGCCCACAACTCACTTGTGTTCTACTCGTGCATATAACATCTACGCATAAACCTGGCTCGGAAGCCACTGTTGGGGAACGTAGTAATTTCAAAACAAATCCTACGCACACGCAAGATCATGGTGATGCATAGCAACGAGAGGGGAGAGTGTTTTCCATGTACCCTCGTAGACCGTAAGCGGAAGCGTTATGAGAACACGGTTGATGTAGTCGTACGTCTTCACGGTCCGACCGATCCAAGTACCGAACGTACGGCACCTCCGAGTTCAGCACACGTTCAGCTCGGTGATGTCCCACGAACTCCGATCCAGCAGAGCTTCGAGGGAGAGTTCCGTCAGCACGACGGCGTGATGATGCTACCAATGCAGGGCTTCGCCTAAGCACCGCTACGATATGACCGAGGTGGATTATGGTGGAGGGGGGCACCGCACACGGCTAGAAGATGAATGATCAATTGTTGTGTCTTCAAGGGGTGCCCCCCTCCCCGTATATAAAGGAGTGGAGGAGGGGGAGGGGCCGGCCTCCTATGGCGCGCCCCATGAGGAGTCCTACTCCCACCGGGAGTAGGACTCCCCCTTTCCAAGTAGGAGTAGGAGAGAGGAAGGAAGGGAGAGAAGGAGAGAAGGAAAGGGGGGCGCCCCCCCTCCTTGTCCAATTCGGACTAGAGGGGGAGGGGGCGCGCGGCTGCCCTGGCCACCCCTCCTCTTCTCCCACTAAGGCCCATTAGGCCCAATATACTCCCCGGGGGGTTCCGGTAACTCCCTGGTACTCCGGTATATGTCCGAAACCTCCCGAAACACTTCCAGTGTCCGAACATAGTCGTCCAATATATCGATCTTTACGTCTCGACCATTTCGATACTCCTCGTAATGTCTGTGATCATATCCGGGACTCCGAACTACCTTCGGTACATCAAAACACAAAAACTCGTAATACCGATCGTCACCGAATGTTAAGCGTGCGGACCCTACGGGTTCGAGAACTATGTAGACATGACCGAGACACGTCTCCAGTCAATAACCAATAGTGGAACCTGGATGTTCATATTGGCTCCTACATATTCTATGAAGATCTTTATCGGTCAAACTGCATAACAACATACGTTGTTCCCTTTGTCATCGGTATGTTACTTGCCCGAGATTCGATCGTCAGTATCTCAATACCTAGTTCAATCTCGTTACCAGCAAGTCTCTTTACTCGTTCCGTAATACATCATCCCGCAACTAACTCATTAGTTGCATTGCTTGCAAGGCTTATAGTGATGTGTATTACCGAGAGGGCCCAGAGATACCTCTCCGACAATCGGAGTGACAAATCCTAATCTCGATCTATGCCAACCCAACAAGTACCTTCAGAGACACCTGTAGAGCACCTTTATAATCACCCAGTTACGTTGTGACGTTTGATAGCACACAAAGTGTTCCTCCGGTATTCGGGAGTTGCATAATCTCATAGTCATAGGAACATGTATAAGTCATGAAGAAAGCAATAGCAATATACTAAACAATCAAATGCTAAGCTAACGGAATGGGGCAAGTCAATCACATCATTCTCTAATGATGTGATCCCGTTAATCAAATGACAACTCATGTCTATGGCTAGGAAACTTAACCATCATTGATTCAACGAGCTAGTCAAGTAGAGGCATACTAGTGACACTCAGTTTGTCTATATATTCACACATGTACTAAGGTTTCCGGTTAATACAATTCTAGCATGAATAATAAATATTTATCGTGATATAAGGAAATATAAATAACAACTTTATTATTGCCTCTAGGGCATATTTCCTTCAATTTTGTCGTGCAAGTTCCTTTGTTTCTGCTGCACATGTTCCAAGTTGTTTCAGTGAGAGCGTTGAATGGGGATTTGTTATACCAGTACAAATTATATATTGCATATCGTTCAAGTTTTGCTTAGATGTTGCATATGTTTCCCAATGTTTAGGTTGCACTGAGTGGGGAACTGTTGGTACATAAATAAATTGTTTCACAACATGATCTGACGCCCACGCCTTTAGCCATAGCGCTCGAAGTACAGCGTGCTAGACGCCAAGGTGGCCACTTTACTCGGCATCCTCCTGTCAGTGGGCCTCATAGTCGCGTGTATGGCCACGATCGCGGAGTGCTAAACCAACCGCTTGAACGTACCCAGGTTTAGGGTGGCATAGGCCACCTTGAATCGCGGTTATACCCACGAGCTGGACGGCCCCGGTGGTGGCCATGCGCTCCGTGTCAACCTCATGGGGTTGGACGCATCTCCCATTCCAATAAGATGAAGGTCGACTACCTGGTACAACATGTGGAGGTGGACCTCTACTTCAATCGCAAATAGATCGGCACCCCACACGATGTTTCCGGCACCATTGCGCGTGCGAATGGGCAAGACCACGTTCAACTACATCGATTTCATATACGACCATAGCTGGCCCTAGTAATATGGAGGCCCTAGTGTGATTGAGGCACAGTGAACCTTAACAGAGTAATATATGTACTTTAAACAATATATATCATATATCATGAAAAATATAAAGGCATAAACATAAAAGAAAACGTGATTTTCTCAATACACCATCTATATGTGATTACTTGATGCAAACAATGATTATAAGATACATGTACTCGACTATAAATAACTATTGAATAAATACGACATGGTGAAGTGCGTCGAGGGGGGGGGGAGCACGTGCCCTCTTTCCATGTTGATTTTACGTTCTGCAAATCAATTTTTAATTTATTTAGGTATATAGATATATTCGGCCCTTATTTAAATGGGCCTTAGGACGCCGCACCTTTTGCCATGCCAAAGGGCCGACCGGCACACCGAACTCAAGAAAGAAAGCCACGGCATGGCAGGAGGCCGCAGCAAATGGTGGGCCGATGGAGTTCCACCTCGCCGTCTTATTCCACACAACGTGATGCGCCCTCTTTGGTTCCGGTTCACCCCCTATATGGTTGAGGCCAACTGTAAACTTTCGTTCAACCCGTCGCACGACAGCATGTTGATGCGCCACTCAAACTCAACCTGCACATAGTAGGCAGGGACACAAACCCGTTGGAAACGACGATGTTGTAGTACCCTCGTCATTTCACCATGGAGCAATTCTTATTAATTAAGCTCATTAGAATTATAACAAGCACATAGAAATAGCTATAAGCAGATCATG